>NW_015090839.1:15778378-15993443 GCF_001431845.1 Calidris pugnax
TGCCGGCCCTCGCCGCGGGCGGCTGCGCGGCGCCGGGTGGCAGGCAGGTGACCGGCGCGGCTTCTGTCCCATTCAGCACTTTCCCATTCTCTCTCCGCTTTCCTTCGAGCGGGAGAGCCCGGCTCAAATATCAGAGCCGGCCCTCCCGAGGAGCGCAGGAACTGACATCACCCGCCCCGGGCTTTTAACCCCTTCTGGGGCCGGCCAGCCAGCCAGGCAGGTGGGGCGGGCAGCGCCCTGCCCCGGGTGCCGGGGCGGTCCGGAAGGAAGGGAGCCACAGCCGCGCTCTGCCCCTGGCGGAGACATCCACTCCCCGCCCACCTCGCACCCTCCGGGGCTTCTACCGAGGCCGAGGGTGAGGAGAACGGGCCGGTGCTGAGAGGTCACCCGGTTCCGGGCTCCCCGCGGCTCCCTGGAGCACCTGCTGGCTGTCCCGTGGGCAAAGCCTTCGGGCTGCCGGCTTCTTCCTCGGGCCTACCAAATGGGCAGGCCTTGGTGTCGGGCCCTTGTCGCCTGGGATCCCTCTTGCAGTCATCTCCCAGCCTTCAGAGCTTAATGTTCCCAAACCAGCCCCAGCCCTGAGGGGGAAGGTGTTTTCCACAGAGCAGCCAGGCGGGGTGCTGGCACCCATAGCGCCATGCTGCCCTCACCCCCAGCGCCACAGGGCCCTCACCCCCAGCGCCATGCTGCCCTCACCCCCAGCGCCACAGGGCCCTCACCCCCAGCGCCATGCTGCCCTCACCCACAGCGCCATGCTGCCCTCGCCTCCACCTGCAGCCCTGAGGGGCTGGTGCAGCATCCCAGGCTCCAGCTGGAGCACCTTTCACTGGTTGTAGGCAACCCCCAGGTGCCAAGCTAGAGAGGAAAACCCAATTAGTGTAATGATGGCTCTCCTGACCAGAGGGCACCATCCTGCCCCACATGCTTGAGCCACGAAACAGCTCAGACAAACAAGTGAGGCTCCAAGCATTTCTAACGATAGCTGCCAGCACACAAAATATTTTATTCAGGCATAGGGCCACCACTTAACTGAGCTATTTCACATGCAGCATTCCCCTATATGAATATATATTGACTTTCATGAATATATATTACCTATGTTACTCAGAGCTGGCAATCTCGCTGCCGAGGAGCTGCCGGCTGCTGGGAGCCAGTGTCCACACACAGCCTCGTGCTGCTGCCAGCTGCTGGGCTCAGCCACCGGCCGGTCACTGCCACCCCTGGGCATCGCACCCGGGAGCAAAAGGGACTGGGGCCAAATGGGATCCCCAGGATCAAATGTCCCCAGGTGGCTCTGGGCCTTAGACCAGTGTATTTCAAAGCAAAAGGTCATTCATTCTGGTTCAGGTTTAGCAAGGACTTGTTACTTATTCATTATCAGGCACATCGCTTTTGCCAAAGATACTTTAAAAATTCCTCTATGAAGCTCTCCTGAGTGGGGATAACGACAGTCATGCTGACGTGTAGCTCTCTGGCCAATCTGCATGTGCCTTTGACATGGCCTGCCTTACCACCATGAAAGGTGTTCTCATCTCCTCCAGAAAAGTGATATGGCTTGTTGGGGAAGGGCTGCACCAAAAAAATTGAGTGGTTATAAGAGATCCCATGAGTGCTCTGAAACTGTGCTTTGGCTCCTGTTGAGACTGACCACATAAAACAGGGCAGTCTGCAATAAACAGGCTTAAAACCATCTATGGAGGAAGCAGGCCAAAGAACTGAACAAAGTCAAGCCCCGCCTGAATGCAGTCCTGAGTAATGTGCTCTAGGCGTTCCCGCTTTAGCAGGGGAGTTGGACTAGATGATCTCTAGAGGTCCTTTCCAACTCTGACAGTTCCGTGATTCCGTGAAAATTATCTCCTAGTACTGAAAGCAACTATTCACGAGGCATGGTTGAACAAGATCTTAAGTGTAGTTATCTGGCTCACAGATATTGCCTGCTCTGAGATCTGCTGTTTATTAAACTCTTGTTGTAAACTCCTTCCTCACACTGACAGTGTGCTTGCACTGGTGTCCCAGCAGAGAAACAATCAGTAGCAAATCACTTACTACACACAGATAAAAAGATTGATGTTGATGTGATGAAGTGAGTAAAATATTGAAATATAACTAAAAATGGAAAGTCAAGATTTGGATACTGGAGTGACTAATGACTCTCATTATCTATACCTCATTATCCATACCTCATTATCCAAATAAGTAGTCAGATTTCTAAAGACACTATGGACCTTGCAGTTGCCTAAAGATTGTTTCACTTTAGATTTCTCATCTGCTTCCAGTTTCATGGGAATTTGGCTGAAAGAAACTACCTGTTCCTCTCTAGCTAAAAGACAAAACATACATTACAGAGCTGGTTCAGGCAGAGAGCAGGATAGCACTTCGCAGAGATGGCCAGAGAGCAAGGGGAGACAGGCAAAGAACCGAAAAGAAATGGGTGTGTGGCGAGGAGCTCTCCCATTTCCCCAGCTGAGCAGGGACAGGCAGGAATACAGGCTGAGATGGAGCTGGCTGTTGGGACAATGTCACCCAAAGAGATTTCTCCAGCAATTCCCAGTGGAAGGGACTCCAGTGGTCTACAATCTGTATGTTCTGTGTGTGCCTATATTAATCGTTACTCCCAGTGATCAAGGAATTGTAATAAATAACCAGAACCAACATGATTTGTGGCTCCCCGTAGGTATTTTAGAGGGCAAAAGGTAGCTTCATGCTTTACAGAGTCGCCTCCTGAACTGAGGCTGGCCAAAGACAAAATGGGAAAAGGAGCTATTCCCTTCATGCTCCCCATCCTATTCCCGACTCCTTTCAGCCACAACGTGCAACTACAATATTTCTTAATCTGAATTTTATGAGGTATTTTTATTCTTCCTTTAAAAGCGATGGTCAAGTTCTCTCATTTGCACCAGCAAAGCCAACAGGATTGTATCTCCAACTGAAATGTCAGTCTGGCCCTGTGTTTTTCCCAGGCAATGAAGCTTGACTGCCAGGACATTCCTCAGCCACTGAACTTTATACAAAAATACCTCCCCAGGAACTGCCTGCACACACCTTGCTTTAACCCCTGGAGTCCCAGAACCACATCAGCACTCACACAACGAACTGCTGCCCTTGCTTTAATGCAGATATTCTACAAAGCTGTGCCTTCTTGTGCCTTCTGTTGCTTCTGTTAAATTACATAACAAAATTATTATTTAAAAATGTTTAATTAAAAATACGGTTCTATTAAATAATGCAAACAGAAAAACTGTTTTTACTTCAGAGGGAGAAGGTTGTAAGAACAGCCCGTAGTATCTCACTGTTCCCAAGTGATTTCCCTTGGGAGTTATCTTTAATATGTCTGCTCAAGCACTCTATATCAGGTTTTTACAATTTGCAGACAAATCACTCAGCAAAAAATGAAATTTACTATAAACAGTAAATATCTTATTGACAAAACAAACTTTCTGGCAGATCCAAGAGAACTAGCTTGGCACTGTTATACAGTCGTTATCACAACACAAGCACAGGCTGCTTTGTTAAGAGCACCATATCCAAGATACCTAAATAGAAGGACAAAAAGATATGCGAGAACAAGGTGTCAGAAGATGAGAGCAGAAGAAACTCTGTCTCTAGTAAGCACGGTTGTCATAGTTCTGCAGGTGGGAGAGAGCATTACATTCCAGACACGGTGCTGCTGAAAACTTACCAAAGGGGCAAGGACACCAGCCAGACCAAGTCCATGTGTCAGAGCCCCCTGAAGGCTCACTCCTATGTGGGAAAAATCTTGCAAAAAAACAAGACAGTGCCTTGAAACACCTGTTTGAGGTACCTGTGTCTCTCCACAGGGAACTTAGGCTTCATAATGTAGTTCTCTAAATTCCACCTATGTTAGAGGTGTCAAGATGATGAAAACAGCCTTTGTGCCTAGTTCCCTTACTGTCTCCTGAGCTTGCAGTGTGCTGACAGACGCAACACAGACCTGCAAACCCCTGCCTTGCTTCTTTTCTACTCAGCAATGACAAGTTCATGCAGCAGGAAGTAAGAGACTGGCAGCTGTGGATCACCTCACTGCATAAAGCAGTTGCTTGTGGGAGGAACCCAGTGGGAGGGCCAGGAAACCATTGCCCTCCGGTATTCCATCAGCTGGTTTTGATCGTGTTATGGTCATCTCGTCACACTTCACGCACAGGACATAAGACACTCGAGTACTATTCAAGCCAAAACTTGAGCAAGAGCATATGTTTTGTATATACAGTCTTGACTGGCACAGAGCAAAACAATGGAGAATTCCCATTTTCCTTAGGGAGTCATCCCAGTGGTAACTCCAGCATTATTCTCAGTATTAATAGCTCACGCCTTGTTTCATCTCTGGATTTCTCCAATTTCAGCCTCCACGTACCAAATTGCCTTAGATCTTTTTCTGCTAGATTAAGAAGCCAACAACTACCATTAAAGTACTCTGTGACAAAAACCATAACTTTCTCTTCTATAAAATACACAGATTTAACATCTCTTGCAATAATTAATGTTTTCTAGTGCTTTTATTCTTATAGGTTTATCTAGATCATAGATTAGACAACTGGAGCTTAAGAAGTAAATTTGGGGTTGTTATCAGCATGCTTGTGTGTGCCTGTTAAGACTCCTGTTGCAGAGGGGAGAAGAGAGGAGGACAGCATGTGGGAGTCTTCAGGCCGAGGAGGAGGGAAACAGTCCTTGCAAGTGTATTTGTTTTGTGTGGTCTTTGTCTGACATGGGCTGGTACGCAGCCCATGAGGTTCCTACATACCACAGCACACTTTGAATCTTTCCCTGAGTCCACAGGCCACAGTGGTAGCTGCTCTGCAAGTGATGCCATACCTGATGTGTCTCACAGGAAAAGTGTATCTAGCCAGATGCTGCCACTAGGCAGACAGAGCTTGCTCAAAAGCACTTGCAAAACTCAGTATTGCTACTGTGAGGATGAGGGGCCTGGCTGCTCCTGCTGAGGAAAAGGAGGCATAGAAAGAAGGGGGGGTGAAGCTGGGACAAGGTGCTGGAAGGACCTAGGGAGAGTCCTGGAGAGTTGGACCTGCTGCTCCTGCAGACCCAGTGGTGTGAGGGATGGTCACAGCTTTGCTGCTGCTGCAAGGGAGAGTTCATATCCCTTTCCCCTCCTTGAACGGCAGCAGCAGGTCTGGCCTCCCAGGAGTGTAGCTCGGGCAAAATAGGCAGCAGCCTATGGTCATTTTGCTTCCCCGGGTAAATGCCTATTTACAGAGCTGTTTCTGGAAGTACAGCAGTGCAGCAAAAAGCTGCACTGGGGAAAAAGACCTAAACTGTGTGGGGAGCAAGGCACAGATTATAGATTACTGGTTTGAATTCAAGCCAAGTAATAGAAATAGAAACCTGCTACCCTCTGAGAAGCAGCAGCAGTGCCGCTCAGTCCATAGACAAACCGGTCATCTCAGCCCAGTTCTTAAACATCAGCTGCCCGAGGGACATGCTTACTAGGAGTGAGCCCTGAGGAGGCAATAGTGTGTGCTGTGGGTCACCAGAGGAGCTCCATGGTATAGCATAGACCTCTAGTTCTGCGTCCGCCCATCACTGCAAACAGTTTCTCAGCCAAAGGGATCATGGGGAGTGAATCTGAGTCTCATCCCCACTACACCTGTGGAGAAAGTTGTTGGATGGGAGAGGTTTGGGTAGGCCAGGAAAAGGGGTTGTCCTTGTCCCCGCTGTACCCCTATGCCAGAGCTGGGGGGAAATTCCATTTCCAGAATTGTTAAATCAATACTTTCAGTAAAGAGTAAAGTAGGTCCCAGTTTGCCCTCTGTTTGGGTGCTGATCAGAGAACTTTGGCATGGGCACCTGGGCAGCTCTGTGGTCAGATCAGGAGAGGCTGCACAAATCACCATGCTCTGATGGAGGATCCCTCCCTTTCCACAACCAGTAGGGTGGCTCTTACTGGCTGGGAGTGGGAGAGAAAAGACACTAGTAAGAGATGGGGCTAGTCTGTGGGAAGGGTTTTGGCTGCCTTCCCAGTCCTGCACTGAAGTCATGCCTCCAGCTGCCAGATGTCAGTATGGGGTGTGGAGAGGAACATGGATCTGTGCCGTAGGACTCCTACTCTCAGAGCCTCCTTTGCTGGAACCAGTGGGCAAGCTGTCCTCCATGGGATTGCAGGAGGGAGACTACATTAGCTGCAGAGGTTTTTGGCTCCGTTCCTGGTCTCACACCAGCACCAGGCACACAGCTCCCAGATGTTTGTGATCTCTGCTCTGGGATCTTTCAGGCTTGTCAAGGCGTTGTGTAAAGGGAGAAATTATTTCACTCCCTCATGGAGGGTGGAAATGTCAAAAGCCGCCACAGAGATCCCTCTGCCTGCTCCTCCCAGGAGGGGTCACCTGCAGATAAGCAGCCTTGGAGAGGACTCCATTTCTCCACAGGTGAGATCCCCAAAGTACTCCGAGAGCAGCAGTTGCTGAGCCTCCCTGGCATGGCTTTGTTCCTTCCAGTTTCCATGGTGATCCACAAAACCAGCAGAAAAGCATGGATCTATTTTGGAAGAAAAATAAGAGGATGTGATAGTGCCTGTGGCTGGGGAGGGGGGACCACCCTGCTTTTATACTCTTAACTGGGTTCTGGGGTCAGTCCTGGGGCTTTCCCCCCACCCCCAAGTTGGCAAGGAAAGCATTGCTGTACCATTCCCAAAGGGCTAGTAGCAGCTCAAAGCAGTAACTCCTGCTTGTAGGTGTGGCAAGCTGCCATAGGCAGCTTCAAATGATATTGCAAATTGGCTTTAATGGACAGCACTGGCAAATGTGTCAGCGGGCAGCCTAAGTAAGAGGTGCCTGATAGTGCTTTGGATGGGATAAGTGGGAAGCACTGATGTCGAGCCTGGGATGTGCCACCACATGGCCCAGCATGCAAGCACACACACAGGTGTGAAACAGAAAATGTAGCGAGAAAGAGAAAACGGGCACACAGCCCTCTCTTCTGTCACATCTGAAAGCACATAGACAAAAATCTCAAAGCTTTCATCTTGGCCGTAGAGGGAAACTATCCTCATGCAAGGAACAAATTCACAGTCTTTCCACCACAGTTACCATGTCACTAAGACTTCACCCACTGCCCTGAAGGTCTCTTCCTGCCTGATACCCACCACCCCCTCGCATGCAGCAACACTTGCCAAACAGCACAGCTGCTGGGATGAAAGGACACGCAGGGAATGGGTGGAGGGGTGGCTTTTCTCATCTGTGAGGCCATTTAAGATTTCCAGAAAATTCTGGAGGAGGGGAGGGGTAAAATTGATAAAGGATAAGATGGCTTTCAAACACAGCCAACAAGCATCTTAAAAAGGAAGCCTAATTTTGCATGCCTCTGCCTCTGGGCAAAGTGTTCTCGGCTCGGTTTCAAAGGTGCTGGGAAATTCAAGGGTTGGGTGTCTCTGAAAACCAGTCTCAGGGTGCCTGCAACGGGGTGACCAGGAAAAGGTACCAACCGATTCTGTAATTTCCTGTCAATGAGCACTCCCTGGGAGGCTCAGGGACTGATCTAGAGCTTGTCTTTCCCTCTGTGCGCTGCCCGAGGCAAAAATCCCTCTAAGAGGAATCTGTCACCTTGGCCAAAGACTTCAACGGTGCTTGGATTTCCTTGTGCTGACTGCTGCCATGGGAGAGACTCCCACCCGTTTCCTCACACCGTCCCACCTTGCAAAGGAGCTTCTGGAGCTGAGGTCACTGCCCGGCCTCATCCTCCATCAGCGATTGCCTTCCCTGCCCGAGGGCAGCCCTGTCACCTCCGTCCTGGTGTAGAGAGGTACTGTACCTCCCTGTGCCCCCCGAAACCCGGACCAGGAAGCACAACCGCGCTGGATGGACGGCTCATTAAAATGGCTAGAGCAGCTCCGACACAAAACCGAGTTAGGACCTTCTGCAAAGGATGTCGTGGGGCAATTTTTAATTATTTGCTTAATTAGCGTTAATTGCACACAGTAGGAGGTTAGAACTCAGCCTGCAAATGCTCACCCAGCCGGGAAGCGCGAGTTCTCTGCCCGTCCTGGAAACCCTGGTCAGGGAGCAGGAGAAGGAGGAGCACTTGCATTTGGCATCACTAGGGCAGGGGAGAGCTGCCGGGCAGAAAAGGACCTGGGGGTGTTGGTCGACAGTCGGCTGAACATGAGCCAGCAGTGTGCCCAGGTGGCCAAGAAAGCCAACAGCATCCTGGCCTGTATCAGGAACAGCGTGGCGAGTAGGGCCCGAGAGGTGATTGTCCCCCTGTACTCGGCACTGGTGAGGCCTCACCTTGAGTACTGTGTCCAGTTTTGGGCCCCCTACCATAAAAAAGACATTGAGGTGCTGGAGCGGGTCCAGAGAAGGGCGACAAAGATGGTGAGGGGTCTGGAGAATAAGTCTTATGAGGAGAGGCTGAGGGAACTGGGGTTATTCAGCCTGGAGAAGAGGAGGCTGAGGGGAGACCTTATTGCTCTCTACAACTACCTGAAAGGAGGGTGTAGAGAGATGGGGTTCGGTCTCTTTTCTCAAGTCACAGGTGACAAGACAAGAGGAAATGGCCTCAAGTTGCGCCAGGGTAGGTTCAGGCTGGATATTAGGAAAAATTTTTTCATTGAAAGGGTTATCAGGCATTGGATTGGGCTGCCCAGGGAGGTGGTTGAGGCACCATCCCTGGAGGTGTTCAAAAGACGGGTTGATGAAGTGCTGGGAGGTATGGTTTAGTGATGATGCTCCTTGTTTGTTGTGTGGGTGTCTATTTTTGTCAGTGAGGTTGACTGTTGGACAAGATGATCTTTAAGGTCCGTTCCAACCTAGAAGATTCTGTGATTCTGTGATTCTGTGAATGAAACCCCGGAGATTTTTTCGTGAGGAGCAGGATGGGAAGCTTGTCAGGGGAGGCACCGAGGGGGTGATTGGGCACCTCGGGCCCTCTCTGCGCTGGAGGGGTTTCAGCACAGTCCCCCTCCCTGAGGCAGCCATGGACAAAGCCGGCCCCACCGGCGAGGGCCTTCTTGGGGTGTTTAAAATTGGAGGGTTCGGTTCAGCCTGTCCCTTTGGGGGTTTCTGCTGGTCAGCAGTGTAGTTGTTTTAAAACATATGGGTGAGATCATACGCTGAGGTCTGCGTGTGTGTGTGACGAAGCACCCCCGCACACACACAGGTGCCCTGCCCGAGAGGGAGCGTCGGCCCCAACGGTTGGTAACGGTCGCCAGTCGCTCGCGCCCCGCCCCGCCCCTCCGTGTCCCCCCCTCCCCGCCCCGGCTCCGTGCTCTGGCGCCACCTGGTGGCTGCCCGTGGGAGGGTTTCCCCTGAGGCTTTGTTCCCGGCTGCGGTATATCGAGGAAACCCACCAAAAACGGGTGCCCTGAGCACCGGCGGTTTAACTGAGCACTTTGTCTGTTTCAACTTCCCCGTGTGTACATTTTCCGATGGGGAAACGGGCCGTATATAGGGTGCAGGGTGGGACGCATCTTTTGGCGAGGTGGTTGCCAGGCTCGGCTGTGCATACCCATGCCCGTAAAGCCCTCTTTGCCGTTCTTCTAAAACATAACATCACTAACTCACACTCTTTTAAATTGGCTTTCAAATTCCTACAAGCACGAAAGACTTATCTGGTAATATTTTTGGGAAAGATTTCATAGCACGAAGCTCTAAGGAGGCCTCATTTTAAACAGAAAAGTTCCACTGCGCAACACTTGATTGCATCCAACCAAAGGTTCTGATAAGCCATGAAGCCTGAGCTGGCTTACAAAGGGGAGGACACATGGGGAGAGCCCTTGTGCTCCCTGGGCATTGCATTTGGCCATGGGTCCTACACACTCAGCAGCTCTTGGTTTCTCCCTCTACAATTTAGCAAGTTCTGTCTCACCAGGGAAACAAACTGCTGGTGGGAAAGTCAGTCATCGCCCTTGGACAGACAATACACACAACTGTGTGTCAGCACAGTCTAGGCCCTCTGCTAATTACAGCTAATAGAGGTTTTCCTTCAGCTGAAATAAACAGAAACCTTGGAACAGACAAATGTGAGCTACTCCCAGGCTGCTCTCGGGGAGCATCGTGGTGGTGATGCTTCCTTGGGAGTCAGAGGGGACAGGGACTATTAATGGCCATAGATTTGTTACGGGCTCTGGGCTGGAGGGGTGCTAAGATCCATCCCCAGACCATGTCTCTGAGACACAGGATGCACCTGCTCTCCTATAATGCTGACTCAGGGGGCACCCAGGCAATTATTCCCAAAAAGGAAATAAACAATCATTGGATTGTTTTACCAGAAAAACACATGGGACTGTGCAGGGGAATAGGGAATGGTGTTCTTAGGCCAATGGTTGCATACGTTGGCTGTGGTCAGTTCAGGAATTAGTTCAAAGAACCAGTTTTCTCTTTGGTGCAAATCCACTAAGCACCTTAAGAACTTTTCTGAATTTTGTTGAAGCTGGGCCCACTCCCACCCTTGCAACAGATCAAAATTCAAGCCTGATCTTTCAGTACAAGAAACTTGTCTCCTCTAAGCCTTGATTTTTTCTCATAAGGACAAATCAACATTAAAGTTATTACCATTTATGTTTGCCCAAAAACTATTTCACTTCTCAGAAGACATCATAGAAATCAAAACCCTTATATTGAAGCTTTTAAAAATTAAAAACTTTAACAAAATATTTTTCTGCTGGATCAAAATTATAATGTGATTCTTGTAATGAGCAAAAGTAATGCCAACATTACCGCAAGAAAGGGTTGCTCTTGCTTTTAAATCTAGGAGAGCTTTTGAGCCTGTACTGCTAGCTTTACATTCCCTCTGCAAAGCACTCTGCAGCCACATAAAAATGCAAAATACCGATTTCAGATTTCTACAGCCTTGTCCAAAATCAGTGCCCACAGTTTACTCTCTGGGCTTACATTGACTAGATTTGTATTTAAGATAAGCCTGCTGTCATTAAAAAATACTCTGTGAATTGTAGGCATGTAGGCATAAAAGGACAGAAGATTCAGGACATCTTCCACTGATTTTCTGCACAGGATCAGGTAAAATCTCCCTGCTTGCAAGAGGTTGTGCTCAAATGGGTTTGTGACTGGGTTATGTCTCCCAGCCTCTGCAGAAGGGACAGCAGGTTTTGGACAGCAGCAGTTGTGCTACTCCTGCAAGCTCATAATTCATTCCTCCCAGAGATCAAAATCTCTGAGAACTGCCCTGAATTTCCAGTAGCTGTTTACTCCATTATCGCAAAATCAATCACAGATGGTGCTTTTGATGCTGGCAGGTTGGAAAAAATAATCTCTTGGCTTATATCCTGAGCACATTTGATCTGGACTGACTGGGTGGAATCGTGACAGCCCGTCATCATGTCATTGGTACAGAAACACTTTCCTGACTGCAGCTAACGTTTGGGCCAGGATGAATATTTTCCTTTAAATAGCAAACTTCAGCCTTAAATAGTTACACTTTGCCCTTGCTGTTTGGCTCTGTTGCATACCAAAGACTTAGCTCTTAGCAACATGAAATCCCATCCTAATTAGCTCCTGTTTAACAATACCACTTTGTACCACTCTCAGAATGCCAAGCTCCTTCTATTCTGGGGCTACAGAGGAGGGGAACATTTCATATCAAGCCCAATGCAGTTCAAGACTATTTCTGTGAAACTTACTACTTTTCTGAAGAGCAAAGTAGTCCTATATGTTAAACCTGAGCTACTCTGTATAAGTCACACTCAAGAAATTAAAGACTATTAACCAAACACAGCACAATATAAGCAAAAAGACCCTATCATAAGAAGTTCTGGAAAATTCAGGAGTTTCATAAAGTTTACATAAATGGTGCAGGCTAGACATAAAACTTGTGTGTAAGGGGTCAGGTGGTATAATTCATGCCAATTTTTCTCTCAGCTGGAGAGAAAAATGTGTATCCTTTACTCACTGGGTAGTCAGTGAACATGTATGAAATGGAGCAACTCTCACACATACAAATAAGCCATCTTCTACATTTGGACCAACACTTCCAACACCTCCCAACACTTTCAGTACCAAAAAGTAGCTCCGTGTCAGACTACGCAACTCTTCAAAAAGAAGTAAGGTCCTGGAATATCTGATCCTATATCTCAACTAGATGCAGTTTGACATCTCACTGCCACATCAGTGTATTTTCTGATGATAAAGATTCCACCATCAGTGGAATCTGCTTATTTGATCCATTGTTAGGAACTGTTCATGAACATATAGACAGACATACAAGAAAGTAATAAGAGACCTTACACTGAAATTTTAAAAAGATGGCATAACAGCCTGACCATCTGAATGTATAGGGCTGGCTTTTTTTTTTTAAATGTGGGCCTGGAGAATCACTTGAAGAAAGCATCAAGAACCATCTACCTCCCAAGAGTAAAAAATAAACCAGATCACGCATGCAGCTCTGCCCACCATAAATGCCAAGGGGTAATGATGATCATTCACACATACGATTTTGCATTTGGTCCTTTTTTTTATGCTGCTATAAATATTTTCCTTACCTGACAGGCAATTCTCTGGATTCAAGGAAAGCCTCTTATCTGAAACCATCTGAAGACACATAAAGTGACAAGGCCAAGCTGTTTTTCTTTCCAGCCTTTCAAGAAAACTTTTTACAATCTGTTTCACTTACTATCCTTGAAACTTTGACCTAATTTCCATCCCACAAATCTCTTCCCCTAGACAACATTATTCATAATAATGAAGATTGTATGAAGAACCCAAATAGGTCTATTTGCTTTGAGTTCTAATATTTTGCGGTTACATAGAATTCCATCATTTTCTGTACATTGTGAAGTTGTGCAACCAACGTGTTCACATTCTTTAAAAGAAGTCTTTATATCTTCTAAAGCAAACAAAAGAATGCCTTCCTGAAATGGGTTTGATGCCTATTTTAAAGGAAAAACTCCACTATCATATGACACATTCCAACCACTGTAGGTTAAGTATAAAGCAACTTGAAAAAAATTAGCTCGAAAAGCTCTGCTGAGATAAACCTAAGGCTGCAAGTTCAAGTGGATATTGGAGACACTGTAAATTGGATTGGTCTTGGTCCTGAAATGTAATATCCAGCAAAGCTTTTTTCTTCTGATCCCTGTGCCCGTAAAGCCCTGGAGGCAGGGACTGGAATTTGTTGAGATAATTCCAGCATGTTTTGGTCTTTCAAACTCAACAGCATGCAGGGTGCAGGTATGGAGCACACACCTGCCCACCGCTTGGCTCCTGCTCCATGTGGATGACAGGCAGCTCTGCAGAGCTATCACATTTGCCTCAGATGACAGAGCTAAAAGAGAATGTGCTTGTCCAGCTCTGGGGGCTGAACTGGGGCTACCTGGTGAATGTTGCTTCCAGTTAAGATGGTTGGAAATTATCCAGCCTCACAGAGAAACCTGTACCAGCTCCTGTCAGTGACAGAATTTGTTACTCAGCCTGGTAACCTGTAATTTTTTTCAAAGGATTATCTTTGGATACCCAGATACCAGTGTGGGCAAAGTCACAGAGCAGCTGTTCTGACGCTGTAAGAACTTTCTGCAGATTATTTTCTCTCCCTCTGTCATCCAGCAGGTGGGAGGAGATCAACACACAGTAAAATACAGGGCTACTGGGTGGATTGTTCCCCAGGGGCGCCTGATTTGCTTGTGCACAACTCCTCGGGGCATATCCAGTTGCCCTAATTTTCATACACCAGCCTCAGAGAACATGACGGTACTGTTTTTTTACTATCTTGGAAAGAAAGGAGTTGGGTGTCACAGTGTCAATATTCATGGAACACAGCAAAGGGACACAAGAACTACCCAGCACTGTCTGCATCTAGGAACGGCCAGCTGGGCTTACAGGACTGCTGCCAGCGGGTTGGGGGGCAGCGTGGACATCGACACATCTACCCACACCTTTTCACTCGTTGTTTTCCCATCAATTTTAGACATTTGTAAGGTTAATTCTGTGTTAATAGCTTCTCGGGACATCCGGAAGATGTTGATATGCTATACCAAAAATGCCCTAAAAAAAAGATTATTAGCACAAGCCTAGTGAAGTTGCTCCGCCAGAAAGCGTTAGCTTGACTGCCGAACTGCCCACCTGCTAATGAATTTTGGTCATTTTTCCTTATCCTGATCATGGGGCAAGGGCACTGAGAATTCAAGATATGTAAAAATTGGGAGAGAGAGAAAGGTAATGGACCTGTTGTAGCATAAGGGAGAAGTGAGGGACAACAAGGCTGACCACGGAAGCAGGGCTTGTGAATCCCTAGTTTATCCGAGTTTTATTTGCGCCACAGTGATTTTGCAGGTAAGCAACAGCTAAATGCTCACAGAATCATGAGCGCATAGATGTTTTGTGGTCAGTGCAATATAGTTAGTAGTGGTGGTTCATGCCTGGGATCACTCTAGAGAAACAGCTTATTTGGGGAAGATGTACTATTTCTTTGTCCTCTGGTCTTATTAAGGGGTTGAGAAGAACATCAATTGATGCTTAAGTCTGTACCTCTGAGACTGGCTAATAAAGAACCCTTAATTGCTTGTATTAGTATAGATATCCCTTAAGAAAAAAGCCTACTGAAAATGTAGCTGACTCCAAAAGGATTTTATAAGCTGATATCATCTTTGGCTGTGTTAAACTATGATGGAACACTTCTCCCTAATAGCATGCCCAATGTTACAACAAATTTTTAAATGGCTTTGAACCAAAAAGCAACTCTGGCTTTTTTTTCTGAAGAAGCAAAATTCAGTATTGGCACTTTTACTCTCAATTTCCCGTTCTATTGTATTTTTCCCTTGGAAGGCAGAGGGAATTTAATTCCCATTTGCAAAGACTACTATGAAAAAATATTCTGAAAGCATTTGATGGCATAGGTGTGATAGAGATCAAATTATGAAAGAAGTGAGATTTACTTATGCATCAGAACCTAATTATGACTTCTGACTCTCATTTGACCAGTTTAAAATCTTTCTCATGCAGTTAGTCAGGTTGGTATGAAACAGAAAGTACCTAGTTTGACCATCAGTCAGGGATTATTTTGGAGTAAAGAAACAGGCCTGAACTACTCATCTGTCTCCATCTATCATCAGTGGAGACAGAGGAACTTGTTCCCTTTCCTTAGGATGAAGTGCCTCATTATCCAGAAGGGTCCACATCTCACCACTGAGTAAATAGGGAATTACAGCAGATGGAAAGCAAAGGATTGCAATATTCTGGTAGGCAGAGAACAGTTAATACAGAATTAAGTTACTGGGATGCAGATTTAAGTATATCACATGAAGAAATCTGGACAAACCTCCATATTTACAGCACTGTTAAGAAATGGATCAGTCCATAGATGAAGGGTCACCACTAATTGTGCAAATGACTTCCACAGCGGGGGAGCTGAAAGGTGCATCAGGGCCTTTGTTCAAGTTCCAGCTCACTTGATCTATTTTTGTGCTTATGCTTCTGAGGTTGATTTCTTATTACCAGCATCAGTTATACTCATAATTGGAAGTTTTGCAGGATGACTGGAATTATTTGGTGTCTGGAGCATAATTTCTGGTGCCTTCTAGAATAGAAAGTCCTATAAATTATGGTTTTAAAGTTCACAGGGCTGGATATTGTTAAGCTGGCATTTGTAGTCGTAAAATATCTGACAATTATAGACTACAATATGACAAAAAGTCTCATTTCTTTTGGATATATCATGAACTAAGCATTCTTCAGGGCTAGTTAATCCCATGAAATTCTTCACAAAAGGTCTCCTTAATAACTTTCCAAAATGAAAACTTAGTCTTCAGACAATATATTGTCTATGCTGGGGTGATGCCTACTGATGGGGAGCTTTGCTGTGTAAGATGTAGATGAATATTTGATGAAGTAGTTATTTATTTAGCATATCTGTAGAGACAGACAATATTTTTCATGTGACTCTTCTTAGTCATCAAAAAAGATTTGGGACCATTTGGGTGACCCGCTGACATTTGTTGGGATCGTGTTTGTTGTGGGACTGCTACCAGGACAGTGACAAGATCCGAAAGAAAAGGAAGGAAAGGAAAAAGCTACCTTAAAAAAAGTGCGGTAATCTCCTTGTATATCACTTTGATGAGTTTCTCATCATATGCATTTATATGGCAGCTGAAAGAGATGCAGTTAGGTGGCTGCTCATCCAGGCTTCTGGGTAATACCTTCAGTTCTGTGTGATAAACTCCAGACAAACTTCTGTGTGCCTGAGGCTATTTGCTTGGATGGGAAAAATATTTGTATGTAATGCATTCTGAAAATGACATAACAAAAATAAGGTAACAGTGAAATCTCAGAGCAGATATTTGATGAACAATGCATCAGGATCCTATTTCTAGTGGAATGCTGTGTAACTCATCCTTATGGACAAGCTGAGCCAATGCCATGAAGGAGGAATTCTTCAGCTGTTTATATACTGCTGCTAAGAGTGGAGGTAGCAGCACAAAATCAGAGATATTAATTGTTAAGAAGAAAATTAATTTAACTATCATACTGAAACCTGCTGGAATAATTTATATAGTAAAATCTCTTGGTTTAGTTTGTGTCCAACAAGAGAGTGAATAACAGAGGAGTACAAGGAGACACCATATGGAGGATATGCCCTCTCTTAAGGATAACCAATGAGTATTTTGGAATTATTAATAACTCAGATCCACAGGTGCTTTAATGCATAGTGGCTCAATACAAATAATAACAAAGCATAAGATATTATTGTGGAAGAAAAATCTATCAGAGACCACTGAATCAGATTAGAGAAAGGGACAAAAGACAGCAAAGCTGAGGAAGAGAAACTCAGATAAAAAGGTATGAAAGATAACTGGAAGATGTTTAAGAGTCACTGGATTAAAAAAAGGGTCTCAATTTAATAAGATAATAGAGAACAATGTTGTTTAAAATGCCATCCTGGGTCAATGTATGAAATGAAGGCATAGTTAGAAAATAAAAAGCCTACACAGCAAATGGATAAAACAGGAAATACATAACAATCAATATAAATTAGAAGTTATATAATGTAAAAATAGAGGAAAAAAATACAACAAAGGAAAACCAACGGCTGGCACTGCTTAAGACAATAAAATGCTTTAAGAATATTTTAAGTACAACAGAAGTCTTAACGAGGGTACATGCTGCTGCTTGATGCAGATGATAAAATTATAATGTTGCAGAAAAGACAATTATTCAATAAATATTTCTGTTCTGCATTTGGAAATAAGAAAGATGATGCACTTACATCACATGGGCTCCATTAGTGACCAGGAAGAATGTAAAGTATGTGCTGGCGATGAAAAATTTTCCACTCCATTAATGACCAGGAAGAATGTAAAGTATGTGCTGGCGGTAAATATTTTAAAATCAGCAGGTCTGGATATCTTACTAATACAGCCGATTTAACTGACCTTTAGCCTTCTGATATTGATATTTCATAAATTCTGTAATAGTGAGGATATATCAGAATACTAGAGTGTCTGTTCTATGCTAATATTACAAAATGGCAAAGTCAATTATCCCAATAAATGTGCACCAGCAAGGATAACAGCCATTCAGGGGGGAAAAAATATTAACCCATAAGAGAAGCCTCTGACAAAGAATAAGAAAATCTAGGGATGTATCTTCCAGCATCAAAATAATCTTGACAACAAAAAAACCCCACATGTCAAGAATAATCTAAGCATCCCTGCCATGAGGAGGAAGATGACTAGAGATGCTCTTAAAGAACTTTCTAGCCCTACCTTCTGTGGTTCTGTGAAGAGATAACATGGTTACCAACAGAGGGTCCTCACTGGAATGTATGTATGGGATGTGAATTCTTCCTGACTTTATTTCTTAAAATTGTTTTCTCACTGCATATTCTTTTGTGTATAGCATTCAGATCAGGGGCATGTTAACCCTTTGTACCTGGATGACTCCCATTCACTGAGAGAAACACAGGACCACAGGATGGTTGAAGCACAGGGAAAACAGTCCAGCCAAATTTGTCTGCTGGACATAAAGCAAAACAGAGCAAAGTCACACTGCCAGTGCTTTTCAAAAGCCATGAAAGTTGTATTAGGATGAATTTTAAATTTGGTACTATTCAAAATTTTCATAATTGCCCTAGAAGTAAATATAAACTCACTGCTGATGAAATATGCAGGTATTAGGAAGCCTGGTGAAATGGCGATGATGAGGGGAAAGCATTTACAGAGAGCAGGCTGGATAACCTCGCAGATTCAAGCTTTTTGCTACAGCCAAATGCAAAGTTATGCATGTGGGAACCAGATAGGAGATTAGGAGATGTGTAATCAGAAACTTTACCCTGGAAAATAGCCCTCTGAAAAGGATCAGGGTGGTCAGAGTACGGAGCAGTTTCACTCCAGTGAAATAACTGTGGCAAAAAGGGTGAAATCAATCCTTGAATGCATAAACAAGGGAATAGTGAGTACCAGGTTGCTTTTCTTCCCTTTGTGGTACTCATGAGGCTAATCATATGCAGGATATTTATTTTCAAAGGTTGTTGAAAAGCTGGGGAAGGTGCAAAAGAAGCTTAGTAATTATTCAAGATCTAAAGAAAATGCCTTATTGTAGAAGACTTACAGTGCTCAACCTGTCTGACTTACTGAAAAGGAGATGACTTGATTTATGGCTTGATTAATGAATTGGTACTATTGGAGGCATAAAACACTAGCAGGAAAGGGCTCTCAGCAGACTAAGTCGTACTGAGGACTGAGTGGAGGAATTACAAAGCCAGACAAATTCAAGTAAAGAATGAGACACAGATAATGATTCACCACTAGCACAAGCTAATGTGGTGAATTCTTCATCTCCCTATGTCTTCATATAAAGATTAGACATCTTTCTTACTGGCCTACAGCCAACTACAAATTGTCAAGCATGAGTTATAGCATTTAATACTGGAATATATCCATGGAAATTAATGGTCTATGATATCTAGAGGTCATTCTAGGTGATAGTGATCTCTCAGATCCATTATGCTGTTGGAGAGAGATATATTTGTTAATTATTATGATTATTTCTATAAGTTGTAGCTAAACATGCAATTTTCCCTCTGCTCTGCCCTTTAAATTCTGCCATTTAATGATAAGATGAATTAAGGATGCCAAGATATGGAGGACTGTAAAAGTCTATGATTGATTTTCTCTCTTTAGATATTCCAGTAGATGGTCACTTTACCAGCTGGACTGGCATAACACATAGGAAATAGAAGTTTCTCGGTGACTTCCTTTCCCCTTCTTTGTTCCTCTGTCTAGAAGCTTCTTTCTTTGGCTGTGACATGCACCTGTGATAAGTAAGTAACCTGGTCTCATGTACACATTGTATTAACAAAAAAGCCAAAGTATTTTTGGAGGATATGAATGGAAGTGGAGACGGTGGGTAAGAACCTATTTTATATTTGGTTTTGGAACCAAAAATAGGTTCTTACCCAGAAAAGTAAGAAAAAAACCCCACAACATTGCCATAGGAGACAATGTTTGTAACATTATTTCGATGCTTGAGTATGGGAACCTGCTTTGCCAAAGTGGTATTTGATGTTTGTATCACCAAAACGAATAGATATGAATTGCTTCTGATCTGATGTTGAGAATCCTTGTATATATGGGTGCCTAAACATATGGGTGCCTAAACGCTTTTAAGAATTGGGCCTGTGAGAACTTCCATCCTGTATAATCCCAAAGGACTTTGGAGGCCTCCATGGTTCTAGGGCAAAGCATGGGTGCTACTGATAGTGCACAGCCTTTCAAAATAACAGTTTAAGAAAGAAACTGAAGAATCTCATCCATCACTAATGCAACTTCAGGGAAAATTCAGGGAATGAAAAATGGAGAAGGGCAGAGTAGATAACTTGTATTTATAGTAGACAGCTTATATGACAGATTTAGCCACTTCTCTTGCTGCTTCAGCAGTGTTTATGAACAGCTTTTGTTCATCTCAGATGGTTTTGTTACTCAAAAAACTCTCGGCCCAGGGAATGTTCTCGAGCAGCTCATTGTGAATATTTGATAAATGGAAGAAGAGTCAAACAGTGATTTTTAGCTCTGAATCACTTTTATGTATTCCTTTGACTCATCCACTTTCCACATCATTTCAAATCTCAGAGGAACACTTTTTCAATTTCATTCATACTATTTAATTGCTCCCAACCTTCTTCATTTATCTTTTTTTACATTGTAACCCTTGTCTTTTCCATCATTTCCCCTCATCCATTCCCTTCTGTCCCTCGTTTATTACCACTACATGACTAATGTTTGAGAATTGTATTGTAAGTGACTTGGAGCAGAGACTCCTCATTTTACTGTTGTGCCGAGCACTTTGCATACAGGTTGTGTTGTATAAATAAACACTACAGCTCCAGAAATATTTAGTCCCTCAATTATATTTTGCAGTATAATATGTACCAGAGGCACTATATGAAATAGAATTATTTATTATAATTATCCCAGCTCTGGTACTGACATTCAAAAGCATTTTAGGTAAATCATGTGCCTTCTCTCTTCTCTGTCTCAGTTTTTAGCTAGCTCGGAGTTACAAGATGTGTCAGTGAAGTGCTAGCATTGGGTTGTCTGGCATTCTAGGAAACCCTTCAAATGCAACACCTCTTTGCTCATCCTGCTTTCTACTGGTGTGCCTCAAAGCCTTCTGGCAAAGGAAATGTGTTGCCTCTTTTACAACTGGGGAAACAGAAAAACAGAGAGGTGAATTTGAGGCCATTGAGAAGGCCTGAAGCATGTCTGTGAACACAGCCCAAGCCTCCAGGGCTCCAGCCTCCTGGCATTTTTAATGGGCAACATTTCTCCACAAAACAGATTATTGGATCAAGTTGGACTGCACATGTCTCTCCAAAACAATGTTTGCATTTTCTTAAACATGGTAAAAGGAAAGAAAACAAAGTTGCCTCCAAACCCTTCAGGATCTATAATTTCCACATATATGATATTTGATTTTCTTCTGCCCCCAAATCCAGAATAGAACCACAAGGGATTCTTTTATTTATTTTTATTAAAAATGCAAGCAAATACAGGCTTACTTAGCCAGACCTCAGTCATGCCTCTGGTAAATCTTGCTTGCTGCTTCTTCTAGAAGAAGTCTCAGGCTGCTCTGTTCTGAAGGACCCCTCTGGCATCTAATCCACATGAAGGCAAAGGTGGCAGGAGGTACTGGAAGATACTAGCGCTCTGCTGAGCAATTTAGCAGTCAGTCCAAAGAGATGATCCCTGAACAGCATCCCAGAGGAAACTGAAAAGCTTTGACAGTCTCTGTGAAAATGTCTTGCTAACATTCATTCCCATGGAGACCTTGAATGGGAACAGCCCTGGAACAGGGCTTTCCTAAACAGGCTACCCTGGCAGTAAGAGATGGTTTCCTCCACGTCACTTCGGTACCATCTCTTAGCAGTAAAAGTTTCCTCTCCATTGCCTTTTTAGTTTCAGAGCCAAGCTCTCACCAAGCTGTAAGGTATAGCTGGTATCTATTACAGAAAAATATCTTGAAGGAAAGATAGCGCAAGGTAGCGCAAAGCTAAATACCCATGAAAACTTTACTATTACAATTTATATCTAGAGGAAAGAATACGCTCTGAGTAAGGGAATGATTTCAGCAAAGCTAGAGAGAAATGCCGGAGGTACCCTGATGCTAGGGTACCTCTGCTAGGGCAGAGGGTACCTTGGGGATTACTGCCCAGCCTTTAATGTTTTGAGGCTGATCCCAAGGACAGCACCTTACTGGCAGAGACCAGCACATGCACAGTTAAATGGAAAAAACTTTAGAGGGCTTCAATTTTGGGCAGAAATACATTAAGATCCTACACGGTCCTTAGTCCTGCCTTTGTTAATGAAGCACTTTGTCAAGAGTCATGAATATGGTGTTAGTATCTGAAGCCATGAGGAGAACCCGAATTAATTTTGGTAGAGCCTACAGCAGGGAAAAAGAAAAGCCCCTGCCACAAGCAAAAGAAAGAAGAGAAGAATCCATCAAACCAGGGAGCCTCCTCCAGCTTGAAAGAATCATGTTTGGAAATTTCCGTCACATTTTCTTCAATAAACTCACTGAATGAGTGAAGGCAGTGAAAATCCATGGCTTTTATTTTTTCTGCCCTTGCCAAAAAGAAAAAGAGACAAAGGAAGCAATTTCTATCTTATTGCATGGAGACCTATGCAAGCTGACCTGAGACAGCATGTGATTTGTGGCATTCTTCAAAGTGCACTTCCTGCTTTGGGAATTAGAAGAACATTTGTCACCACGGTGACTGAGGCCCCTCTCAGAAGAAAAAAAATAAATATACTAGTTTGCTCTTTAACTTCTTTGAAAGTGTCAAGATTTCTCTTTGTTCCTCAGTTTCCTGACAGAGAAGCCTGTGTTTTGGATGTACATCTGCGAGGCACTTATTAAATAAACACAGAGCATCCCCTCTTTATTCTATACATTCAGGCAGATTAAATTCCCAATTCCCAGTTGCAGAACCTCCTCAGGCAAGCAGAAGAGAAAAAATCAAACTTCCCCAAGGAGGGGAAACCCCTGACTGCAGCTTGAGAGGTTTTAAAGAATTGTGATGAAGTTTTCCACAATAGGTGTCTCCTTCAATGCACTGGCTGGCTGGGGTCAGACTGAACCAGGGCTGGGTGGAGAGCGGGGAGTGTTATAAGGTGAGCTTCCCATTTCATTTGTTGCAGAATGCATTAGCATGAAGAGAATGAGGCAAGAAATTAGGGTAAGGGTGATTTAATGAGCCAGGTGGTTAAACCCTGCTCTGGAAAACTGGGTCCCATTCCTCATTAATTCCTAAGCAATGTCAGACAAGTCACCTGGACTAAAGTGGTAAGAATAATGGCGGTTCCTGATTTTCCAGGTGCTCCTTTTTCTAGACTGGGGCTGGATGAGCATCCACAACTGGAATGTAAATATAGGGAGCCATATGAAACTAAAATCTTGGCAGAAAAGAAGATGCTACGAATCTCAAATTTATGAGTCCTTTTAACTGTAACATGTCTGAGCTTCAAACCCCAGTCTCCAGAGTGAGATCTTACCTCACTGGGAATGACTACACTGGCAGCATACTTGTGATGTATTCAGATATCAGCGTAATGACTGGATTAAAGAGCTCCTGAAGAAATAAGTCATCCTTCTTTCAGCATAACAAATGTGCCATAAATAAAAATTACAGTGAGGGCATAAGCTCTGCCAGACACAAAATGGATGAGTGAGGAACCAGCTTGGGTATTGCTGCACTGCACTCCTTAGTGTGCCCAGATACAAGAGTATAGTAGCAAGCAAATACAGTTATGCTACTTTCCAAGATGTTTCCATACAGTCAGGTGTGATGCTGCACCCAAATTAATAAACCCTTCCAGAACCAGAGAGATATCAGAGCTGACTTTGGGTACACACACAGAGGAACTAGATCAGGCGTTATACGTGATCTGTGTTATTCCAGATAAAGGCAACACATCTATGATGGAATTATGAGATCATTAATAAGATCAGCTGCATCTCTTGTGCCTGTTTACAAGTGGCTGCAGAGGAGCTAGAGCATACTTAGGTCACTGCAAACTCTTTTCATCTTGGAGCCAGCTTCCTGCGTCCAAGCCTGGATGCTCTGCAGAGTGGTGCTCACTTCTGGCACCAGGCCTTGGGGAGCTCAAGCTTCCTGGTGAATGCCTGACAAAAGGGCAGTTCTAGAAATCCTCACTCCTTTGTCCCTGAGAATCATCCTACTACCACTTTCACCATATTATAATCTCAACTTCGTTCTGTTTTTGGTTTTGTTTTGTTTTTTTTTTTTTTTTTTCTCTGCCATTACTAGCTCAGGCTGAAAGAAACAAGGCTGGACAGAAAAATAACAGCTTTTCTGGACCAGCTAATGCAGCTGAGGAGAGCTGAACAAGCTCTCAGGTGTACAGCACCACCACCAGGTGCTTGCTCTGACATTTCTCCCTCCTGCCTGTCCCCTCAGCACAGTAGAGTGTTTGTCTTCATTCCCCTCACCCCTGTCTCACTGCCTCCTCCTTCCTCCCTTCTCATTCTGGGAGCCCTCTCCTTTCTCCTCACCTCCTCCTTCCTCTCTCTGCTTGCTGTGACTAGGCAGGAGAATACAGATTTATGTATTCCCTACATGTGCCTCCCATTTTTTCCGGTCTGTCTCTGGCTGTTGATTTCTCCTTCTCATAGGTGAGTATCTCTTGGCTCTCTTCTTCCTTTCTCTTTGACCTTTCCTCTGCTCCTTGTAAGGCATTCTCTCCTCTCATGCTGTGAAATGTTCATGCTGCCTCATACTGCGAAATGATCTCTCTCACGCTCTCTCTCGACTATGTCTTTAGCACGGTCCTCAGTACTTTCTAAAGGATGCTATTTCACAATAAATACATGAGCACTGCGTGAGGCTGCTGTCCTCTTGTAGCTGCCTAATCGGATACGGTATTTTAAAGGTGCTTCTTAGAACACCACAGATGCCTTAGCTATCTTAGCATTTTCCTTCTCAGCTCTGTTGAAATATATATAAAACAATCTGGGTTTTCTTTTTTTTTTTTTTTTCATCCAGCCTGAGGTCACCAGCCCACGCAGCGCTGCCCTCGCTCGCACAGCTCGGCTGCCGGGGCAGGGCTAGCTGTGCCTTTTTCTCCATTTCCCCTTTAAAACGCTCCATCTTTTTTCCGATACTCGGGCTCTGGCAGTGCCATTGTGCGATCAGGTGACGCGGTGACAGGCTGGTTTGCTGCATTGTGGCATCCTCCGGAGCAGCCACAGCGGTCTGCTCGCCGAGGGGAACGCTGGCCGGCAACCCGGGCACCCCGGGGTTACCCACAGCTACGCAAAGCCACCACGTTTTTGGGATTGTGTCCCCGCAGCTTTGGGGCACAGGGAGCCGCCTCTCCAGAGGAATCACCTGCCCCTGGGGGAGTCCCTGTGGCCAGACATCTTGAGAATCCTTTCCTGATAATTGCCTCGGGGCCTGCACGATGCTGCCTCATCACTGGGACCATTTATTATTGATACCCGAAACGCTGAGTCACTGGGCAGAGGTCACAAAAACATCCTTATTCTGCTAAAAACATTAGCTCATCATTTCTGGTACTACAGAAGGCAGGAGCCAACAGGAGATCTGGTGCCTGTGAGAAAGCCACTGCAGACTGTCTCAGGGGCCTGGGAAGAGCAGAGTCCAAAGTCCATAGGTAATTAAGAAAGGCAGGGCGTTGCTTAAACACAGGTCTCTGGGCTCAGGATCTACGGCCACTTCTGAGTTTGTGTCACTCGAGGTTACCCTTTTACATGCTGTGATTTCTCTCTCCAAAGGAACAAAACTGAAAATCTCCCTCACTTTTGTCTGAAGACTGTAAGGCACTTCAGAGGCATTAACTAGCTAATTAATCCTTATTGCAGAGAGCTGCTCTTACTTCCACGTTCCAGAGAGAAGCCGGAGGGGTCATTTGTTTGCTTGTGAACTCAATGGTTGAGGATTGTGATCTCCTGATTTCCAATCCTACCAGAAAAGCATTTTTGGCCCATGCTGCCGTGCTGCTGAAGAGTTAATGTAGAAAGAGAAGTGATTTTTATTTATTTTACTACCTATACTGTAAATTTATTTTCCTACTCCTCTTCCTCAGGCAGCTCTCTGGATCTGAAGAGATCCTTCTGGGTGGAAAAACACTTCTTGCAGCGATTGTGTTTCGCTTTTTTAACAGCGAAGCGGCAGACAAATATTTCCTTTGGTGGCCGTGCTGGGTTTCCTGCGCCGCGGGGACGTCCTGTCAGCGCCCAGCTCCAACAGCAGGCCCAGGGGGGGGTCGCACCCCTCCGCTGCTTGGCTCTTCGCTTGTTTTTTGTTACGGATTGCTTTTAAAAGAGTAAATTTGAGGAACCCGTACCACGGGCTCACCAGCCCAGAAGCGTCGCCAAGAGTAAACACCTCCAGGCTCCTCAGGTGCTTTTTGGGCAGGGTGTTCCCGCCACACACCTGAGCACACACCGGCGGGGTCCGGTGCTCCGGGGAGGGGCCTCCTCCCCGCCCACCCCCCGGCCAGGTTTAGGCGCTTTCCCCCGTTCCGGCCCCGGTAGGCCTCGGGGGGGGGAAGAGCCACCCGGCCGGTGCCCCCCGCCCCGGCTGCCGAAGGCCCCACACCTCCGCGGGAGGGCGCGGTGACCGGCGCCCCGGGGGGAGGCTGCGGGAGCCGGCCCCGCCGGCGCCTTGTCGTTGGGGAGGCAAGTGCGGGGCAGTAGGGAAAGAGTTAAGGGAAGGTGGCGGGGCAGGCCGGCTGTCGGAAGCGAGCATGTGCAGATTGCAACCGCATCCATACTACGGGCGAGTGTCACTGGCACACTTCACCTCCCGCCGTCGCCGGCCGCAGGGCACCCATGGACCCCGGTGAGGCGATGAGCTGAAGCGCGGCCGGGAGGGCGGAGGGAGGAGGAGGGGGGGGATGGCGGCCGAGGCGCGGCACCGGCACCTGCCCGCGGCCCATCGCCGCCGCGCCCGCCCCGCCGGTAGGTGCGCGGCGGCCTCCCCGCAGCCGAGCGACGGGGGATGCGCTGCCCGGGGCGGAAAGCGGGGGCCGGCGCCGTTGGTTTCGCTTTCTGGCGGCGGGAGGGCCGTGCCTCCGCCGGGGGCTGCGGCGGCGCTTCCCGCCGGGCGCTGAGGGAAGCCGGGGCGGGCGCCGGCCTCAACGAGACAAAGGCGGGCGTCGGTGGCCGGGCGGCGGAGAGCCAGCCTCCCCCCGCCGGCGGGGCCCGGGCGCGGGGTGTCGCCCCCTCCCGGGGAGCGGGGCCGAGCGGCGCGGCCTGAGGGAGCGGCGTCCCCCGGGCGAGCGGGGGTTTTGCCGGGGAACCCTCGGCCCGGCCGGGGGGCGCTGAGGGGGGAGCGGGGTGGAAGAGTTGTTGAGATTAGAGCCGCTTTTCACTGCGAAGTGCCCGTTTTTTGGACAAAACCGAGGTGTTTTGAAGTATCTTTCTGTGTTGATTTGGCTAAAACTTTATTCCAGGAAAGGAGAAATAGAAGTGAAGCAGCCCAGCGTTTGCAGAGCAGAGCCGGGAGGTGGGGGCTGGCTGTGAGCCTTTCTGTGAGCCTTTCTCTGACTTCTCTGCAGCCTTGTGAATTACTCGCGTGTGTAATGCTCGGAGGTCAGGGACCCGGATATTGCCATCAGCTGAAAATGAGAGTTTTTCCTTTTCTTTTTTAAAAAAAAAAAAATAGTCTCAAGATGTTTGCTCTTGTTCCGTTTTTGGTATGGAAAAATATTCGGAATGGCTGAATTTTGGCAAAATGGAAAATCTGATTCCTTCTGCCTTCCATCCTTTGCGCTAGGAATTTGAAAGTAGTCTCTAGGATGCTCAGGAGCAGGGATGCTGGCCCAACCCTCGCATCTGCGCTGGGGCTTCCTAGAGCGCTTTTGGCATTGCTGGTCCAAGTACAAACTTGTTAAGACTCCTAATTACATAGCAGAAGCAGTAAAACTCTGACAGATTAAGTATTTTGTATTGTTCTCTGACATCATTTATCTGACAGGTTTGTCCTGCTTCCCTCTTTAATTCTGAGGAAAAAGCAGTCCCTGCAGGAGCTGAATTTTTCACAGGTGAGAGTGGTAAGAACTCGGTGCCTGCTAGAACTGTGTGCGTTGGGGATTTGCAAGAATAGATTGCCCAAGAACTCTGTTCTGTGGCTTCCAGGAAATGCAAATACATTGATGTATGTACTGCATCGGTTAGAGATGGGGCTAGCTACTCTTTGGTGCTAAATAGGAAGTACTGAAAATAAAAACTTGCATAAAATTATTAGAAAACAGAAGAGGAACACTTACTGGCACGGGATCATTAATGCCTATAGCTGCTTTCAGCCAGCATGGAGGAAAGCCCTGTAGGAAATCTGTAAGGCCCTCTGATGCCCATGGCACATCCTGAAGATCCTTCCTGAATCCCGGTGCCTAGTCCTAGTGAGAAGGTATGACCTCTTCCATGCAGGGATGTCAATTTTGCTGTGTGTGGTGACAACACGCAGCTTGTTACTGTGGATAAATTAAGATTGTTCACTTAATTTCAAAGTAGGTATTTTCTCCCTGAGGGTCTTTGTGCGTATGTCTGCATATGTCATAGTTCCGTGTTGAGACTCCCACTGAAGAAGTTGGGTGTCCCCCTCTTTGTAGAATGGGAAACTGAGGTACAGAAAGGTGGCATTTCACAGGCAGATGTGAACCACAAGAGTTAACTCCAAATCATTTGGTTTAACCAGTAGCTGTAGCAGCTTCCTAAACAAAGGTCAACAGAAGTGTTAAAAGCAGCTTATTCAACGTCTGTGAAACATTTTGAGGTCTGCTGACCACAGGGGTATTGAAAAAGGATGTAGTACAGTCTGGTGGAAGGGGTAAGCAGGTGTTGAGGTAGTACTGCTTATGGCTGTGAAATGTCCCCTTGCCAAGGCACTGGCAGCAGGTCCCCAGCCTTGGTCAGGCTTGCTCTTCCCATTCTACTGAGGGGTGATGGAGGAGGCAGAAAACGAGCTGCTTCATCGGGAGAGTTCAAACCTTGGCATTCTTGTGGCAAGATCCCATGGTGGTTTGCAGAAACGGTCAAGGGGGGGCTAAAACAAGAGTTGTGGATAGCTTATCCCATCGTGTGGGTTGAGAGTAACCTACATCTCTGCATAAGGAAATGGCACCTGATAGCGAGGACTCTGCGGTTTTGCTGACAGTGTCATAACGTGATGTGGTGCCGAGGAGTGAAAGGCAAATTTAACCTTGAAGAAAGATGCAGGTTCCTGACTTGGAGTGTAAGACAAGAAGAGGTTTTTGGGTAAGGTGATGGACTCAGCAGTGTTTGGAGCCTTTAAATTGAGAGATTGATTTTTTTATTTTTTTTTTTCTGATCTATACTTTAATTCAGCATCTTGGAGGAGTCCCAAGGAGTGGAGATGTAGGGACCCCTTTGGCCTTGTAATTTGTGGATGTACTTACTCCCACACATCAAGAGCTCTGGAGATGAGGAGTTGTTTTGCAGTGTCCTAAATGTGCTTGTAATAACCTGCATGTTGGGTTAAGACAATGATTTTACTCAGCCCAAGTGCTTCAGGGTTGCCGGCAGTCACTGCATTGTGTCCAGGAAGGGTATTTCCTCTGGTGGCGTCATTAGCCAGATGAATTTAGTTTTCTGCCTTCCTCTGATGCATTAGAAAAGAGCCACAATCCAGGGCAGAGCATGCCAGGAAGGAGGTGGTCTGGGGAGAGGGAGAGGTGACTGTGCACTCTTCCCGGGAAGGGGTAGGGGGGAACCCCCCCATCTTTTTGCTGTCATCATGTGCTTTGATGGCAAGTCTTGTTTGTGTCCTTAGAATTTTAGTGACGAAGTCTGGCCCCAGACTCTGTGGTAGCTTTTCTTTTTCCTCAGTTTGGGATTGGGCACTAAGGGTCATCTGTGTGGGACTCATTGAAACAGTCCTTTGCTAGTTTTGGAGTTGCCACGCTGGCTGTGGCGTGATTTCTTGTGCTCTTTGTTCATGGTATGCAAATCTAATCTCCTTAGACTAAAGGACTTCTGTCCTTACCCAAGTTACTGAGCTCTGTTGAAGAAACTGCACAAAATTTTAACAAATCGTGATATGGAAGAGGTTTTACTGGATTTTAGGCAAAGAGTCATAGTCATTTATGTTGGAAAAGATCTTAAAGATCATCAAGTCCAACCAAATCCTTTCTGGTCTTAAACTTTCTGACAGTGGAAAGAAGCTTTTCTTCATGGAATATGAAGGGTAAGTACCCTGAAAAAGCTCCTAAAAAAAGAGAAGCCTAATATACTGAGGAGGTTTAAAGGGTAGTGGCATGAACAAGACCTGCTTGTTCTGATGATGAAATCATAGAAGTAATGGGAAACTTTATCGTTGACAATTGTACCTTAGCATTCTTTGTTTCTAGATTGCCTTTAATAAATGCCATGATTAAGAAAATGAAATTAAGTTGTTTTGTTGTTTTGTTTTGTTTCTTTTTTGAGTCTTAGGCAGCCTGCTATTACATGTTAAGACTGGAGAGGTAACAACATGACTAATTAAAGGGCAGCAGTGCTTCATTCCCGTGGGCTAATTATTCTGTACAAAATGGGTCAATTACTCAGAGAAATTGTCTGTCGGCAGGAGGCAGGAAAAGCCTCTGTTCCCATTCCTCACCTTCCTTCTGTGGGAAGCGCTGCCCACCTCCACGGGCAGTTGCAGTATCTTGGCAAGCTTTCAGATGCCAGAGCTGTGTCCTGCAGATGGGGAAATGGCACCTGAGCAAACTTCTCTGTGGTCCCTTCTGTCCTGCCTGTTCCTGTGTAGCTACAAATGAAGCAGTGTCCAACAAAGGTGATCCTGGGTTGGATCTGGGGGGAAAGATGTGAAGTTGAACAATACGAGTGGGAGTTCTCTTCCCAAATAAAATGTGCCTGCTGTGAAGGATGAGGTGTGGCATTTTTCCTTACTTCTGAAAGAAGATTGATCTTCTAGGTCGTTAATGTTTTCCAACATAGAAGGTATTATCTGCCTGTGGCTTGCTGGTGTGGGTTTGTAAATGATCCCCTTTTACTTCTCAGATCCGCTTCCTGTATGTATTTCGGTATTCTCTGGTGACTCTTATCTCCTGACCGCGGTGGTTGCTCCTAGCTCTGCCGGCTCAGTGCAGACTGGGTGGGGGAGCAGAGGGCTGGTTTGCCTCGTACGTCAGAAATAAACTGGTCTGCTTGTCACGTTTTGGTGACGGTACGTGAGGGGGGAGTATCCAGATGGTTTCTGAGCTCCTGGGTAAGGTGGTTGTGCAGGCAACCAGAAAGATTCCTGAAAGAAAGCCAGGCTGGGCAAAGGCTTTGGCTCCGCAGGAGCAGATTACCCACATCTGTGCCAATTGGGAACAACGTGCTCTTTCTGGTTAGTCAGAGTGCTACATTCCTGGTTGTAAACGATACACCCAATAATGTCTAGTGCCAGCCAGAGCCCGAGCACCTCGCAGCCCAGCTACAGCAAGTGTAAACCACATGTATTTACAGGTGCATGCTGCTCTTTAACATGGCCTTAGAGGCTAAATAAAAGTGAGATTGCTGTAGAGATTTGTTTGTAGGCATATCTGAATGAGAACACCTATCATTTACTAGTTCTGAGGTATCTAATCATTGTATGAAAGAGAGAAGGGTTTTATGTTACCCTTTCTTTTGTTCTGGATTTTTATTAGTGTCAGCACACGAGAGTTTGCCACATCCTTATTTCAAAACTCCCCCGCCCTCACAGGCTTCTGGCAAAGCTGGATTAGACAACTAGGGGGAATCTTCCCGACCACAAGTGCTTGCTGTCCTGCCTTCATTGCATAAGATCCAAGCATTAGTAGTCATTAGGTAAGTGTTGATAGCACAGAGTGGTGAAGCTGCTGTTTGACTCCTTCCTTGCTGGATCTTTGCTCTCAGGTGCGCCATGTATTGAAGGTAGCCTATGTGAAGGACTTCTGCAAAGCATCTTTCTGTCCCCTTCTCCTTGACTCTGCCAGGAGCATGAAGGAGACGACAAAGTATTTCTGAAGGAGGAAGCTCTCTCTTTAGCGTTGGGTAGCTGTGGCATAGTGCTGTGTGTGCTGCTAAGTGCCTTCTGGGAACAGGGAGTCTGTTTTGTGGGGTTTTTTTTCACCCTGATGACAGTCAAACTCATTTGGTTCCACCAGCCTAATCTGGGCTGAGAAGCCTTGTCTGGGACTGTGTCTGCACAGAGCTCTAAGTAGAGTGGTTTCTCGCTGCTTGCTGCAGAGAGTGCCTGATGATAGTGGTGTACGTGGCTGTTTCCCTCTCCCGCCAACCAAACTAGCCAAGCCGGGCTTGCTTAATCCATGGGGCGCTCTTTGGCCCATGTATTTTCTTTGTATTTGGTAAGGATGCTTCCAGTAAGTTCTAGAGGGAGAGTTATTTCTTTTTGTGATTTCTGGTGTTTTCAAGATGTGTATATAGTTTCCCCTAGTGGCATGATAGATATCATGTGATTTGGTTTATTTTGATCCAGCAGTTCTTTCCTAGGCAGATCTTGCAATTAAGCTTCTAATTGGAAGTGGTCTTGCACAAGAGCTGCAGGATGTAGGGCAGAGTTTATAGAAATGCTCTGATGTCTACCAGGAAGAGAGGAGCCGCCGTGAAGGTAATGTCACGATTCCTTAGCAATGTAGAGCTTGGCTGTTGTTGCTTTCAGTTTTCTTTTGCCGGTTGATGCTTTACCATGGAGATGAGAGACTGAGTTTCCAAAACATCAGCTTCAGTCACTTCAGCTGACAGGCTAGCACGGTATCGGGGGTGCTCTGGGCAGCTGAGCGTGTTCTGTGCAATGGGAGACTCAGGTGCATATATAAAGTAGGCAGTATATTATATTATATTAGCATATAACTTGTGGATGTGCAAAAACTCCACTTATCCTGTTAGATAATTTTATCCCTTTGGAAACAATGCCTCAGTTTAATGCTGGTATTATCAGGTATTACTGCTCACCATAAAGGCAACTGAACACTTAATTCTTTCATAGATTAGCTAGAATGTAATTAGTGTTTCAAAGAGCAGATCAGCAAGTACAGCATGTTGCTGTCTAAAAATGTCATGTATGCACATGTTCTGATTCACCTCTGATTTTCACGGTATGAGCTCCAAGCACTGCAATAATGCTCCAGTATCAAGCGGGGGTACGCTACCATCTGTCTGGGGTGCAAGGGGTGTGTGCTTTTTTGTTTTCTTTTTTCTGTTCCCAGCTTTGTGAGATGCAGAAGACAGGAAACTGTCACATTCTGATGGGAGAAATGTAGTTTTCGTGGTTTGAGATCCTTGTTTGAGAAACAAGGACTGGACAATGTCATGACAATGATTAAAATTTGCTATGCTTTGGACCAGAGCTTAGCAGCATTTGGAGTACTAAAAAGCTGTAAGTGCTAACACCAGCACTTCCACTGCGTCTTTCATCTGAGAATCTCTCTGTTCTTAATGAATTTTCAGTGTGTCTCTGTGAGGCTGGTATTATTAGTGTCATTTTGCAGACAAGTAGATAAAATAAAATGCTTGTATAAGCACATTCAGCAAGCCAGGAAAAGGCAGGAATAAAATTCAGGAATAATAATGTTTCAACCTGTTTTTGAGCTACTATCTTGTACTTTCTCTTTTGCCAGAAAAGAGACTAAAGGCATTAATTTTTGTACCCCCCCCCCTTTTTTTTTTTTTCCATTGGGTTAGGCAGCATAAAAGTGAGACATTATTATGCAACATATCTAAGTGTGCATGTGATACTTGAAAAAATGGTAATCAGATAAGTTGCTAGGCAACGGTACCCTGCCTTCAATTACCAAAAAGCCAATGAGTTTCCTTTCATGATGTAACATGTGTTCTGTACTTCTTCATAAAGTAAGTGTAGGTGGAGTTTTGTAAGAGTTGCTCCTTTTTAACTCACCTCCTGCTTACCCTGCCATATTGCAAGGTCAGATTTAACCCCAGTTTCAGAGAAATGTCTTCACAGAACCTGAAATTGACAGGGGGAAAAAAAAAAGCTAGATGAGCTCTTTAGAATAATGAAGTGTATGTAAATGTATATAAGAAAATAACTGTGTGGGTCTTTGATGGTTCACTAGCTTATGGAAGGTAGTCTGTAGCCCATTCTTGGGACATGAAAAATAAGAAAATGGGCAAGAGGTTCGTGTTAAAATGTAGATGGCAGGGATGCGTGTCAAGGTGTGAGGAATCTTAAGCGCTCACTGTGGCCAGTTGGCCTCAAAATGTTGAGAGCCCAGGTAATGCCTTAAAAACCTGAGTGTAAAGCCAGCTGGTTCGTTTTCATTGCCTTAACAGGAACAGAGTGGAAGGAACATAACCAGGGCGGAGTGTGTATGTGGACAAAAAGTAGGTAAGAGTCTGATAATACAAGACAGATCTAGCAGCACAAGGGCATTTAATTGTGTGTTTGTTTGAAACCCGAGTTTTGTTTTGTGTTTTGTTGCCTTTTTTTTGTGGGGGTTTTTTTTTGGCTTTTTTTTTTTGGTAACAGACAGATTGCAGGATAACAGCAACAAAAAATAAAGACTCTTGGCAGTTATTCTCAAGGCATTTCTGCTTTTGGCGATAAATGGCCACAGAAGCTTTTGCAGATACTGTAGTTGCGTGGGGGTGTGGGCATCTGCCCAAGCCTCTTCAGCTGTTGGGTGGTGGCATGGCTTTTTAAAGAAATCTGAAACTCTGGAGGTCCAATGTGGTTCTCCAGGCTTTGCCAGAAGCTTTCAGTAGAGACAGGGGATTGACCTAGAGATATCTGGGGAAGGATGCACTGAACCTTGGAGATCATTTGTTTTCCTGCAAGTTTTTGCCTTTTGGAGTTGTTTTTGCAATTTTGTTGTTGTTGTTCCAGAAGAAAAGGACTTCCTTTTCAGGAGGTGGGGACTGTAGAGCAATGCATGCCCTAGGTATCTCTCTGGGGTAATTCAGTCCTTCTGGGAAGGAAATTCCGCCACACCTACCATGTTTTGTACTCTGTCTACAAGGTTGATGTTCAGATCCCAGCTGGTCTGCGTGCAGGTTCGAAAGGCAGCAGGGCAAGGCATGGTGGGTCTTCAGTAGAAAGTGAAATCGGCATCATCCTCTGTGCAAGTCTCGTCAGACCAGGGTGAGCTTCTCAAAAGACAAGTGCTTGCTTTCTGTTTCCAAATTTGCCACTTTCTTCCCAGGAGAATCCCAGATAAGTCACTGAACAGCATTGCGACTCTGTTGGTAGGACAGTTTATCACCAGAAAGATGCACAGACCCAAGCTTTCTTTTTTTGGAGCACTCTTGAAATCGTGAAGAAGCGTAAGTACTAAAATAGACAGTTGAAGGAACGCGTAAGTAACCAGTTCCTGATTAGGAATTTGCTTTCTTTTTTGTTTGCTTGTTCTTTGTATTCTTGTTTGATGAATGCTGGTGCTAAATTATGCTAACGTGTGGTCTTCAGCCTGCTGACACCAGGAATGTTGGTGTCTGTGTTAGAGGAATGTTCAGAGTATGGGCAAGTGCTGTTTTACAGCAGTGACAGGGAAGCCTGGATCTGGCCTGATTGTGGATTTTTAACTGTTTCTGTATACGTAGTTGAATGCTCATACCACTGTTGTTGGCTTTATGTTTTTTCCCCTACAAACATTACACCTTTTTAATCTTGAGTATTTCAACACAGAAGGTTCATTTATCTACAAAAAAAAAAAAAACCACCACAAACCAAATCCCCTTTTCTGAACAGCTTAAGCGTTGTATTAACCATATGAGCTTTAAGGTCAGACCTTTACCTTCAGCTCTACCTGTCTGCTCATGTGTGTTGTAACACAGTCTTTGCTAATGAAGAGTTTCGTCAGCGCTTTCTTCCAAGTGTAGATACATGTGTAACTAAGGGAATGGTTTCTTCAGCACTTTTAAGTTCACAGAAGGGAAGATTTTTGTGAAAAAGGAACTTCTTCCTGCTGGTGAACCAGATCAAGGAAGGTGATATGGCTGAGAACCAACAGGCTTTTTGGGGGTAGCACTGAAAGGGCTGATGAGTTCCTTAGTCTCCCTTGCTGTGGTGCCCCGTGGGTGGCCTGTGCTGGTGCCAGGGAAGGGGCTGAATTGAGCGGGACTGTGTTGCCCTAAAGTTAGGTTGGCTTGAAGCCTTTTGTAATGTTCTAACTGGTGCAGTGAAGAAGTTGGGAGTACGTTGCAGTTATTTGTTTTGTGTGGTTTTGTTCCTCGCTCCTTTACAAAGCAAATTACAGATCTGACTGAAGAAAAGTGTTCTCAGCGTTGCGATTCTAGGGAAATGCTTTATAAAAATTTGTTTGTGTGCATCTGATAAATAGTTCAGTAGAAACCTATATCCAACTGTGACAAAATACATACAATGAAAATAGAACACATGCAACTAATTTTCAGTAACATACATTTTACAATAATTTATACCAGAGCTAGCTAATGACCGAGTTCTTTCCCAATTTGATGTACAAATACCTAGCTGTTAAATTATTTCTCAATAGATGCAAGCCTCAGTTCATAGGCAGAAGGTGCTAAATGTGTCTCTGTAATACCCATGTTACATTGATTTAATTAGTGGTTTTATGCTATTCATCACTCTGTTAATCTTGGTGGGAAGGTTTTGTTGGGTGAGGATTAGTTATTTAATCTGCATTTTTAAGTGGAGTGTTTTTGTTGTTTAGTGTTATCTAAATAAAAACAGTGTAGGTTGATTTTGTTTTTTAAGGAAAGCATGCCTCTGGAATTCCTGTTGGACTTTGGTGTTCAAAATCTCTGTGATTCATTAGGATACTGTGAAGATCCCATTTGTTACACAGTCTGACACTCTTCTTGCTCTGTAACTTCTTCACATGCAACTAATCCAGAAAAATGCTATGTATAGACAAGCCCTCGGAGTGTAAGATCTGTGAGGCTGACGCCAGTACGATGTTAGATATTTGTGTGTTGGAGCTGGCACCTTGAGGTGTGACTTCTGGGAAAACCGGGAGCGTGGCATCCTAAACGTGAGCGCTTGAAGAGAAAGAGCAGTATAGCCCAAGGTGATGGGCTCTGCTTGCTCGGGTCACGCAGCCCAACACGGAGGGGAAAGGCAGTTGGGTCACCAGAGCCAGGGGAAGAGGCAGTGACAGTGACCTCAGGAACAGGCTGGGGTGGCACGTGGGTGGCAGTGGCAAGGACTTGCTTATGAAGGCCACGCTCTGTCCCGGAGTGAGGAAGGGAGAAATGTGATTGGAGAAGAGAGGAGTAGAGGAGGTGGAGGAGATAGGGAGGCAACATTAGGAGAGGGAGGATGGGGAGGAAAAGGAGCGAGCAGTGAGGATTGCTTCAAAAACTGGGGTATCAGCCAGGAAAATAGAAGTAAAACACTTTCTGGTAGACCCTTCAAGGGTTAACCAAGCTCTTGGCTCAGATGGTAGAGTGAGGAACCTTTGGTCACTGGCTCCAGTGAAGCTGCTCTGTGTGTTTGCTGTGGCCGGGATCCAGGAGGACAGGGAAGAGACAGAAGGCTCAGCCTCACCAGAGGAGAGGCAGCTGCCAGGGAGCCGCCCTGGGTGAGGAGCAGGTACAGGCTGCCTGGGGCTCTGAAGAAGTCAGGTCCTACAGCGCCCAATGTACCAGAGCTAAGCTCTCCATACATAGAGTTCTTCCTGTGTTTAAAGCCTGTCTTGTACTGCACTTCACTAAGCTGAAACTGTACTTCTTTGGTTTAGGAAAGCTGTCTGGTTGGTGTATTAGCTGTCGGTCACACGCACCTGGTCTGAAAACAGCTGGTGTCTGAAACGGCTTGGACCTGCTGGAGGCAACTCGATTGACCCGCGGATGCTGTGAACCAGGAGCTGACCGAAAAGTGGGAGAGCTCCAGGATTCCTCCCCGGAAAAGGTAAGGGGCTGGAGGTTAAGACCAGCGGGGGTGCACTCGTAGACCAGAAAACCAAAGCAGTTCTCTGAGTACAGCACTGACTGCGTTGTAGATGGGACCTTTGAAATTTAAACATGTAGAGTGCATAAAGGATGGTCAAGATGTGGAGTTATTTCCACTGGTTCAAACTGCAAGTTGCTTTCCAGAAGCGTAAGAAAGATCACCGTTCGTACACATTGCCCTTGATTTCTGTCTGCTTTGAGTCAGTGTTCTGATTGCTCGTAATTTACATTGCCAAACTTATTCCAGTGTTATTGTCTCTTTAAAACCTCACACTCTGATAACCTTAGGTAGTTTAAAACAATCAGGACAGTGGAACAGTATCTGTGAGCTAAACCAGAGCAGTAGGTAAAGTGCAGAGGGTTGCTCTCTCCGGTGTTAAAAGCACAGGTGTGAGTTGGATGATGAGGAATCTATTCCTGGCCCTAACGAGCAGTGCAGTCTGTGGATCTGATTCACCAGTGTGTTACTCTACTAATCTTTTTAGGCTCATCTTGCTCGCTCTCCTGTATCTGTGGCAGTCTGTGACGCTTGTGGAGTGGATGTAAAATACTATCAAATTGGAAGGGTGATTTATATCCTGGAGTGAAACTTTATATTGATACTGGTAGATGGACTGGACATTGTGGGACCAGAACGACAGTTTCCAGACCCTGCAGCATCTTCAGAGCGCTCTGTGTGTCTGCAGTGTGTGGTGAGGTGCCCGGACAGGAAGATAAGCACAGGTGCTCTGATACAGCTTGCAGCAGTTCAGGCTACAGTATTGTTTTCCCTATTGTATTTCCTTATTGCGGATAAGGTTTCATGGGTAGGTCATGCACAGTACTTTATCTCTAACTGGGAACTCGCTTTGAATATGTAGGTGCTACATATATGAAATTCAGATTTGTGTAGCATCTTCCTCTCTCTGCCTATCCCATCTCAGGGGTTTCATTACCCTCTCTTAATGGTAGTGGCCAAGAGATCCTGTGCTATTGTATTCTGTTGTCCCACTTCTGTTAGGTATTTTTGCTCTGATAGACCCTGTGCCTCTCTGGGACTGGGGAGCAGACCCAGTCAGCACCTGAAGGAAAGCAGTAGACTTAATTGTGGCAGTGCTAACTGTGGGTAAGCAGGGTCAGCGGCGGCCTTGAGCTCTGAAGGATCCTGCTCATTGTGTATCTCAATACAGGGCTTCAGTTGGTCGGTGTCATATACTGAGCAGTAAAGTCCAGACCAGTGCTGCAAGGTTATGACAAAGCAAGTGTCAGCAGCTTCCCGGGGAGGCTGCTGGTGATGGACTGAGCCTTGGAATGAGTCCAGCCATTTTGTCAACGATGCAGCCATGAGTACTTCTGAAGAAAGCTGTGTCTGGCAAGCGCTCTGGTGTATGGTACTATTGCTGCGAGCAGAGCAAACGCTGCTTATCACCTGCCCTCAAGAACCATCAAAGAAAGTGCAGACGTCTCCTATTACTGTTAAAACAAAAACTGAGCTCCATATGGGCACAAGAAAACATAGATCCATTGGCAGCAGAACAAGACTATGAATTATTCATTCCTCCAATACCTCCTGTATGTTCCATCCACTCAGGCTGTTCAGGATATCTGTCCACATCTCCAGCAGACAGTCTGCTTCCAAAACCACGTCCATACAACCCTGCAGACTGTGATCACCACTCAGTTCAGCTTGTCCTCCATGAAGCTGCTTGTGCGTTGTTGTTCTGGCATCTTTGAGGACGCAGAAGTAACCTTTGATTGTTCTGTGGGCTGTTGGTAGGAGCTCTTGTACCGCCAAGGAACCTGGGACGTGTTTGGTAAAGACAGCCTGGAGCTGGCTGTGAGGTGAGGGCAATGAGTTAGGATCAAGATGGAAGCACTGACAGCTCTGGTCCATTTTGTAAAAGGGAGGTGGGAGGCTGTGCCTTTTGTGTAGCATTGCTTTGGGATTTGCTGGAGAACTTACACTATGTCAGTTTGTTCCTAGCTCTGTCTGCTGAGATGCCAAAGCGTCATCTGCTAAAAGTTCTCTCAGCACAGACAGGATTTTTCTCTTCGTGCAGAGTGCTTCAGTGGAGAGGGTTGTATTTAAATGGTTATTTGGGAATGTCTGTGAAATATGTAAGTTTTTTTCAACTTGTTTACTAGTGGGCATTTGTTTGTGTAATGGTTCTTGATTGGCAGCTGAAGTTGAGACTCACTGAGAACTTACGAGGCAGCAGAGACTAAACTCCCCTCTGATTCTTCCATGAACTGCTCTGAGCTCAGGTAAGAGGTGGCCAGTGTAAGAGAAGGTTTGTTCAGAAGGTTTGTTCAGAAGCAGTTCCTCAGCATAAAATGCACATACTTGAATGTGGAGGGTTTTTTACTCTCTTTTTTTTTTTCCTCCTGCTGATTGGCGTGAAGATTCCTTCAGCCATTTTATGTACCTGGGCTGTGCCATGCATGCCATATTGTAGGCTGCTGAGCATTTTTAGCCATTTTCCTTCTGTATCTTCCTGAGTTGCTCTTGGTATTAGGCTTTTGCTGAGAGATACTCAGACTTTTAGTGTAGGAACAGCTGTCTGCAACTAGCAACTGCTGCAGAAATGATGGACTTCTTACAGTAAAAGTTTAACCCTTGACAGGCTGAGGGAGCTGGGGTTGTTCAGCCTGGAGAAGAGGAGGCTCTGGGGAGACCTAATAGCAGCCTTCCAGTACCTGAAGGGGGCCTACAGGAGGGCTGGGGAGAGCCTGTTTACAAAGACCTGCAGTGACAGGAGGAGGGGCAATTGCTTAAGTTGGAGGGGAGCAGATTTAGGTTGGAGATTAGGAACAAGTTCTTTACTGTGAGGGTGGTGGAGCACTGGAACAGGTTGCCCAGGGAGGTGGTTGAGGCCCCATCCCTGGATTTATTCAAGGTGAGGCTTAATGAGGCCCTGGGCAACCTGGTCTAGTTGGGGGTGTCCCTGCTGACTGCGGGGAGGCCACACTAGATGACCTTTGGAGGTCCCTTCTGGCCTGGACCATCCTATGATTCTATGATTTACAGCTGTCTTGTAATGTGCCCTACCCTGTTTTGAGAGCACTTCAAATGTTCTTAAAAAGCTTTGAGGAAAGAAAGTGAATGGTATTTCAGTCAAGACAAGACTTGTTTCCAGAACAGTCATCTTCTCATTATGCCAGCTAGCTGGATTTGGCCTAGAGAGAGCTACCTTTGGAGCTGTCCTAGTCCAGAAGCCTAGGGAAGCTGTGGAGGCTAAGATAAAATCCCAGACTGTGTTTGAGTCCTCACTGAAAGAAGTGGTGGAAGCATCCTGGGGGACAGATTGCCCAGCTGGGTTGAGAGGTGGGGCAGGTTTAATAAAGGGGGCTCTCAAGGAAGAAAGGGTTTGTCCTGAAGCAGGTAAAATGTGTTTGTCCTCCTGTGGTCTTGACAGAAGTGAGGAAATGATGAAGTAGAATACTTCCACTTTAAATCGGTGAAAGAAGTAGACAAACAGAGCAGGCGGTGGATTTGTGGTTTCCATAGTGATGTAGCTGTGGAAGCTTTTGTACGGTTGAGCTTCGCCCTCACTGCAATCACACTTGAAGGCTATGAGTATTCAGTTCTCCTGCCAGGGAAATGTAAATGTACATCAAACATGGAAATGTCTGAAAATGCAACTGCATGTTCATGAGTTATGCTTGCTATGTTACCTGAATATGTGGATGTTGGGAAATTCAGCTCCATTATGGCTTATTTCTCTTTTGTCTGCTGTCCTACCCTGAAACAGTGCAGCAAACTGTCGTAATGCCATGGTTCTTGCTGCACCAGGCTGACACGTATCCTTTGCTTTCTCTCATCTGTACATACACACACATCCCACAACACTGATGCCTGCAACTCTCTGCTCACCCACACCAATTTGGAACATGCACTGATCAAGAAACCTATGCCTAACTCTTTCGGGGTGTGCTGTGAAACTTGGAGAGGTGTACTTCTTGCTGTTCATGGCCATCGCCTCACTTCTAGGCCACAGAAATGGGCTGTATGTGACATTAAATCAGGGTTTATTTTAATGGGCATTTTGAGAGTGTTTTAATAGTCAAAACACCTTTGGGGAATTTTTGCATATGGAGAGAGCTGCTTATGACTGAGTCGTTGAATTTTAGAGCCTTTAAATCTCACTTTCAAACTAAGTTGGAGTGCAGAATTTTTCAGCATCTCAGCTGATGGATTATCAGTGGAGTCATAGAGGAAAGAAGGTGCTCAATGTGAATTCTAGATGCACACATCAGACGGTTATGCAGTCCCACACATCCACCTGCATAGTCCAGTCTTTGGGAGTCACGGGCATTTGTCCAGTCTTTGGGAGTCACGGGCATTTGTGCCTTGTCTTCATTCTTCATTTTTTCTGGTCCTGCTTCTGGCTGCTTCTCTTGCTGTCTCTCTAAGCAAATCTCCCTTACCTTTGTTATTTGTTTTGCTTGTTTGATGGATGTAATGGGTCATCTGTTCCCTTTATAGAAAGGAATGTTAATTATTTTCAGAAGGCTAATTAGGTTGCTAATGAGAAGCTCTACTGCAGCAGTATTTCCCTTAATTACTCACTCTTAAGTGCTGTAGAGAGAAGCTTATTGAATATGCTGTTAAAGACAAATGCTTGTATCTGGCTTAGAGATACACCTTCGGGCTCCCTGAAAGAAATGCTTTGGTGAATTTGGGAATCCATGTGTGACACAGATGACTGAGCAAATGAGGCTGGTGCTGAGAGCCTCCTACTCCTGCAGCCTTTTTTGGCTCTGTCTGAACCCAGTGCTTCTGCGAGTGACTGGCCGCAGTTGCTCTCTGCTCCAGTTTTGCTGGATGGCTTTTGGCAGTATGGATAACCAGTTGTGCTACCTGCCAAACTCATCTGTAGTTAGATGCAGCCCTCACAACAAATAGTTTGGTCTAATTAGGCAAACGGCAGCCAGAGGCACAGAGAGGTGGAGTGACTCATCCAAGGTCATGTTGCAGACCATTGAAAACCTGGTAATAAAGCAGAGGTTTCATCAGTTCTGTGTTAATGTGCTGCACTATTTGGCCCTTCTTGTCTCTTTTAGGGCCAGGATAGTTCACTACAACACTTGCATCCGTTTGCATGTTACTTCATGAGGCAGCACAGCTGCTCAGCCACCCCATCCATGTATCCTCCTCGGCACTGACTTAAGAAGGTCCTTTTGCTTCTGCCTCTGGGTCCTGGCTGCTACTTGCTCCTTTCCTTTTTTTCAGGCTTTGTAGAAATCTGAATGCCTTTTAGAATTGCTCTGAGAGAGCTCCTGTATTCTAGATAGGACTTTAGTTTTGGTACTCCCAGGATGAGAGGTGTTGGGGTGATCTCCAGCATCCACTGCTTTTTAAGTGCAGAAGAACTTCACTTTTTGGCAGCGTTGTCTGATGTCCAGTCCAATTCCTGAGTCTGCTCTTAGCCAGACTCTTGGAATACTTTACACACCATAGATCTGCTGGGGAAGATGGTGAGGGAAGGCTGCTGAATGGGGGCCACTTCCAGGCATCAGAAGGTGCTCCCAATGTTTATAGGCTGATCATCATAGACCTAGTTGGAGAAGGAAGATCTGTCAATGTTGTGGATGCAGTGGAAAACTTAATACATAGATAGTCTGACAGCAGAGTACTAAGTGCAGGTGACTCTGAAGAGGGATTTAGACATAAAGTCAAATATCCAATAAAGTATTATCAGCATGAGAGAGCAGAAGTCACTGTCTAGTTCTTTTCAGAAACAGATTTGCGCTGCTAGAACAACTTGTGTTTGTGTTCTACCCATGCATGCCCGCCTTGGCTGAGGAACATTGGTTTAAAAGTTAATTTTGCCTATGTAGCATTTGAGTTAACTTTGCATGTCTTTACAGCTGTGGGAATTCTGAGAGACAATGAAGATATAGTGAAGCAAGTTGGTCAGCTGCATTGTATATACAAGTTCTAAGTTAGTACGTGCCTATGCACAAAGAGCACACGTGAAAAATACCAAGGTATTGATTTGGAACACATTGGTATTGCTATGAGCTCTTGTGCAAAGTCCTGGAAGTAGTGCTGTTGAGTCTATGTGTAGTGTGACGGGTTTGGTTTTGGATGTATCAAGACTAGTTATATAATGGAAGCATATTTAGGTTGTTTTATTCATGGTGGGAAATAAAGACTTAAATTCTTACTCATCCTACCAAGAAGTGTATTGCTTAGGTACCTAGTGATTATCTTAGAAGTTCTTGTGTGCTGCAGGTTTGAGTACCTCTAGAAAGGAATGGACAAGCTGACCGGAATGTGTGCCTCCAGGACCGTCAATAGTAGATGCATGATTCAGGAACAAAAATGACAGCTCTTAAGCATTTTACATAAGCAGGGACAAGATAACATATGGTGCCTCTCTGGTTCCATTTGCTATGGGTCACCTGATGCTCTATTTGTTGAGCAGATTTTAAAGATGATTTAAAAAGAGTTTGGGGTTTTTGGAGTGCTGTTTGTTTCTTCTTTTTTTTTTTTTTTGGTGGCCAGTGTTAACAGTATCAAACTGTGTTACTTAAAACCGAGGAATTCTTTTCTAGTCTTATCACAAGACAGTTCCCAACACACAGATGAGAACTGGCATCTGTGTTCAGCTGGCCCTTTGCCCAGAGGTGTAAGGTACCTATTGTTGCCCAAAAGGAAAACAAGATAAAGAAAAATTCTTCTTGTTTGATAAGACCTGAAATTGCCCTGTGTAACCTCAGCTGTTTAACTGAAGTGGATAAAACAGTGTTGTACATGCTTTAAGCACCTCTAAGTAGCTACTGGAAAGATGCAGGAATAGTAGCATCAGGAATGCTCAAACTCCACTGTCTCCAGAACGTGTCCACGTTTAGCTGCCTTCTCAGGCTCTAGTTAACTACAAATAGGAGCCTGTGGAGACGGAGCTTGTAACGAAAGCTTGTACCTTTTGTTAAGTGCCTGAAATTCATGAATGAATTTGGGCCTCTGTGTGTGTGGAGAGAAATGTTTACATGAAATTCAAAAGCAGTAAAACCATGCAAATAATTAATTTGTTAGAATAGTCTCATGTTGCAGTACTAGTGTAAGGCATATTACCAGAGGCTGTGTCTCAAAGAACAAGTCCCTGTCAGGGGTGCATTTCAGTCAGTGAGAGCTCAGTGCCTGCACAAAGGAGGGATCGGCTCCTCACTGCCTAACTAACAACTGCGCCTCCTAAAAATCCACAGTTTTTTAGAGTATATCTTTAAACTTTTATCTTCAGGAGATGGAAAAAAAAAAAAAGCTGAAAACAGAAGTCAGGAGTTAAAGGCACTGCAGATGAAGAGCTGGGTAGAAAGTCCCTGGCAGAAAATAGTGTGACCCCGGGAAAGCCCTGCCCTGTTTGGGAGCTCTGTGGCCGGTCGTTAACTGGGCAGGACACTCTTGTCACCCCTGGCCAAGGCCATTCTGTCTAAATACAAAAGGGCAATTACATGGTAGCTGGGTAAAGCCTTAGGTTACAGCGCAATGGAAAGCAGCCAGTTGAATTGTCCTTCCATTAAAAGGCTTCTGCTGCTGCGTGAGCCCCCGGGATGGCAGGCTGGCCTCCATGCTGCAGAGGATGGCACAGTGGTTTTCTTTTCTGGTTGTGCTTGCCAGGGCCCAGAGGGAAACGGAGTCCTTCTGACCAGGTGCCGAGTGCACTAAGCTTCCTCTGACAAGTTGACAGAAATTAGTGGAGGCTTCGTATTTGACAGAAGAAAAACCCCTAATTATGGGAGGTGTTAAGAACGAACTGAACTTCATGGATGGGAAGTCGTGGTCTTACCACTTCCTCTTACAGGTTCCCATCTGGCATAAATGACTCTGTAGCACATAGCATGGTAGATAGCATCTCTTCCAGGGTTACAGCTGGGAGTGTCCTGTGTATCATAGGATTTGGCCCCTACGCTGCCATGAGACTTTGAAAATAAGCCTCTTCTGGGAACCCGGTGAAGTATGTTCAGCTCAGCATTCCCCTCTTGTTCCAGAGCGAGTGCAATATGGCTTTCGAAGGAGAGGTAATACGTTTTGCTGGGTCAACTGATGTTGCAGAGGAGTGGAGGGGGGCAATAAATTTCAGATACTCAGGCCATCTTGAGGCGTGAAGCTGTTTGAAGTTGAGTATCAGGTTTCTGTCTCTGATCTGACCAAAGAAGTAAGATTTTGCAACCCTGCTAAGGTTCCCAGCCAGGCTGGTTTATCATTGTGCTTTAGCCTTTTGTGATTGTTCTGTCTTTCTGCAGCTGAGAGTGGAAAATGTCTTCTGTGCAGATTGACAGCTGATAGGAGTGAGGAGGCGAGTAGTATTTTTACATCCTTGCTGAGTTTAGGATTAGAGTTAGTGGTTCTTAAGGATTTTCTTTTCTAAGGTGGAGGCTTAATTCCCTTTTCAGGTGTTTAGCATGGTGGTATTATCATGACGCAGTTAAATTCCACGACTCCTGAAGCAGATACATGTTCGCTGCTACTCAAAAGAGATAGTTGAGAATTTTTCAGAAGGCTGAGCGTGTAGAAGAGATGTGGGAAAAGGGATGAATGTTTGTTGATTGTATTGGGGAGACTGTTCAATAGAGCATGGTTGTTTGGACACAGTGCAGTCACAAAAGAAAGCGTGGAAGAAGGATATAAACATAATATTAAATGGATCTACTTTCGGAGGGGCTGTGTAAAGGCTGGAGTTGAGCATGCCTGAAGCTGCAATAAATGATTGGCAGGCTGCAGGTAGGAATTCTGAAGCCATCAGTAGTGTTTGTAAAAGGTCATCTCAGCATAAAAGTGAACCCAGTCAGAAGCAGCAATTATAGGGAGTGGAAAAAGAAAAACAAAATCCATCCCCTTCAAATAGAGGAGAAGGGAGGGCAAATAGGCAAACCAATAAGGACAACGTATGAACATGTCTGTGTATCTTTATGTATCTGTATGTCTATAGATGGAATTAAAAATTATGTAGGCATAATGGGTTGATGTGTCTTAGTTAAAGCAGATATCTGTGGTCTGGTCCAAATTAGAGCGTGAGAGAGCAGTCCAGTTCTGTGATTTGGGGGAGAGGCAGTAAGAAGCTCAGAAAGCATTAGAAAAGAACCAAGGTGCTACCAGCTGTAGTCAGAGGAGATGCAGTGCATCCTTACAACCCAACTCCTTGGGTCGTGAGCTGGAGTGCATGAAGCTGCAGCTGGGAGCACGTATTTCAGTTGGAAGAACAGTGTTGGGAAAAGCTCCTGGGACTGTACCTTCATAAGCTGTCTGACTGGAAAAGGGGGGAGCTCTAGGATGCAGCAGTAAAAGCTTGCAGACTAATTTGGAGTTAAGAAATTGATGTCTGAAGAGATAAGAGGCTTCCTTCTATGTCAGTCAGAAATAGCCTGGCAAATACCAGTTCTGCATGGGGCACAACTGTTGAGTTGCTGCTTTGTTTAAAAGAGCTCCTGAGTGTTTGGCTTACCACCTTTGGGAAGGCTGAGAGTTTGTCACGTTCCCTGTGGGAAAGCTCTGATCCTCCCTTCTTGGGGGGGACACACAGCACATAATCAGGTGAATGAGTCTGACTTCAGGGGTGTCACTGCTAAACAGTAGAGGTTTATGGTAGATTTGAGGCTTCAGCTTTACAAAAGAGGAAAAATGGAAAGTGTGCGTAAAACATGAAGATGGTGTATTTGCAGTTGTAACCTGAATGCTAAGCTTCCTGATACAGTTATAGTGCTGTTACTTCCTCAAGGTAAGTGTCCTTTTGGAAAGGTATAAATAGGAAGTACGTACCCAATACAGTGGAGGGGTATGTCTGCTGTATAGGAACTCAGCCCTAAAACCTAAGATTTTGTTGACTTGTTTTTCAGGACAGAGAAATTTGATCTATGAAGACAGACTTACCCGAGTGATGTGCTTACAGGTTGCTTCTTGTTGTTGCAGATGGAGTGATGCACTTCACTTGTAGAGAGAAGCAGCAATACAGTTATTGGTATAAAAAAGGGGTTTAACAAAGCTTGGTAGTAAATGCAACAGTGTTTTAACAAGATTTGATAGCAGGGCACACTTGGTTATTTACTGCAAAAAGGACAGGGTCAGACAGAACTGCCAGGAAGATCCTTCCATTGAGTCATGAGGTTCAGAAAGGACCCCCTTGCTTTCTGAACTCCTCCTCAAAGAGCAGTCTGGGCACATTCGGTCAACGGATTGTCTAAAGGATTATATCTGCACAATCGATCCTTTATATCACTTAGTTAAGATCTCAAAGTTTAGCATACTATAAACCACCTACCGATGATCTGTGGTGGCAAGGAATCTCTGAATCTTGAGAAGTAACCTTGAGTTATTGGTATAAAAAAGGGGTTTAACAAAGCTTGGTAGTAAATGCAACAGTGTTTTAACAAGATTTGATAGCAGGGCACACTTGGTTATTTACTGCAAAAAGGACAGGGTCAGACAGAACTGCCAGGAAGATCCTTCCATTGAGTCATGAGGTTCAGAAAGGACCCCCTTGCTTTCTGAACTCCTCCTCAAAGAGCAGTCTGGGCACATTCGGTCAACGGATTGTCTAAAGGATTATATCTGCACAATCGATCCTTTATATCACTTAGTTAAGATCTCAAAGTTTAGCATACTATAAACCACCTACCGATGATCTGTGGTGGCAAGGAATCTCTGAATCTTGAGAAGTAACCTTGGGAGATGTCCCTACTCAAGGGGAGATCCTAGCATGCAGCTGGCTGCTGTGCAAAGGAGCTCGAAGGGCTCTTGGGCTGTTTGCTATTTATGGGGGCAAGATGATTGACTTATAGTCATATTTGTGTATCGACCACAGTACCAGCATTGCTCAAGTTTGCCCTTGGCTATTGTGTTATCTGTCTCCCCAAACCCACTTAGAGCCGGATACAGCCATCGTGACTAGATGCACCCCTTATGACCACCGTGGGTTGTTATCACTTGGGCAGGGTTATGGGAGATAAAGGTCAGGTTGGGGGCCAGGGGAGAGCACACCAGCACAGTTGGTTTTTCTGAATTGAAATAAACCTGAACAATACAGTACGAAACTTACCACTCATTTATTTGCCCATACAGTATATTTCTACAGCTGATTACGTACTTTGCAAGCCAGTGATGGGATGATTAATCCCACGGCATGCTAACTGGTGGGCACTAATGGAAGAACCTGCAAAACTGCTCAGAGGAGCTGCCTTTCCCAGCTGTAGGTACGGTTGCCTACTTGAGGATCTTGTCAGACGTGATGAGGTGCTTAGTAGGGTTCTGAGATTCATCCTCTTCTATGCTTCCTTTCCAGAATTTTTCTACCTCTCAGGACTTGTGTGAACTTTAAAATTAAGAAGATGAGGTAGCTACCATCTCGGAGGCTTGGGTTCACAAGGATTCCTTTGGTGAAAAAGAGTAACTTAGCAATCTGTTCAAATTTTCTCCTCCAGAGGTGGTAGGAGGAAACTTGAGGAATCACAGTCTGGCAAATAGCAGGTAGCACTTAGAAGACCTAGTTCTTTCACATCTCAACAGTAGTTTATGTTAGGAAGGAAACTGTAACTTGAGGAGGAAAAACTATTTTCTGTAGAATTGCCATCAAGAGACTTCCAAAAGGGGAAAGAGGGGAGAAAACTTTCTATGACAGTCTTGACAGTGTTTCCAAGAGCGCTTAAAAGTGTGCTCCCTCCTGTTTCATCTGTGTTTGTGGTGTCTTCTGCTTGCAAGGTTTAAACCTAACTCAGCTCAGACCAAGATGCAAGGTCTCTTTATGGCCTGCAGCAGTTCTGTTCCTCCTAGATGAAGAGGGGCTGTAGTTGCCTGCTGCAGGTGTGTACACTATCCAGTTACCTGCTATCAGTTGAACGCTGGGAGTTCATAAAGGGTTGTGCACTAGGGAAGAGTAATACAAGGAGAGGGAAATAGTTCATTCCAGTTGTGTATATGCAGCATGAATTTTCAGTAAACGAAGTAGCTAGCTTTCTGAAATACTTATAATGCTTTGAGCTTTATCTGCAGCAAACTAGGAGGGATGGCCTTGGATCTGTCAACAGTTCTAATTTTTTTTGTGTGTGTATTTTTTACACACACTGTTCTTTACAGATTTAAGTGACTTGGATTGTGTCAGGGTATTAGCAGGCTAGGATTTTAGGTATACTCTTACTTCACTGCCTTGATCATAATGGTTTTCTCTGACAAGCTTCATTTTCAATGTGAAATGTGTTTGGATTTTTTCTCTCTTTTTTTTTTTTCCCCAAACCTGGCTTTCTTCCATTGCATGCTGATTCTGGCTTGTTACTGCAGCTTGTTCAGAAGAGCTAGGCTAAGCATATTTATTTGTTACTGTTATTGATACTGACCTCTGAGAGTTGTCCAAATCAATTTATTATTGTAGTGTTGGAGTAGACTGGTGTATTTTGCTTTGGAAAGAAGATGGGAGCATTTGCTAAGAAGAAGAAGAAAAAAAATGTTTTCAAAAAAACCACTGAAAACTGTCTGAATTTACAAACAGCTTTAAGAAACCATGTAAGATGAGTGAGACATAATGTCTTGACCTTAATGTTGTCTCTTCTTTACGTCTGTTGGCTCTCTAGTGACAGTGCAAAAGATACTGGCTATGGCAAAATCTTGTAAACTCTCAGCATGTTCTCAGGGTAAATTCTCTCTCTCCATTCATCAGTCTGTTTTGGGTTGCTTTTCTCTGGTAAGCTGTGATGTGCATTATGTTCTTTGAATGTCAGATTTGCTTCAGTCAGCTAATACAACATGTTAAGCTCAAGCTTTCAAAAACAGCCATGAATTTTGATTGCCAGTGTACTCAAATGCCCAGTTTGAAGTGAAGGGTCCCAGCTTGCAGGAGCTTACAAGTCAGGCAGGCAGTTGTCCATTGGGGAACTATGAGCATTCAGACCTAAAGCCTGATGTCATGGTCTCTAAACTTGTGGCAGCTCTTGAAAAATGTGTTCTAAGAACTCAATTCTGCTCCAACTGCAGAGAATGAAGTCAACCTGGAGTTACTGCCCAGGTTAAGATAATGGTGAATCCACCAATTGAGCACCTAAAACTTGAGGATGGCTGATATGGATTCTCAGGGCAGGTTGTACCCCCCCCAGTCATGCCATCTCCGTGGGGCAGACCTTCCATAGTGCTGGCCCCCTCCTTTGTAGTGTTACTGGGAAGCTCTGCGTGCTCCAACAGTGGGGTCCTGGCTTCAAAGTCTCTGCTTTGTGCTGGGGTTGCTTTAGGGGCATTTGGGCCCTTACTGGACACTTGCTTGTTTGAGAGATGTAGCTCTCTATCAGCAAATGCTGGGGACCTGGGGCAGCGTTTCCAAACAGGGGAGGGCAGCAGGCAAGGCATAGGAGTCTTCTAGCAGTAGGCTTGGAGAAGGGCATGATCCTACCCGAAAGAGATGCTGGGGAGATTTGGGGATGATGCTTCTAGATGCTGAGTTTGGACTCGGTCATTATTCACAGATTTATCTTGCAAGTCTGCTGCTTACTTGAGTCTTGAGCAGTCTGAACTTCTGTCAGGAACACAGGAAGCATCCTTCTTGGTCACTGTAAGTAAATAGCTGCTGCTTTAATTTGTTCTTAGGTTGGAGTGAGTGGTCCCTGTGGGCTGAGGTATGTTTGAGTAACATGATGCTATGTGTGAGGCAAGGCATGGGAAATCTCAGCTTTCTGCACTTCTGCCATTCATGAGATCACATTAGTCAGAAAACTATTCTTTAAGCTAACAATGTCTTCAAGTTTCCTCTTTGTTCTCTGAAAAGCCCCCCCCCTCCCCTAAGAAAACTCTACTTTTCTCCTTCCCATTGTGAAATGGTGCCTTCTGGGCAGCCCACACAGGCATTACCGGTAAGAACTACACTTCCCCATCCCTTTGGCTTAGTCCAGTAATTGGATTAATTTAATCTCCTTTTGTCGTCATTCTTTTTTACTGTATCCCAGTTCTCTTTGAAACAGATTTGAAAGATAGGCAGGGATCAGAGGCTGCCAGCAGGTACAGAGTGAACTGGGCAAGGGAATAAGGAGTGGCAGGGAAGCGATGTGCCTTCTAAGGGAAAGCAGCTAGAGACCAAAATGAGAGGGAGATGCAGATTGGAAATGGGCTCTGCTTTTTTTGCCTGCAATATGTGATGGTGTGAGTAGAACTCTGAGGGAGAGAGATGATGTACATCCTGATGGAGATGGAGTCCAGAGAGAGAAGTAGCAAACCCAGATGATTAATACATTCAGAACTGACCAAAATCCCAGGGCTCCAGATCTATCCTGAAAGCATTAAGAGTGAGGAATGGACATCAAGTCTGTATTTGGAGACATCTGTCTGTGGCATGCTTTTAGCTTCGTTGCAGAGCTTGATTAATCCATCTGCTGGAACTATTCCACACTTCAGTACAGTCGATATTCTATTTTCTGAGCCACAGTTAATTGAGGCTCTCAGTTACCTGAAGGATGAATATGTCCTCAGAGTTATGACTTCAGCACATAAGTACTCCTAAGACTTTACTGCATAAATCTTTAAATACTGATGAACTAATGTCTTGGGGCCAAATCCAGCACCAGTGTTCTGTAAACCTTTACTCCTAAGGGTTTGTGTGAGATTTGTATGAAAATGTTGAAGTCAGATCATTGAATGTTGTCCATGGTTGCAAAGCTATGCTCATTTGGTGTTTATTCACAGGGAAAATGCAAAGTAAGAGAGGAAGAATTATGTTTAAAAAGGTATTGCCCAAAAATGCATATCAGTTTTCATCCACAATCTTAGTTTCTACTCCGTTCTTTGTTAAAGCAGAAAAGCAGATACGGGTTTGATTCTTCCAGTCGTAAGGAAGAACACAGCAGCTACAATGGTGTGCCAATGAAAGTAATTTTGAAAGTCACGAAGAACTGTTACTTACATAAGTACTGTTTGGGTAAAAGGGTCTGAAGAAAGAGAATATCATAAGCAGCAAGGCTTACGATCAGGGAGAGGCAGGTGCCCTCTACTTCAGTTATCTGCTGCTCACAGTCCTGTCGTTTGGAGGGACTTAAGTATCCTACTACCTGTGTGCCTCCTCTGTCTGCAGTTACTCTTTAAAATTAAAATGATGACATGTAACACAGGTTTATAAATGTATCTAAGGCAATTCTTAGAAATATGAACATGCATGTTATAAATCTAAATATTAGTGAATACTTCAAGTATGAATTAATAAAATAACGCTATGCCCCATGTTTTTAACTGGCAGAAGAAACTTGAGTACTGAGAATAAGGGACTTCCTGTAATAGTCCAAGTTCACCTGCAGTGAATCAAGTAGCTGACAAAATTTATAGCCTCAGGCTATCACTAATCAGGGGAATTGTCTCATGCAGGTTCTTTTTGTGTGTTTTTCTTTTATTAGCACTTCAGAGTTAATTCAGAGTAGCTTGATGAGATCTCATTATACCTATCCAGAGGCTGTAAGTCTAAATAATTCTGCTGGAGTAGAGGGAATAGAGGCAGTTTGGGAGAGACTTTTTGAAGCACAGTTTGGCTTGGTAGCAGGGAAACAGGCAGAAAGTCACTGCAAAGGAGAGCTTTGAAAAAAATGAACCAGGCAGTGCTCAAGAACTTAATCAGGCATGAATATGACATGTACTGATGTCTCCCCTGCAGTGCTCGTGTGTGACAAATCTGCCACTTTTTCTTGGTCTCCCGTCAACCCGTTTTCCAATCACTTGCCTCTTCCCTGCCTGGGCTGTGTCACCTGCAAAACTGGGTGTGAGTATGGAAGTGCTGCCCCTGGGCAGACATGAAGCGGGGCAGTCTGGGGGAGATGTCCCTACTCAAGGGGAGATCCTAGCATGCAGCTGGCTGCTGTGCAAAGGAGCTCGAAGGGCTCTTGGGCTGTTTGCTATTTATGGGGGCAAGATGATTGACTTATAGTCATATTTGTGTATCGACCACAGTACCAGCATTGCTCAAGTTTGCCCTTGGCTATTGTGTTATCTGTCTCCCCAAACCCACTTAGAGCTGGATACAGCCATCGTGACTAGATGCACCCCTTATGACCACCGTGGGTTGTTATCACTTGGGCAGGGTTATGGGAGATAAAGGTCAGGTTGGGGGCCAGGGGAGAGCACACCAGCACAGTTGGTTTTTCTGAATTGAAATAAACCTGAACAATACAGTACGAAACTTACCACTCATTTATTTGCCCATACAGTATATTTCTACAGCTGATTACGTACTTTGCAAGCCAGTGATGGGATGATTAATCCCACGGCATGCTAACTGGTGGGCACTAATGGAAGAACCTGCAAAACTGCTCAGAGGAGCTGCCTTTCCCAGCTGTAGGTACGGTTGCCTACTTGAGGATCTTGTCAGACGTGATGAGGTGCTTAGTAGGGTTCTGAGATTCATCCTCTTCTATGCTTCCTTTCCAGAATTTTTCTACCTCTCAGGACTTGTGTGAACTTTAAAATTAAGAAGATGAGGTAGCTACCATCTCGGAGGCTTGGGTTCACAAGGATTCCTTTGGTGAAAAAGAGTAACTTAGCAATCTGTTCAAATTTTCTCCTCCAGAGGTGGTAGGAGGAAACTTGAGGAATCACAGTCTGGCAAATAGCAGGTAGCACTTAGAAGACCTAGTTCTTTCACATCTCAACAGTAGTTTATGTTAGGAAGGAAACTGTAACTTGAGGAGGAAAAACTATTTTCTGTAGAATTGCCATCAAGAGACTTCCAAAAGGGGAAAGAGGGGAGAAAACTTTCTATGACAGTCTTGACAGTGTTTCCAAGAGCGCTTAAAAGTGTGCTCCCTCCTGTTTCATCTGTGTTTGTGGTGTCTTCTGCTTGCAAGGTTTAAACCTAACTCAGCTCAGACCAAGATGCAAGGTCTCTTTATGGCCTGCAGCAGTTCTGTTCCTCCTAGATGAAGAGGGGCTGTAGTTGCCTGCTGCAGGTGTGTACACTATCCAGTTACCTGCTATCAGTTGAACGCTGGGAGTTCATAAAGGGTTGTGCACTAGGGAAGAGTAATACAAGGAGAGGGAAATAGTTCATTCCAGTTGTGTATATGCAGCATGAATTTTCAGTAAACGAAGTAGCTAGCTTTCTGAAATACTTATAATGCTTTGAGCTTTATCTGCAGCAAACTAGGAGGGATGGCCTTGGATCTGTCAACAGTTCTAATTTTTTTTGTGTGTGTATTTTTTACACACACTGTTCTTTACAGATTTAAGTGACTTGGATTGTGTCAGGGTATTAGCAGGCTAGGATTTTAGGTATACTCTTACTTCACTGCCTTGATCATAATGGTTTTCTCTGACAAGCTTCATTTTCAATGTGAAATGTGTTTGGATTTTTTCTCTCTTTTTTTTTTTTCCCCAAACCTGGCTTTCTTCCATTGCATGCTGATTCTGGCTTGTTACTGCAGCTTGTTCAGAAGAGCTAGGCTAAGCATATTTATTTGTTACTGTTATTGATACTGACCTCTGAGAGTTGTCCAAATCAATTTATTATTGTAGTGTTGGAGTAGACTGGTGTATTTTGCTTTGGAAAGAAGATGGGAGCATTTGCTAAGAAGAAGAAGAAAAAAAATGTTTTCAAAAAAACCACTGAAAACTGTCTGAATTTACAAACAGCTTTAAGAAACCATGTAAGATGAGTGAGACATAATGTCTTGACCTTAATGTTGTCTCTTCTTTACGTCTGTTGGCTCTCTAGTGACAGTGCAAAAGATACTGGCTATGGCAAAATCTTGTAAACTCTCAGCATGTTCTCAGGGTAAATTCTCTCTCTCCATTCATCAGTCTGTTTTGGGTTGCTTTTCTCTGGTAAGCTGTGATGTGCATTATGTTCTTTGAATGTCAGATTTGCTTCAGTCAGCTAATACAACATGTTAAGCTCAAGCTTTCAAAAACAGCCATGAATTTTGATTGCCAGTGTACTCAAATGCCCAGTTTGAAGTGAAGGGTCCCAGCTTGCAGGAGCTTACAAGTCAGGCAGGCAGTTGTCCATTGGGGAACTATGAGCATTCAGACCTAAAGCCTGATGTCATGGTCTCTAAACTTGTGGCAGCTCTTGAAAAATGTGTTCTAAGAACTCAATTCTGCTCCAACTGCAGAGAATGAAGTCAACCTGGAGTTACTGCCCAGGTTAAGATAATGGTGAATCCACCAATTGAGCACCTAAAACTTGAGGATGGCTGATATGGATTCTCAGGGCAGGTTGTACCCCCCCCAGTCATGCCATCTCCGTGGGGCAGACCTTCCATAGTGCTGGCCCCCTCCTTTGTAGTGTTACTGGGAAGCTCTGCGTGCTCCAACAGTGGGGTCCTGGCTTCAAAGTCTCTGCTTTGTGCTGGGGTTGCTTTAGGGGCATTTGGGCCCTTACTGGACACTTGCTTGTTTGAGAGATGTAGCTCTCTATCAGCAAATGCTGGGGACCTGGGGCAGCGTTTCCAAACAGGGGAGGGCAGCAGGCAAGGCATAGGAGTCTTCTAGCAGTAGGCTTGGAGAAGGGCATGATCCTACCCGAAAGAGATGCTGGGGAGATTTGGGGATGATGCTTCTAGATGCTGAGTTTGGACTCGGTCATTATTCACAGATTTATCTTGCAAGTCTGCTGCTTACTTGAGTCTTGAGCAGTCTGAACTTCTGTCAGGAACACAGGAAGCATCCTTCTTGGTCACTGTAAGTAAATAGCTGCTGCTTTAATTTGTTCTTAGGTTGGAGTGAGTGGTCCCTGTGGGCTGAGGTATGTTTGAGTAACATGATGCTATGTGTGAGGCAAGGCATGGGAAATCTCAGCTTTCTGCACTTCTGCCATTCATGAGATCACATTAGTCAGAAAACTATTCTTTAAGCTAACAATGTCTTCAAGTTTCCTCTTTGTTCTCTGAAAAGCCCCCCCCCTCCCCTAAGAAAACTCTACTTTTCTCCTTCCCATTGTGAAATGGTGCCTTCTGGGCAGCCCACACAGGCATTACCGGTAAGAACTACACTTCCCCATCCCTTTGGCTTAGTCCAGTAATTGGATTAATTTAATCTCCTTTTGTCGTCATTCTTTTTTACTGTATCCCAGTTCTCTTTGAAACAGATTTGAAAGATAGGCAGGGATCAGAGGCTGCCAGCAGGTACAGAGTGAACTGGGCAAGGGAATAAGGAGTGGCAGGGAAGCGATGTGCCTTCTAAGGGAAAGCAGCTAGAGACCAAAATGAGAGGGAGATGCAGATTGGAAATGGGCTCTGCTTTTTTTGCCTGCAATATGTGATGGTGTGAGTAGAACTCTGAGGGAGAGAGATGATGTACATCCTGATGGAGATGGAGTCCAGAGAGAGAAGTAGCAAACCCAGATGATTAATACATTCAGAACTGACCAAAATCCCAGGGCTCCAGATCTATCCTGAAAGCATTAAGAGTGAGGAATGGACATCAAGTCTGTATTTGGAGACATCTGTCTGTGGCATGCTTTTAGCTTCGTTGCAGAGCTTGATTAATCCATCTGCTGGAACTATTCCACACTTCAGTACAGTCGATATTCTATTTTCTGAGCCACAGTTAATTGAGGCTCTCAGTTACCTGAAGGATGAATATGTCCTCAGAGTTATGACTTCAGCACATAAGTACTCCTAAGACTTTACTGCATAAATCTTTAAATACTGATGAACTAATGTCTTGGGGCCAAATCCAGCACCAGTGTTCTGTAAACCTTTACTCCTAAGGGTTTGTGTGAGATTTGTATGAAAATGTTGAAGTCAGATCACTGAATGTTGTCCATGGTTGCAAAGCTATGCTCATTTGGTGTTTATTCACAGGGAAAATGCAAAGTAAGAGAGGAAGAATTATGTTTAAAAAGGTATTGCCCAAAAATGCATATCAGTTTTCATCCACAATCTTAGTTTCTACTCCGTTCTTTGTTAAAGCAGAAAAGCAGATACGGGTTTGATTCTTCCAGTCGTAAGGAAGAACACAGCAGCTACAATGGTGTGCCAATGAAAGTAATTTTGAAAGTCACGAAGAACTGTTACTTACATAAGTACTGTTTGGGTAAAAGGGTCTGAAGAAAGAGAATATCATAAGCAGCAAGGCTTACGATCAGGGAGAGGCAGGTGCCCTCTACTTCAGTTATCTGCTGCTCACAGTCCTGTCGTTTGGAGGGACTTAAGTATCCTACTACCTGTGTGCCTCCTCTGTCTGCAGTTACTCTTTAAAATTAAAATGATGACATGTAACACAGGTTTATAAATGTATCTAAGGCAATTCTTAGAAATATGAACATGCATGTTATAAATCTAAATATTAGTGAATACTTCAAGTATGAATTAATAAAATAACACTATGCCCCATGTTTTTAACTGGCAGAAGAAACTTGAGTACTGAGAATAAGGGACTTCCTGTAATAGTCCAAGTTCACCTGCAGTGAATCAAGTAGCTGACAAAATTTATAGCCTCAGGCTATCACTAATCAGGGGAATTGTCTCATGCAGGTTCTTTTTGTGTGTTTTTCTTTTATTAGCACTTCAGAGTTAATTCAGAGTAGCTTGATGAGATCTCATTATACCTATCCAGAGGCTGTAAGTCTAAATAATTCTGCTGGAGTAGAGGGAATAGAGGCAGTTTGGGAGAGACTTTTTGAAGCACAGTTTGGCTTGGTAGCAGGGAAACAGGCAGAAAGTCACTGCAAAGGAGAGCTTTGAAAAAAATGAACCAGGCAGTGCTCAAGAACTTAATCAGGCATGAATATGACATGTACTGATGTCTCCCCTGCAGTGCTCGTGTGTGACAAATCTGCCACTTTTTCTTGGTCTCCCGTCAACCCGTTTTCCAATCACTTGCCTCTTCCCTGCCTGGGCTGTGTCACCTGCAAAACTGGGTGTGAGTATGGAAGTGCTGCCCCTGGGCAGACATGAAGCGGGGCAGTCTGGGGTTTATGTCCTTTCCTCTCACTTGGCCTGGTGCCTTGGGTTTATCTCTACCTTATGTCAACCTAGGGGATGACTAATGTCCACTTCAGAGTTGATATTCTAAAATGTAGAAGTAGAATCTCTGCATTGTTACAGTATTGTTTTCCTGCAGGCCTAACTCAAGAGTCCTGCCCTGATCCTGTGAACCAGCTTTCTGCAGAGAAACACCATCCATCATACACTTCCCCTGTTAGGCCTCTGCTGGTTCGCTGTAGGTGGGGGGACTCCTGGCCCCTGCATTGCCAGCAGTGTTTTCCACGCAGGCAGCGCAGTCGAGGAAAGGATTGCCTGTTCCTCTGAGACCCATGTGTGGTTACCTCTTTTCTTGCCTTTTTTCTTCTATCAGCAAGCTGGAAAAGAAGGTTTTACTGGAGAAAGAGGGAAAAATTCTGTGCTGGCTTAGCTCAAGCTTCCTAATAAGATGGTATTAGAGGAACTATTTCTACTTTAGATGCTTGAAATATCAGTTGCTGCTGATGGAAAGTATTTCCATAGCTTTGAATCTAGAAGCTCCCTGTTTTCCATAAAACACCACAGTGTGAGCAGCCTCAGTACAAGCATGGCTATCCATGTGCAGCCTCCAGAAGTTGCTTGCTCTCTGCTGAGACAATTGCGTAGGAGGCAGTTGTGTGTCTCATTTTCAAGAAGCTGCTGCCCATCCCACTGTAACTACCTCAGTGATGAATGTAATTTGTTTTCCTCAGGAGACTCAATAGCTGTGATGCGTTCAGAGCTTTTTGGTCTGTATTACTGTCACCCCATTAAAAGTCTTGCATCACCAAGTTCAATTATCTACTTAAGGCTTTTCACAAATCTGCATCTCATACCGAACCCAGTCTTGGCCTTCTGTTTGGATGCTTCTCCCACTAATGTCCTGCAACTACTTTTCAGCTTGGTCCTTTTATTGAGAACTGATGCCCAATAAAACAATACTTTTCTCCTTCATTTCCCTCTTGAGACCTCTTGTGCTGTATTGCCTCCCAAGCACCAGCTGGGAAATAAGATGCTTGGGAACAGCTGCAATTTTAATTGTTTTATAAATGCTTAAGTAACTTGTAACCATTACATTGTGCAGTCCCCAATTTGTGCAAGGATGTGCTGTAGCTTGTTGTAGCCTCCCTAGGTACCTTACTGTGTACTTCTTGGTTTATTTTGAATGAAATATTTTACAGGAGGAGCTGTGATTTATGGATTTGCTTAATGGCTAGCACAGTGGAACCAGTTTGTGTCTGGACTACCACAGTTAGGCATCTGCCCTCTCTTGGGGTGCTCTTAATCAGCAGGCAGCCTGTGAGGACTCTTTCAAGTGTATCGTAAGAAGGAAGTTCCATCAAGGCTGGGCATGTGACAGTAGAAGACAAATATTGAGATGGTGTCAGCGCATTGATGCTCGTCTCCTTGCAGTTGTGGTGAAAGCCTCAGGATCTTTGCAATGGGTTAACTTGTATTGTAGGTGTTTTCCCACACCTGGTCTAGATTCAGTTCTTAAGACTTCTAGTGTAGTCACTAAATATTTTGCAAAGTTTAAAAAAAAAAGATAATAAATATCTAGTTATTAAGTGGTATAAAACCAGGAAAGAGAAATCTTTGTTACACAGAGGAAATAGCGTGGGATAGAACAGGGCATGGCTTGTTGGATATATTTGTGTGAGTCTTTGGCTTTGGTGGGTAGGTGTCAGGCAAGGGAAATAATTGGTGAGAGGATCCTTGGAATAAGAAGGGAGGGACTGAGAGGGAAGGACCTTCTGCACATTTGATTGAACTTTGTGAAGAGATTTTCAAAATTACAAGGAAAACCTTACAGATACTACTGTATGCTGTGGATGCTCCCAGCTAAAAGTTCAAATACACTTCATGTAAAGCTTAGAAGGAAGTGCAAGGACTAAGGGCCACAAGTGGAAAAGCTTAGAAAGGCTTATTGAAAAGAGAGGAAAACCATACATCCCCTTGGCAGCTTAGTAAAAACTTAAAATATTTTTTTTCCTTTCCGTTGTCTTCAGTGCATTATCTAACAATAGGTATAACTTCTGAAGCCTCTGGATCTTTTGATGTCTGTCTCATCAGATACAAAAAACTTCTCCCTTCCTGCTGCAGCCACATATCCCTGTTCTGACAAAAGATACCTACAGTCCATTTCCCTCTTACCGATTTCCTTTACTTTCTCTGACTATTGATTTGTTCATGAAATTACGTGAGAATGGAGGAACAGTATGAGGATTTGAACCCCTGAGCTTATGAACTCTGCTGCCAGAATAACCAAGTAACATAATGTTGACAAACTCTCATTCTCCTCGGAAAGTTGGTGGTGCCCTTACACATCAGCTTCTCGTGGACTGTGTGGAGACACACCTCGTGCATATTTCTCATGTTCCACCCCCACTGCTGTCTTGCAGCATCTCTTTGGACTGAACTGCTATGAGGCATGAGGGAATTCCTAGGGACTCCTTAGTCTTTCACCCACAAGCTCCCGTTGTACTGTTGACCCAGATCTGTAGCATCTGATGATAGTTCGGTGTCCTGCGTAAAATGGATTGTGCCATTAGGAAATGAGTCTTTGTTCAAGCACCCACATCAAATGAACTGCCAAGACTTTGGTTGTTTGGCTGTCCGTTTAAGAGGGGAGTGAACACTCATGGATACAGCTCTGTCCTTTCCTCTTTCAATATTCCCCCATGAATATTCTGCATATCTTCTCTATGTCCATTGGTATAGTTCCTTTTTCCTTATAAACGTTTCTATTCTCTCATCTCCTATCAGAATTTCAGTCATATTACATGTTAATGCTTTGCTCAGAGAGGGACTCTGTTTCCAGGGCAGGGCAGGAACAGTCTATTTCCAGATGGCGTTGGAATGACTGCACGTAACATCAGTGTGATCTTTCCTAGCGCCTTGTGCCACAGAGCTGACAAGTGCAGAGCAAAGGAGTTAAATAGTGCCTAATGAAGACTCAAGAGAAATGTGACTCCAAAGAGGAAGTTTCTAAGAATGAAAGAGGTCAAATTCACCCTGTGGTGTAGATCTGTAAGACTTCAAGAAAATTATGGTTAAAATGAGCTTGAGCCAGTGACTGTAGCACGGCAGAGCAATGCTTAGGTCCTTGTAAAATCTCTACAAAAAACATAGAAACTAATTGTGCCGAAACAGTTCAGTGATAAGCAAATTGTGCCCTTTTAAAACCTCTTCACCAACTTTCTTCCTGTAGAGACAATTAGCGTTTGTTCTCACTTCCTATTTATCATGACTAACCACCTCTCTCCATGCTCAGCTGTTCCTTTTTATTCTCCTTCTTTGTGTTTTGCTGTCCTGAAGCCAAATCTGAATAGATTTCAATGGCTGTCTTGTTCTTTTTGACTTGGTATCAGGCAGTCTTGACACCATAAGAAAACTATTTTCCAAATCCTAGCTATACAATGCATGAATTCTTTAAGAGAAGAAGTAAAAGTTCAGCTGAATGATGGATGCAAGGCGTGGCATCTGAAAGTGTAAAACCTCTGACACTTTCTCCTCCGGTTCCCTTTCTCCTTAGCTGCCCTAAAAGTTCAGTTTTTCACTACAGTAGATATTTTGAGTATGGAGGCCATAGGTGACAGCTGGAAGGGCTTGGAGTTTTAATGCCGTGTTCATCTAATCTCTTCCATATCAGAATCAGAATGGTAGGGTACAGGGCTGTTTCTTGAAAAGAGCAAAAAGGTCGTATGTGCTGCTTGTGAGCTGTCTGTGTTTTTCTACTGACTTGTAACCAGTAGGTTCTTTAGCAGCCTCACCCTTGGCAAAGGCCTTGTACCTGTCGGCTCCCTCTTCACCACCGACGCTATACCAGCTGCATCCTGCTTCTCGGGCAGAGCAGTATGTTGTCCAGAGCCCAGTAAGGTGCCACCTTACCCCAAGACTTAAAATTTGCTGTGGTAAAAATGAGATGACTGAAAATTCACTTATTTCTCAGCTTTGTCCTTTGTGGATGTTACGAGTTTGTGTGCGTTGCCGTCTGGGGGATGAAGACTTGTGACATCCTCACTGACGTCTCTCTCTCTTTCTCTCTCTCCATTTCAGAGTGCCTGCTGGGGTGTGTGCAGAAGAATGGCTGCGGCAGAACCTCTGACCGCTTTCTCCCGATGGTACCTCTATGCCATTCACGGCTATTTCTGTGAGGTGATGTTCACAGCTGCCTGGGAGTTTGTGGTCAACTTTAACTGGAAGTTTCCGGGTGTTACCAGTGTGTGGGCGCTCTTCATCTATGGCACCTCCATCCTCATTGTGGAGAAGATGTACTTGTATCTCAAAGACAAGTGTAACATTTTGGTGCGCTGCTTCATTTATACACTTTGGACATACCTCTGGGAGTTCACCACCGGGCTGATCCTACGCCAGTTCAATGCCTGCCCATGGGACTATTCCCAGTTCGATTTTGACTTCATGGGCCTGATCACCCTGGAGTATGCCATCCCATGGTTTTGTGCTTCTTTCATCATGGAGCAGCTGGTGATCAGAAACACCCTGCGCTTACGATTCGATGAGACTGCTGAGCCGGGGGCCCCCACTGTCCCTGTGGCCTTGGCCAACGGCCATGTGAAGACTGATTGAGCAGTGAGTGACTCAGAACCTCGCTTAGCAATCTAAGAGAGCCTAGACCTCTACCATGAACTGTCAGCTCTGGCTCTCAGGTACTGCTCCTTGCTGTATGATAAGATTCATAAACCCCATTTTTCTAATGGAGGTGTGCATGGGATATACCAGAAAAAAAGTGGAACCAATAGATTTTCTATGGATTTTACTCTTTGGGCTCCAAGGACCAATATCAGTTACTTGTTAGTTAGGTCATTTCTGATTTTAACTTATTACAGATGAAAGCAGTCCTTTTGCTTACACTCTTATGTGTAGAAAGAAGAAAAAGAAATGCTATGGTGGAAATGCATACAAAAAGAAAAAAACCTAATTAGTGGATGGGCATGGACACGCCAGCTAAGTTAGTGATTGGCTTACTCCATTAGGCAATATTCAGGTGCTTGCTTGCAACCAATACCTCCCGTGGGACCTGAGATGCTGCAGGAACAAGGAAAATCCATCTGCTGTTGAGAAGAACCTAAGACTGGCAGTCTGCTGGGGAGGTAGATGGTGTTCCCCTTGTGAGGTCCCATTGGCCTCTCCCCAGGTTCTTTGTTGCACCATGAAATAATCTGGTGCTGGACATCTTGCTGACTTTATACAGATCTTGTACTTTTTGAAATCTCAGTCCTGATACTCACTAGAATTTTTTTTTTCTTTTTTTTTTAATAAAGGCCTTTTTTGCCGAGTGAATTTTACCATAATCTGTGCAATCTGAATCTTGGCAAAAGGCACAAGAAAATAGCATAAGTCTTCCCATCTCCTCTGTCCCCCCAAAGCAGACCTGGCCTGAGGGTCTGCTGGAGATTCCAGCTCCCATCTCAGCCGTGCAAACCTTGTAGAGACTGTACAGGCCACAAGAGTTTTCTGCCTTCCTTTCTAGGGATTCCTCTGTTTCTGGTGATGTTGATGACTTAGTCTGGCTGCAACCCATTGTATTTGGAGGTCAGAACCTTCATGTGGCTAACATGGTATCCAAGATTCGGTCCTCTGGCACTGACTCTCACCTTCCTTCAGTACTGGCCGGTCTTGGCTCAGTTCTGCCCAGTGTTCTCCTCAGTGTATCGAGAGGATTTGCTTTTTCTTCCCAAATTCTGCTTTAAGTAACCACAGCCATATTGACATGACAATAATTGCAGGCAGCAAGAGATATGCCATGCTGCCTGCTTCATTATTTAAAAAAAAAAAAGGCAGTTTGAAATTTAACCTACTGGGGACACTTGAGAAATAGAGGGGAAGTTGTAGCGCAGGGAAAGTGCTTGATAGTGGCAGCCACAGGTTCATAATTCATTCTGGCAAGTCTTGGCTTTTGAAGAGCAACTAACATGGAGCTTCCAGCTGTCAGATGTATCTCACTCCTAACTGGTTTATGAGGAAGTTTGCTTTAGTTGCCCTGCAGGACCAGGTTAATTTCAGGTGTTCTTCTACCATAGTCAACAGAGCTGCACCAGGGGTCAGTTTGGCTTGAAATGCAAATGTGTTGGTGTGGTTGTGGGATCCACTCCTGTGTTGGAAATGGCTGGGCTATTTCTGTGTGGGTCGCTCGCCTCTGGTGGGGACTGCTCAGCTGAGAACTTGCTCCTTGCCCTCGGGCATCCATTCCTGAGGGGGAGAAACATTCCTGGCTCTGTAAGGAGAATTGCTGGTTGGTTCTGCTCTTCTGAAGGCAGTGTTAATCCTTCTTGTGTCACACAGGGCAATTATTGTATTCCTCCCCCTTCTCACATGGCATCCGTTGCTGGCAATGGACACACGAAAACTCCAGCAGCAAGGAGTTAATCAAATCTGCCCTGGGGTATGTAATGTCTCCTGAAACACCCAGAATACTTACTTGGGTATTTAGAGTTCCCTTTTTATAGTTCATTAAATTAAAAGAGAACAAACACTGAACAGACTACTTTTTTTCCATGCTGTGATGCCAGTATTATGAAATCAGAGGAGCAGTATGTAGTTTGTCAGTCTTGATGGTCTTGGCCATGTAGATCCAGGCAAAATAGTCACCTGACACTGCACATGGGGTAAAAAAGAGATGAGATTTTTATGTGTGATAATGTAGATGAGCTCTACTGGACCAGAACGAGAATTGCAAAGTGCAGGTGAGAGTTGGGAGCTCCCCATTTTGGCCCCAGTTCTGTCAGAATCACTAAACACAGCGTCTAAAGCTGGGTTGTCCTCTCACAGCTTAGCTTAATTGTGGTGGTGTCCTGCACCACCCCTGCCTCATTGAAACCCTGAGCCTTCATAGGCTGCATCCTTAGGAGCCCTGCTTTCTCCTTAGCTGTTAGAAAACTCTAAAAAGGGAAAAGGAGTTAGCAACGTGGTCTGGTGACTCCCAGCTGCAGCTGGCACTGGGGGAGGAGTGACTGGTGCACAGTCACTTTAGAAGCTCCCCACTAACTGACACTGGGTTTGCTCTGTGATGTAATATTTAGATGCTGAAATTATGGAGGTGTCATGGTTTAATACCAGCCAGTAACCAGGACTGTGCAGCCGCTCGCTCACTCCCCCCAGCTGGGATGGGGGAGAGAATTGGAAAGGTAAAAAGTGGGGGAAAAAAGCTTGTGGGTTGAGATAAGGCCAGTTTAATAGGTGGAGCAAAACCCACACGTGCAAGCAAAGCAAAACAAGGAATTAATTCACTGCTTCCCCTGGACAGGCAGGTGTTCAGCCATCTCTGGGAAAGCAGGGCTCCATCACTTGTAAGAGTTACTTAGAGGACAAACACCATCGTTTCAAACATCTCCCTTCTTCCTTTACCTTCCCCAAGCTTTATATTGCTGAGCATGGTGTCACGTGGCATGGAATATCCCTTTGGTCAGTTGGGGTCAGCTGTCCCAGCTGTGTACCCTCACAACTCTTTGTGCATGCCCGTCCTGCTCACTGGTGGGGCAGTGGGAGGAGCAGAAGAGCCCATGACTGCTCAGCAACAAACTAAAACCACCAGTGCACTATCAACAGTATTTTTTTATCCCAAATGCACTACACCAGCTGCTAGTGAGAAGGTTAACTCCATCCCAGCTGAAACCATGACAGGAGCGTTTCCCAGCAGCATCTTACTCCATTATCCTTATTGCCTGTGCCACCGTAACAGCTGTTGTAGTCTGCTTTCCACTGATGTCTGACAGGTACCACCAGCTATTGCATCCTCATAGAGTGGTAATTTACACCCAGAAGTGCACTTTACTTGCAGCTTGCACACCAGAAACAGAAAGGGACCCGGCAAATTCTTAAGTCAATTAAAATAATTATACGAAATACCATGTACCTAATGCAGCAGGATTAGTCAGACTTCTCCTTTCTGAGAAACATGGCTACAGTCAGAGCTTTGTCTTTTCTGCAAGATCTCCCTTTTTAATACATGTGATGCTTCTTATAATGTCTTACAGAAGTGCCCAGAGCACATTACCCGGGTCTCAGTGGCAGCTCGGCGAGAGCTCGGGAGCTGGACTGATGTAGAGACATTGACGTAAAGAAGAAAAAACGCACAAGGCCTAACATTTGTTTGTATGTGTATCTTCCTCGGTAGATTAAAGTTGCCTGTTTTGAGTTCACCAGCAATAAAGAAACCTTGTGATTTGTCTACCTTGTCCTAACTGCAGCAAGGAGACAGTGGCCCATTGCTGCTTTTTTTTTTTTCTTTTTCTGTTTTTTTTTTTTCCCTGGTGGGTGGTGGGATACAGGCTCCAGTTACCCCGATTTTCCAGTTTTGCCTCCCTTCTCTTGCTTCTCTCTTGTACGGTCCACCCTAAAGGATTGCAGAGCACGGGATGAAATACAGAGTCTGGCGTCCTGCACCCAGGAGATGGTTGAAGCGTTACCGTGATGTCTGTTCATCCTCCGCAGATCTTGCCAGAGGGAGATGGTTGACTTTCAGCAGGACCAGACTGCGCTTTGGTCTTCGGTGTTATAATTGAGAGAAATGTGTACATATGTACAAGGTACTATTGCGCCTTTGGTCTGAGTGCATTTTGTAATTAAAGCAGAATAATCCAATCAAGGTTTTGCTCGACTAGTCCTGTGACTATAAAAGGTAAAAAGACTGCAGGGCTTTAACTGCTTTGAGAATTGGGAAGCGGGTGGCTGCAGTTCTCCCGAGTTCAATAGCATTGTGCTGCTGTTGACTGGTTTTCTGAAACCTGCTCAGAAAGAAAGGGGATTTCTTCGTTCATGGGAACTTCTGCCCTTTCTGTACTATGAATAAAACATGAGCCACCTCTAAGATGTGAACTGAAACCAAATGTTTTTCTATTTTAGTTTATCCTGGGCCATGAATACGTGCAATGTGCCCTGTATTCAAGGGGGAAGATTGCAGACCTGAGTTCTTTGCTTCAGTTCTTCTGCCTGTACGCTGCAGCTGAACCACCTGAGAAGGAAACTATTCTTTTCCCCTCCCTTCCTGCACATCAGCAGCTACTGAATGTGATCCATCCCCCTGTTGTGGAAGGAAGTCTCTCTTTTGGTGCAGCCCCTGCTAAATCAGAAGCTGTTCCCACTGTGTGTCCCCTCACCCCGTTGCTTTGTCACCCACTTACCGAGCAGGATGACAGAGCTGGTGAGACCTCAGGAGTGTTATCTTTGTTTGGCAAATGGTCTCTACTTGCACCTGTCTTCCCTTACTGCCCTCGGAGTGTCCTGAGCCAGTCCCTGGGGAAGGGACCTTCCCTTCCTTCCACATTCCTGCCCAAAGAATGGACCAAGCCCTGCTGCTGCCGGGAGACCTCAGGGCCACTCAAGGTTTTAAGCTAACAAAGGTGGTCCACATTTGAGCAGGGGAACTTTGATTTTAAGAGCTGTTAAGTCTCTGGGCTTCAGGGTTGTTACCACCAGGTCATCCACAGGCATGACAGTGAATTTGTATTGTGTGGAACAGCTTATTTCCTCTAGAACGGCAAGGGTTTGCTCCATCAAGGGTTTGGCCACTTGGTTCACTGCTTTGGGACCTATAGGGAAGTCACAGAAGCAGGTGGTGCAGTACCTGCTCTAATTTTGGCCCCTGGGCAGCTAGCACAGATGTCAAAGGAAGAAGTGCTGTCTTGATGGCAGTCCTAGCGAGGGGCTGGGGATGCAGCAGTTAGTTTGTGTCCAGAGGCACCACTGCTTCAACTAGAAAGCTGTGCTTTCCCTCTGAGGTCTTTACTACCTGTGGAAATGTAAAAGTCGTCTGCTTGCTGCAAAGCATACCATTGCCCGCACTTACTCTGAAGTAGAAGGGATGTTCAAAATCTCTAGTCCTCTCTTTATCTAGGTGATTCCCAACTTACATCTTTGTGGAAAAACATGTCCCCTAAAGATATGCAAGCTAGTGCTCATTTAAACCAGTATAAATACTAGAAGCCATACAGTGCTGTGCTCCATCCTGTGAAGTTCATCATGCTGAGAAGCAGAATACCTTGGCCAACAGAGTGTGCTGCCATGTGGCTGTGCCACTTCCAGCACCTGAATTAGTATAAACGCCTACTCAGGAATGCATTTTGCCTTATAAATTACTCTTAATTCCGTGGGTTCCAGTGGAATCGATTGCCAGGCTAACAAGGAAGAAAGACTGAGATACTGCATAAGCGTCATCACTGCTTATGATCTCACTCAAGAGCATTTTGCTTAAAGCTTCAGACATTTAACCCGAGACCCCAGAGACCAAATGTGGAAGGTGAGTTGTCACAGCCCTGGAGCAGGTCACCAGCACCACACACGGCAGGCTGCATTGACAGGGTGTGCTGTGCAGCTCCAGCACGTGGCCAGGACCAGCTTCCACCGTACACCGACTGTGATGAGTAGAGAGGGTGGTACTGGAGCTGCTGGCAACGGTGGCAGAGCGAGGACTTGGTGGTGACCTCTGCATTCCCAAATCTTCAAGAGCTGGGCAGGTTGGCACGCACGGCAGGCTGCGTTGCAGAGGGAGTGCTGTGCAGCTCCAGCACGTGGCCAGGACCAGCTTCCACCGTACATCGACTGTGATGAGTAGAGAGGGTCTGCTTATGATCTCACTCAAGAGCATTTTGCTTAAAGCTTCAGACATTTAACCCGAGACCCCAGAGACCAAATGTGGAAGGTGAGTTGTCACAGCCCTGGAGCAGGTCACCAGCACCACACACGGCAGGCTGCATTGACAGGGTGTGCTGTGCAGCTCCAGCACGTGGCCAGGACCAGCTTCCACCGTACACCGACTGTGATGAGTAGAGAGGGTGGTACTGGAGCTGCTGGCAACGGTGGCAGAGCGAGGACTTGGTGGTGACCTCTGCATTCCCAAATCTTCAAGAGCTGGGCAGGTTGGAAGCAGCTCTTCCACGTTCTCTGTGTTTGGGACTTCTCACGGGTCTAAAGCAATCTGGCAGGTTTTTATTCTGACAGAAGCAGACCGTTTCCTCCACTCCTTACTCTGGATGTTCTCTATGTTTGGGACTTCTCACAGGTCTAAAGCAATCTGGCAGGTTTTTTATTCTGACAGAGGCAGACCGTTTCCTCCACTCCTTACTCTGGAGTCTGGGCTGCTCACTCCTCCTTTAGTAGCCACAGGATTGTCTGATGTCAACGGCCTTCATTAGTGTCTCAGAAAATAGCGATTTTTAAATGATAATCCCAAATGCTTGACGTCAGTTTGTATTTATGCTTTAGTCAATTTAGGAGCTAAAGACACTTAAGTATCTGGTGATGCTGTTTGTTTATACTGTTGTGTGGCATGCTGTCCTGCTTTGATGCTATAATGAAGGAGGAGGAGAAGGAAATACAAGCAATTTGCTCTTTAATAAAAATAAGTAAACATGTGCAGTTGAGACAATATTTATTAAATATACGAGTTGAGATATCCATAGTGCTTGTAGGTTTCTGGTCTTTCAAACATGGGACATTTTCCAATGCAGAATTTGTGTGGTTAGTTCCTTTTGCAACATATCTATATTGATACTTCAGTATGGTTCTTTACCTGGTGTTTTGGGGATGAGAATAACAGCATTTGCCTTTCTTTTTCAGTTTTTGCTATCCCTAAGTGCTTTTCACAAACAAATAAAATAATTCTCATTTCAGGCCTTGAAGTAGGTTGGGATTAACCCCTACCAGCACTGCCCAGGAGCAGATGGAAATGTCCTGAGAGCTCCCAGGCCATTTCAGGCCTGGAAAAAGGAGTTTAACATTTTAACCTGTTCACCAAGTTTCCAGATTTGAGGAGTGAATTAATAAAGTTCCAAGCAAGTTGGGGAACTGTGTAAGTGCTACCTAGTGTCTACCATCTGAAGCTGTCCTAGATAAGGTTTTGTGCATCATCGCATCACTCCATCTGCCTAAGTCAAAGCCAGCACAAGAAGGGACTGTCAGAGCTGATAGGCAGCACGGTTCTGTCTGATACAAAATAGGACTGATTTCCCTCTGTTTGCTACATAATCCCATCTCCATCAGTAGAGTACTTTTGGGTAAATATTGCTAGGGGCAACAAGCCATGTTAGAGGTTAAACTGAGGTGACCATCTGCTCTATCAGCTCGTGCTGTTGCAGTTACTGCAGAGCTTATCTGTGTTGCTGCTTCTGTTGTCAGACCACTCGTGATGCCACAGTTCTTCCTATTGCTTCTGTTTCTCCATCAGCTCCTTTGGTAACCTGGCTCTCTCCGTGCCTTGCCTCCACTGCAAGTCCATGCCACGTTCACAGGTACCTTAAGCCTCCTGTCTGAGCCCCACCTTTGCCAATTTAACACAAATGGGCTGATTGCTGATGAGCTGTAGCTTCCATTAAAGCCTGCAACAGCTGCAGCGTTCAGTGCTTTGGAAGCTCAAAGCAGAAAATATTTCACACTCTTGCCTTCAGGCACAAGTATAGCAGCAACTTCGCAATTATTGTGCAGTGCCTTTGCTGCAACATCCACACAATGGTACATCATAGACTTTCAGGACTAAATTCAGCAAAGAGCTTCTCTGGTTTCAGTGTATGTGGAATAATACATAATTTCAACTGATCCTTCATATAAGTGCATATACACATCACAAGTGTGTGTCTTTAGATGCATAAACTTAGCAGGTGGCCTCCATGCTGTGCCACCAATTGCATCATAACTTCTACTGGCAAGGAAGAGCCACCACCTGCTTAGATGCCAACAGCAGTCTGGGCCCACTCACTGCCACTTTCTTCAGTTTATAAGATTCAGAGAAGATCCAAAATGAAGCTCTGCAAACCCATGAAGCAGGTTAAGGTCTGAGCTGACAGCTCGGGACCTCGCAAGCTGTGTGCGTGCTCCAGTGCGTGGGAAGCCCCTCCGTCTGATCTGGCAAGGGGTCAAAGCCGCTTATTGACGAGTGCTCAGCTCAGAGAGGTGGGTTAGGCCCACATTTTTCCAATGTGTTTTTTACGTAAGTTTTTTAAACTCAGATTAACGTCTAAGGCTAACATGCCATACTTGCTCCATCTTGGAAAAAAAGGGGGAGTTACTGCCTTGGGAGCCTTCTGATGTCTTCACTAGGGTTTGCCTTCCCCTCTGTCTGCACCCTCTTATTGCTAAGGAGAGCAGTGTGTACCCAGCTTGAGTCAGACACATCCACTCCCCTTCCTCAGCAAAGGCATCCACCGAAAGTACTCCCTCCCACCCAGGCTGCCCTGCTCATCCTCGGCGTCCTGTTCTGCTGCTGCTCCATCTGTTGGCCACTGGTGCCTGTCTGCCATCTCTAATCTCAGTCACGCTGCAAATTCTCCAGGCCAGGACTTGTCTTTTTGTTGTAACATTGATGTGAGCCTGTCTCCAACAGGGTCTGTAAGTGCTATTGTACCATAGTAAGCATTAAAGTCTCTTGAAGCCTTTGGAGAGAAGAGTAAACATCTCAGCTCTGTTCCACTAACAAAACAGCCTGGCCAGAATGTCCATGTGGCACTTCTGTTGCCTCTTGCTGTCCAACCTTGTCTCCCAGCATCACACAGGAAGGCAAACCCCTGCTGATGACCTGAGCACGCCAGCAGCACCAGCGGAGGGGAGCACGGCTGGTGGCACACTAGGAGCCTCCTCCCTTGGACTCCTCTGCAGATGACACACGGGTGTCCATGTTAGCTGGCTGCTGGCATGCTCTAGCTAAACAAATTTTTAGCATTATTGGACAGTCATCTGGCTCTTCAGCAGAGGCTGGCTGGAGTTAGCATGGTGATTATATTTTGTTTGACAAATGTGCTGACAAAGCACAGCTGCCCTTTGATCTCCCAGTAAAGGCAGCATGGCCCCCAGCACCATGCTTGGTGGGGCTTCGCGTTGTATGACTGCTGAAGGCAGCATGAACATCTCCAAACGCCCAGCATAGGCTACGGTCGTCCTGGCTACTAGTCTCCAGGCAAGAGCCAGGCATGTACCCAGCATGACGCTGGTGGTGAAGGTGGTGTTGCCACTGTACTGTGCCCCAGCAAGGCTGCCTGTGACCTTACAGCTGTACACAAAGCCAACCAAAAGCCTGGCCTTGGCTGCCACCATCTATGGTCCATTAAACCCTATTTCTCTGCTCTATCTTCCATCACCTCAGTCCTGTTCTTCCTCTCCGCCTCACCAACTGCCTCCTGGCAAGGTCTTATTGCATGTTAGGGCTTTGGGGTTCATCTCAGCTTCCCGGTTTGGACCGGGCAACTTAATCCTTGCCACTTGACAACCTTTCCTTGGCCAGGGTTCCACAACAACGTCATCTCCAGCTCTTCACTGTCACCTTCTTATGGCCTCTCTGTTGTCCTTCCTCCTCCTCAGGAATCCCAGCTCAGCTCAGCTATGTCTGCCATCTGGGTGTTTTCATCCAGTTACTCAGCTTTTACTGCTGTCTCCTCCTCACATCTCAGACCTCTGCCTCCCTCCTAGCTTGCCACCATCTCTCCACACCTGCATTTTTCTCAGCTTCTCTGGCATCTCTTCCTGAATGAGATACCAGCGACTCAAACCACCCATAGCCAAAGCAGACTTCTGCTCCCCTTTTGCTTCTCACTTTCCCTGCTCTCGTCCTTTCTCCCTGGCAGACACATCACAAATGGGGGAGGCGAAGACATCTTTGACCTTTTCTCCTGCTCTTCATCATTTGCCTGGCCTTTATGTCTTACCACCTCGTCCCCATCCCTGAGGTCTCCCTGCTGGGCTGGTGCTGGTGTTCCATATGCCTGTTTCCCTTTACTCATCCCGTACACAAGATGTTTTCTTCATCTGACCTGCAAGAACATACCCTTCTGTCCATGCCAGTCTGTCTCGCCAGCCCTACAAAACGCAGCAAATGAAATCGTCTGCGTATCTGTTTCACATATTTTTGAGTGAGCGAGATACTAATCCCTGCATAGTGAAAGGGTCCTAGGTACAAAAGGGGAAACAAGGACACCAGCACCAGCATGAAAGGGAGAACTGGGGGATGGGGAAACGGAGAGCAAGGGCAGGGCAGATGTCAAGGAGGCGACTTTACACTGTTGAAAAAAAATGCAGAAAACTGAAAGAACAGCAGATCAAAGTATCACTGACCAGCCACATCAATGCTCTTTCCATCCTAGTTCTACATTTAAGCTCTCACTTTTCCCTGCTCCCTGCACCTATGTCTTCAAAGCAGAGACCACGTCCTCCAACTGCCTCAAAAATTGTACACAGAAATTTAAAAAAGCAGCAGACCCCCCTTCTCTCTGTGTCTTCCTTGATAACAAGACACCTCTCCTTCCCTTTCGCCCCAGCGGGAAAGCTGTCCTTTTCTCTGTCTTCCTTGATAACAAGACACCTCTCCTTCCCTTTCGCCCCAGCGGGAAAGCTGATCTGTGGGACTGATCCTTTTCTGACACAGCCCTCCCCGGCCTCCCCGCCGAATGCTCCGCCTGAGCTCCTGTCCCTCTGGGAGCAGGAGAGCTCTCCCCGGATCCCCCAGCACAGCTGACACCCTGTGTGGGTCCCCGTGGGCGAAGGATTTGCGTGCGATGCCGTTACAGTGACCTCCCGAAACTGGGCTCCGTTTCCCATCTGCCGTGTGCTAGTGCCTTCCCAGGGCACAAAAGCAGGTGAAATGGCTGTTGGATGCCACAGAAACCTCTCAGGCTGCAGCCGCGGTAAAATATCCCTCCTTAAAGCAATACAGAGAGATCCTTTTGTGTGCAAGTGCTCCTTGCAGATCGGGTCGGGGGTTTTATTGCCCTTTAAAGGATTCTGCAGAGGAGATTGGACAGTGGCGTCCCAGTCATATTTTAACACAATGCAGACAGCAGATGCTTCAAGAAGATTATATTTCTTCATGTACACTGGGTCTCCAGGGAGATTACACATTTGGGGTCAAGGGCTTTAGGGGCCTGGCTCTACGGCCCCGCAGGGGGATTTTTCTGTTTCCAGCAAAAAAATATCTGTAAAGCACAGGGCGTTCTGCCAAGCCCTCTGCATGGAGTCAGCAGGAAATGCTGCTCCCAAGAGAGGTTTTACCTATGGCTCTGTCAGGGATAGCTTTTATTATAATAATAGCAGTTGATCAAATACCTCGCGGGGCTGCAACACCTTGCAGCTTGAGTATCAGAGCTGAGCCTGAGCAGAGGAGCTTACTCATTCGACTGTAAAAAGCTTGTTCACGTGGGGGAAAACCGCCTCCCCCTGTAAAGGCAGGCAGAAATGGGCAGTTTGTAACACTATGGTGTTTTTGAAATGCAGTTATCTTGGCCACGGCAATCATCAGCTGGCCAGCACAGAAGACCTTGCAAGGGAGAGAATTATGTCCAAAGATGCAATAAACCCCTTCACGGGGTCCTCACTATACACAATGACAAGCCAGAGATGATCTGGGGTTTTACAAGCCAGAGATGTAATGGGGTCTTACAAAGAAGCTGCCTCCTTCTGCTCCCAACCCTGCACAACTGTTAATTTCTCTGCTTTACATATTGAAGGATTAAGACTGAGCAAGCCCTGCTAGAATGGAAATTTTCAATTCCACGAGTTTTAGGAATCCCAACCTTGCCACTCTAGAATGCAGTCCTGCCAATATCACGAAGTATCAGTAAAATTGAAGCACAGCTACAGGCACTGCAGGGTGGCAGCACACCCAGCCACCGTGCTCAGAAGCCATTGGAGCCCCCTCCAGCACCCTCCTGGGGCAGTGCAGGCAGGGGGTGCCTCCCCAGGCTCCGCTGGCCAGGGATGTCGGACTGTCCCAGCAATGCCAGGCTCTCCGGGAGTGCAAGTGCAGCCTCCCTGCTTGCAAGGCAAAAGCACACACCAGCACAGACACGGGCCTTCCCACTCCAGTTCCTGAAAAAAAAAAAAAAAAAGAAAAAAGTAGCATCCTTGGTCCAAAATAATTTCTCTGTTGTTCTGTGTCTTATCAAGTCACCCACAGCTCCCAGGCTCAGTGCAAAATGCTGCTAGGTCACAAAGGGAATGGTTTATGCTCACTGGATGCTGAAATAAGTAACACCACTGGGTGACAACCAAGGGGAACACGGACCTCACTTATTACTAAATCCTTCCTCAGACAAAGCTCCTTCGAATTTCCACGAGTGTTTTCCTGAGGAAGAAGCAAACATTAATCAAGGAAACCAGGATTTACCTCAAGTGCTAAAATCTGCACAAGGAGCTGGTTTTAGCAGGTGCCCCCCAAAAGGCTGCAGAGCCATATGGGGCATCAGTTTAGATTCACACTGCAGCTGGCCTTCAAACACGAACTGCCCCACCATGTTCCCCTCACCCCCATTCCCAGAGCTTAATGGTGCCAGGAACAGTGAGTGTCAGGAAGCGTTTGTGCGGTTGAATGTAGAAACTATGGTTAGACAAAGATCACACAAGAGGCTGCGCATATATTAAAGAGCCCTTAAAGTGATGTTACAAATAGCCCTGATTTCTCTCTTTACCCTGCAAGCAGCTGCCACGTGCTGTAGTGCCCTCGTAGGGGAGTAAATTTGGCAAGGATAAAAGGATGGTTTAGGATGTGTTTTCCTGGCACCCTGCCCACCCCCTTGCTAGGGATCAGCAGCACTGCAGTAGCCAGCCCCGGGGGACTGGGGGTTCAGGACATCACTGTGACATCTCCCAGAGGAACAAGGAGTCTGTGAGGCTTCTCTGAGCTCCCCCAGTCAGGAAACCAGATAGAAACGCCCCGTTTGGCCATGACGCTTGGATCTACATCTAACCTTTGTCAGGCTTGGAAGTAAATGAGTTTCTGAGGGATATACCTGGAGCACAGTTATGCAGTTATAGAAGCAAGGCAATAATAAATGTCATTTTACTCAAGTCATCAGTCCTCCCTCCTTGGTGTATATGGACAATGTCTTGCTCTTCTTGGACTCCCTCAATACACACAGTTTTGTGGCTGACGTGGTGGCAGCAATTTCCTTTTATCTCCGTATTTTGAACAGGCAGCAGAGGGAACAGAGGCACTGGTAAGCTCAGCAAGTTAGCAGTGGGGAGAAGAGACTGGGGGAATTCATGCCCGTCCCAACCTATTTTTTTCCATTGCTTTTAAAAGATGTAGTTTTTTATGTTATGTGTTGACTTCAGTTGTTGACAGACTGCATGAAAAGAGCCAATGTGTTACTCTGGGCATTTTTGGCAGATCTGTAGGAAAGCTATCCAGTTAAGATCAGCAGCTAACCCACAACAAAGCTTAATCTCCAGCCAAAAGCTTAATCCAACAGAAACCAAACATCTGCCCTCCTCGGGCACTCTGGGATGGAGACAGAGGTCTTGGCTTCTGGGGTGGCTCCAGAATTGTTCTTCTTCTTCTGACTCCTCCCTGATGGCAAAGCAGGGCATGTGCACTCGCGCTGTGGTTTAGGTAAGAGACTGCGGCGCGGGGTGGCAGATGCCAGACTCTCAGAATTACAGCTACAAAACCTCAGGCTGAACCATACGTAGATCCAGTACAAATAACAGTATCCCTCCCATGCCCTGTAAAACCTTCTGCTATTTCTGGCCTTTGTCTCCCAGTGTCTCTTTTCATACACAGCAGATTGAGACCATTATCCCTGGAAAAAGAGTGTGCACACTGCTTTTTTTTTTTTCACTGTATCTCATTCCTGACCTCTGCTGCTTTTTTACTATTCTAGTCCTGCTTTATAATAGGAAATTGAAAGCCCAAAGATTTTCTTCACATCTGACATTCATTCATCCTCCCAGCTTCTTCTTTTTCTCCCTGTCAGATTAAAGGCAGAAAGAAACAGTTGAAACTGTGTGTTTATGGTCCATATTTTTAATAAAAAAAAAAAACCCAATTCTGTTCTTAGTCTTGCTTTGCGTAACTTTACTCATTTCACTGACCTTATTCTGGATCCTCACCAATGTAAAAAGGAAGTTGGGTGATATATTTAAAGAGTATTTGTTTTAAACATAACATTGAGATTTAGGACAAACAAGTCCCATGCTCATCTTCCCATTTCCCAGCCCTGATGGCGTGTCTACATTCCTGATCTTATTATTCAAGCACAGATATTTGGAAAGTGACCACAGATTTAGAGTGACTGAAGTTTTACCAGTTTGGGACATCTCTGTCCTGATTTTCTTCAGATGGCTCCAGTTAAAAGCATGGCAGCTGCGTACCCCTGGGGCTGAAAGTATTTTAAGCTGGAAGCCCTAAAATCAAGCCAGCTCAAATCAGAGGCTTTTAGAAATCATTTGACCTTCACATGTGAGTTGGTGAGTCCTCGCTGAGAGGTGATGAAAACAGGCAGCTCCCAGTGGAAGCTGAAGGAGAGCCAGCCGAATTAAACGCTCGGTACCATCCGGCTGTTGAGTCACACAGCCCAGGGTACACCTGCCCCCGTGGATGCCCTGACAGCACAGCTACCAAAGGCAGTGATGAATGCAGGGGGGCTCCATCTCCCGTCAGCTCAGAGGCACCTTTCCTTACGCCGCACTTCATTTTGCAAGGCTGGGAGTGTTCTCATTTCACGCCCTTTCCCTCTCGGGTGTGAAAACCCCCGAGGTTTGGGAAAAATATGCCTCCAGTGACTGGAATGGATTGGATTGGAGTGTGGTGCTTCCTGCAGATTTATAAGCCTATATCCTAAAGACCACTGAAACAAAAGTTCAGTTATCAGACAATTAACAGGACCTCGGTTCAGCAAACCAGCTAATCGTGCATTCAGCTTCTTGCCGTACAAATGTTCTATTTTACTTCAATTAAGTATAAGCTTAATTTGCCGCACAGTTCATTTAATATAATATGCTGTAGTGATTTAAAAAATAGCTATGAATCTGTAAAATCAATTTGTCACGGGTAGTCAGTGTAGGGTGAGGATAACGTGATCATAGCTATGGCATCATGCCCAAACAGTGAATGGCAGACATGCCTGCCTGGGTGCTCTGTAGTAATTGAGTTTGCAGTAGCAGAGTCCTGGGGTGATATTTGAATATATCATTGCTGTCTGCTCATCCCAGGAAAATGGATAAGAAGCATCGTGCTTCAAGGTAAAAAATAATCACCACAGAATTAATTTGATGTCTTCTTTCCTCTGTGGGTAAATTCTTCTATAATTATCCACTTGGAGATCTCCGGCATCTTTTTGCTAACACTGCTAAGACACAGGATGCTGGGTCTCTGGTTTGAACTTGTTTGAGACTGCTGAGTTCCTTGTAGGTGGTTTGTGAGAATGAGTAACATTCAATTGCAGGGCATGAAGATGTCTCATCCCTTCAAGGCCAGGCAGAAAACTTTATGGCACAAACAGTGCTGTAGTGGGAGTGGGGACCTTCCTCTGCTTTCTCTGCCCAGGTTTTGGTGGTTTCTTCTCTCTTCCACACCACTCAGCCACCTTTGGAAACAGTGTAGCAACGTCTTCTGGGAAGGATGATGAGAACATCTGGAACAGTTTCCTTTGTAGTCTCAGCCATAGGGATCTCATTCATCACTTCAAAAAGAAGTAGAATGAAAAGCACGCAAGAGCCAAAAGCTCTGGACTGAAATGATTCATGGAATGAGATGTTCCAGGCTTTGTTTGCTTGCTGGTTTGTGTGTTTGTTGTTTGAAGTAAGAGCCACTGGGCTCAGTTCAGCTGCTGGGTTATCAGAGCAATTAATCTGTAACTTCACAAAGTGAAGACTTCTTTTCCCAAAACCAAAAACTTTCACTGCCATTACTGATTTGGAATGTGCTCCTCAGATGGTGTGCTGAACTAAAATAGTCACATCAGGGTTTTTTTTTGACATTGTGTGTGAATGAATCTGTCTTTTTTTCAGGGGTATCCCCACTTCTGGCAACTGCACAGAGATGAGTGTCTGGGACCTACCCTTCTCTGCTGGTGTTTTCCAAGCAAAAAAGCTCATCTCTCAAAAAAGACCACTGGCTCCCCTTGTCTCATTTCTCCAGTGAAGAACCCTGTGGATGGGCTGTACCTGAAAGCAGCAGATGTCCTACCATAACTGCTAAAAGCAGGCACCATCAGCACTAATTTCATGGTGTCTGACTCTGTGTGTGATGATACAGGGTGTGCAGTGCTCTTTCTCTGCTGGTCACTGTGAGGTGCTTGGATTTTTCCAGTCCAATGGCAGGTTCTCAGCAGAGGCTGGCTGCTGTGAGGGATCACAGGGTGACGTGCTGGGTGTGCACGTCCCCAGGGAACTGGGCTGATCAAAGGGGAACCACTGAACTACTGAGTTTGCTTCCATAGCTGGTCACAGTGAAACAGATCTGCTTCCTAGGACAAAAGTCTAAATATAGCTCACGTTTCTGAGTAATAGGGTATGTTGCAGATTTTCCCCTGCTTTAGCAACAAAAAGCTGCAGTGGGGACCTAAGGAATTAAGTGAGATAGTATCTGCTTCCTGCAATGCTCCTAAGGGCCTACTGCTGTGATATTTGTCATTCCTTGGTCTACCTCAGCATCCCAAGGAAAGCTAAAGGAAATTTTGTGTCGAGAATGGGAAGGCCGTCTGGACTGTGCCTTGAGCAACCTGGTCTAGTAGAAGGCCCATGGCAGGAAGGCTGGAACTAGATGATCTTTAACGTGCCTTGAGCAACCTGCTCTAGTAGGAGGTGTTCCTGCCCATGGCAGGAGGGCTGGAACTAGATGATCTTTAAGGTCCCTCCCAACCCAACTCATTCTGTGATTCTATGACTCTATGATTGCAGACATCACTAGATGAAAGGCAGGAGGAGGCTTGTTTTATGTAGGGTAAAATGGGTTTAGCACGTACGCATAAAGATCTGCTCTGGTTACAACAGCTCCACATTGATTATTATCCTGTCACTCTGCCAGGCCATGGCCTTCTCATCTACCAGAACCTTACAGAAATATAAAAAGCCCAAAGACTTGAATGACTCCTGCTGTCCCTTTAACCAGAAAAAGCTAAATGAAGTAGGAAGCTGATCTTGGAAGGCAATCTGCTTAGATGAGTACAGGCTAAAAGTGGAATAATCCCTGAGGTCTCTCATTTTGTTTGCTGTAATTTGGTCAGAAAGCAAATGCAGCTGAATTTTTCAAAGCTGTGATGTGCAGGTGGGTCTGTCCTTCTGCCCGCAATAGCAGCGAAGGTGGCTAGTCTGCTGTTCTGTAAAAAGGGTAGGAGGTACAGATGCTCTCTTTCAAAAACTCTACATTGCTGCTGAGTATTTCTGAAATGCTTTTGGGGGTGATGGATAATTCTGAATCCCCAGAAGCATGTGTGAAGAGGTAGAAAACAGAGAAATGACTTCTGCCTGTCCTGAGAGAAAAGCTGCTTTTTCCTGGGTGTAAATGTGTGTGGTCAGACAGGTCCTCACTAATACCTGAGGAGGATTCATTATAATTGGATTTAATCCTTCCTGAGCAGAAGAAAAAGGTTAATTGCCTGGGGAGAAGCATTTATCTCACCCACAGACTGTTCAGAGGACCAAGGGATGGGGAGAATCACTCAAATGGGAAGATGGGCTATTTTTTTAGAGGTCTGTTGTTCTTCCTCAGTTTATTATAGCCAACCATAACAGCGAGGTTGTGCTGAGCAGCTTGTAGAAACAACACAGAGATGGCTTCCTTTCCCTCTGCCCTGGCCCTGGAGCAGATGCAGCTAGGAGTGTCTCAAGTGAAGTGGCTTTCCTAAAGCTGTGCTGGTATGTACGGCATGGAAAATAAAGCATTTTTTAACCAGGGTGCAGGCCTCCTTGTGAGATCCTTTAAGTCCCCTTTTTTTGAGATGGGGGGAACCTCAAGGGGTTGAAAGTAAATCTCCATCTCCTTTGGGGAGAGAGCAACCCAGAGAATACTTCATTGGAGGTTCCTTTCTTTAGTGTTATTGAGCAACATCTTGGGACCTTAATCCCAGGAAAGCACGGCCTATAATCGCTTTCCAGTCTCAGGAGCACACGGGTGGGGTTTTTTTTAAAGCATGTGGTAAGTATCAAGTAGATAACCCCAAGGAATAAGAATATATTAGACTAATTAGATGCTAGTCAGCAAGCAGAGGGTGGGGGAATTGCACTGAATATCTGGATTACTCTTGTGAGTCAGAGTTGTTGCTGTATTCTTACGGAGTGAACTCTTTTGGGGAGACACTTTCACAGGGGCAGGTGAACACTGCTAATTTTAAGGCAAGAATTGATAGCTGGAAAACAGTAATAAACCCGAGGACTGTAGTAAGTATCAGTGAGCTGCTGCTGCTATCTTAGTAAGTAAGTGAATTATCTGAAATGTTCCAGACTGTGAAACTGTTACCTGAAGATGCTCACAAAAGGCTGTCTTGGGTTTGAGGCAGAAACTTTTCTGTGCCATTAGCTTTTCAGTTCTGGAGGCTTGCAGAATTACTTAACTCCCGAGTATTTACTTGGATAAGAAAAGAACTGAGAAGTATTTCATCCTGTGCCCTTCAAATCAGACTCTGGCCCTTTTGGCTTGCCCCTTAGCAAGCTAATCACCATTCCCTTTTCTATTGTAATTGGTGTGTTTGATGTTGGAGCACTCTGCTTCTATGAGATTTCATTTGTTGTTGCTGTTACGCTTTGCCTTTCTGCAAGTCTTGCTCCAGTGCTACTAGTTTAAAGGACCTTCTTAAATTAATGTGGTGAAGCTCAGCTCTTACAAAGTAATCATCTCAGCTTTATTAATCCCTTCTCATTATGAGTTCCAGGGGCAGCTAAAGGCTTAAGAGTACAGCAGTACAGCAGCTCTCTGCTGTGTCACACCAGACGCATAAGTCTATTGGGCCAGCGCTACTTACTCTGTTTACAGTCTAAATAGGTAAAACCAAAACTGAGAAGAAAAACAGATACCCTGTCATTTAAGGGACTTGACCGAGGTCACAGAGCAGAGCTGGCTGCAGAGTGTCCCGAATCCCTAGTGACTACTCTCCTAGTCAAACATATGGAAGCTGTGGAGCTGCCTGCTGTGTCGCTGCTCGAGAATTTGATGGCGACTAGGCGTATGTGAACACTTCTCTGGTTATCCTCTAGATAGATAATACTAACTTTCTCAGTTACACAAAGAAGATGCATAAGTATTTGCCTGTTCCACTCTGTGACAGTGCCCTCCTGTTCCCACTGAAACTAAACTGCAGTTACACAAAGAAGATGCATAACTATTTGCCTGTTCCACTCTGTGACAGTTATACTACGATCATGCCCTCCTGTTCCCACTGAAACTAAACTGCAGCAATAGACATCCTTTCCCCTCACTCAGACAGCTTTTCTCAATTGTGACTTAAACTGAATTCTCCAGTCAACTTTTAAAGGCAAACTACACTAGGAGGAGCTCTTCCTCCATTTCATTTCTTCTCTCCCTGCTCAGCTGACTGTTCACTAAAGCTCGGAGTTGCTTTCATATGGGCTGCTTACTCCCTGTCCAGCTTCCTCAATCCTCTGCACTTTTCTGGGCATGAGAGCTCCCCTCAGGGTATGAATGAAACACTAATTCCACTGACCCTTTTTGATACTATGGGCATTTCATGACAGTCAGCTTCTTGCAATGTTTCTCCTGTTTGCTGGTTTGGCTGAAGGATCCACTGTACTATTTCTTTTTCAGCACAGAAAAAAACCCAGCCATGCAGTTCCCATGCACAGGCCTTCAGTAAATGTCCCAGGTAACATTGGGACATTTTTCCTTCAGTTAGGTGAATTTCTAGAACTGAAAAGATTATGCAGACAACATATATAAAATATTAACTTCAGTACTTTCTCGTATAAGCTAGAGTGAGTTGGAAGACTCACCCTACAGATATTTGTGAAGTCACATCAAGCAAGTGCAGAGGAGGGCAACAAAGCTGGTGAAGGGCCTGGAGAACAAATCGTATGAAGAGCGATTGAAGGAGCTGGGACTGTTTAGTTTGAGGAAGAGGAGACCGAGGGGCGACCTCATCACTCTCTATAACTACTTGAAAGGACATTATAGAGAGGTTGGTGCTGGTCTCTTCTCCCTGGTAATTAGTGATAGAATAAGAGGGAATGGATTCAAGCTACAACAGGGTAGGTTTAAAATGAACATTAGGAAAGAGTTTTTCGTAGAAGAGTAGTCAGTCATTGGAACAGGCTGCCCAGGGAGGTGGTTGAGTCACCATCCTTGGATGAGTTTAAGAGTCTATGAGTTTATGAGTCTATGAGTCTTAGGAGTTTAGATGTGGTGTTGGGGAATATGGTGTAGAGAACTTTGTAGAGTAGGGTAGATTGTTGGATTCGATGATCCCAGGGGTCTTTTCCAACCTAAATGATTCTATGATTCTATATTCGATGACTGATTCTCCGTTACATTCACATTACAGGGTAATAGCTTCTCCAGTCAGAAAGCATTTCTCCCAGAGCTGGCAGCAGACAAGATATTTGTAAGCCCTCAATCTGAAGACTAGAGGAAGCATTCCAAGTATTCAACAAAGGGATGCTTAGAACCCTGAATGCTGAAGGACTTCCAAGTTCTGTGGATGCTTTATGCACAAAGGGCAGTAACAATTCTTAGGGAAAAGCATGGAAGCTCTGCGAAAGGCAAACCCCGAGGCCGCCCGCAGTGAGGTTTCCCTCCTGGAGCTCACAGACACTCTCCCCCTCCACAGCCTGGCCCCGCGGCCCCCGACTCCAGGGCAGCGCTCACGTTCACGAGCAGGGATAAATAACCCCTCGTCCCCTCCTTGCTCCTAAAGCTGGAAGGGCGCTACCCGGGGGGCACACTGGGGTCATAAGTGGCCGCAGGGCCCTCACTGGGGAGCAGCCCCGGGGATGACCCCAGCCGCCATCACCGGACGGCTCCCGCCTTCCCAGCCGCCCCCGGGAACCACCGCTCCCGGCACGCCCTGCGCGCCACCGACCTTCATGGGCGCAGGGAATTGGTGGCAGCGGAGCCAATCACGGGCGCAGACCTTGCCCGCCGGTCCCGCCCCGTCGGGCCCGACGCGGGGAAGCTTTGAAAAAATTCTCAGGTGCGCGGGGATCGTTCGCCTCCCTCCTCCCCGGGCGGGCGGGTTCGGTAGATCCCCGCAGCAGCGAGGCTGGCTTGTGGCGGAAGAAGGGTGTGGGTTCCTGGGCTAGGGCTCCGGCTGCGGGCGCAGCGGCGGGTGTCGGAGCGATGGGGCGGGCGGGCGGGCGGGCGCTTGAGTCACCTGGGCGCCGCCGCGCAGCCCCCGCTGCCCCCTCAGGTGCCGGGGCCGTAAGTTCATTTTCTCATTCCAGGCATCCCGGGTCCTCCCGCAGCACCGCCGGCACCCGGTGTGGGTCCGTGCCACCGCACCATTGTGGTTCTCCCCTCACGGGTGTCCTTGTGGCACACGCACACACGCGCACACACGCGCGCGCACACACACACCCCGCCCCTCCCCTCCCGTGTCCCCGGGTCGCTCCAGGCAGGACCTCACTCACCGGAGGCCTCGGTTGCGCGCGGGGGCGGAGCGTGCCGGTTGTGTGAGAGCCGGTGCTCGGTGGGGCTGGCGGCTTGGGAGGGCACCGAGCTCCTCACACGGTTCATTTGCCCCCTCCTGCCTTAAAGAGGGTTTTGGAGAGGGGTCAGTAAAGTTTCCGCTTTGTGCAGACGCGGAAGTTGTAGAAATTTCACCTTATTTAAAGCCATTGTTATTTTGCCTAAACTTCTGGCTAAGTAAATAGTGGGAGTATTGCCCAATAATATGTGTGAAATAGCTATGGGCTTGAACAAAGGTGTAGATCAGGAGAACAGGTGTGCTTTAGGCTGTACCGAGCTGAACACTGTCTGCTGGAGCTTTGGTCAGTAGAATGGAACAATAAGAAAAGAGAAGGGGGGGGGGTTAAATGCAAATAGCTGGGGGCTAAGGGGAGAAGGATTTATAGTGGTAGGATAGTTTTCCCTGCCACGTAAAATATTCTTAAGGCCCATCTGAAATAATCAGATACTCTTCAAGCAGGAGTCTCAGTAAATACAATTTGCTTAAGTGACTGAATACACCACAATTGTTGTGGCTTTGGTCCAGTGGTATTTTTGTTTGCTTTTAGAACAAAATAAATATTTACATTGTAGTTTTCATGTGCTTAGTTTTGGCCTCTGGTTTCTTTCACACTGTTGGCTAAATTGAAGAGCTCTTTACTAACTGTGTTTGTTTCATAAATTGTTACAAAGAACATAACGAGATGGGTTTGACTGGTTTGACCATCTTGAGTCCTGCATGCTAAATGGTGTCTCCAGCCCTGCAGTCTTCCTGGGGCCTTCCTACACTTCCAACATCTGTCATGGATCCTGGGTCACCAGAATGGAGTGTCGCATTCTAGGATCTATATACTTATGTACAGTATGTTCTGGTGCTATATACTTACTGTGATTACTGTTTGCGTTTAGGCATCCAATGATAAGTATTTATTTCTAAGTGCAGTAGAGCGTGAGGAATTCTTGTTCAGTTCACCACTGAGTAATTTTCAGCTTTCTTATGTCCCAGAAACCTCTGTCCTATAAGCATTGCTGACTCTTCTCTTCTTACTGGCAGTATCTCATATACAGTCAAATATGAGGAGATATAATTTTACATAACTGCTTTTAGAGTGGTAGTGTAATTTAATGTGACATAGACTTACATGGGAAGTCTATGTCACATTAAATTATATATATACACACACTTTCCTCTTCTTTAGCAAGGAGTGAGTGTAATTGTCTGCATAATCATGTTCCAAGCATCTTTCAAAATTTTTTTTTTTGTTTGCCTTATAGCCTGGGGATCATGGCTGCTAAGAAATTGAGAAGAGCAAGGTTGTCTCAGGAGCTGTGTGAAAGGCTGAGTCGCCATCAGATCACTACCTGCCAGGTGAAAGTGCTGTTTTATGTGTGTGTGGGGTGGGTTGTTTTTTTGTGTGTGTGTTTTAATGCATTTACTGCGTACTTTTTTGTAGTTTAATTTATAGGGAGCTTTACTTTCTATAAAGTAGAGGGGATTTCAGGCTCTGTTTGGCCTGCTGCCTTCTGAAAAAAAATATCTAGCTTTAAAAGGCTTGATACCTACCTAAAACATTTAAATTTGTCTGTACTTACTACCTTCCCTTCTAAAGAACCTTAAGATGCTTTATTTTAGCAGGGGTGGCCAGCTACTAAATGGAGTAAGACAATCATTTCACAAAAGCACATTTATACTCCATAACCTAGTGTGTGAACGTGCTGTGAGGCTGTGCTGTCAGTTATGGGTTGGTTGAGAAGTACGTTCCGAAGTTGTTCTTATGAATGCTCACCTAAAGAGAACTCAGAGGCCCTGTGTATTTCAGCAGCATGCATGATAAATACAGGCGCTAGCCCTAGGACTGCAATCTAAAAGACATGATGTAATTTGAATGTTTTTTAGGTAGGTAGAGACTTTTGTGGGCCAAAAGGTGTTACCTTGTTGCAATTCCATTACACGGTTCTTGAAGAGTTGATCCTTTGACTCCATGTCCTTTAAAATATGAGTAAAATTTTCTTTAGTATACTGATATCAGAGCAAGGTAGGAGAGGTATAGCATCATAGTGTGGCACAGTTGGTAAACCTGTGGAATCTCTATTAGTTGTGTATAAATTCCGTCAGTTTAGTCCACAGTCTTGATTTCTAGCTTGAGCTCTCTGAACTGTTCTGTCATTTTTCAGGACTTTTTATGTCTTTCCTTCTTGGAGCTAATGAAAGTGACGGGGCAGAGCTACTATGATGTACAGAAGCTTCTTTGTAAAGTCAGCCGGGCTTGTGCTCCCAAAATGCAGACAGTAAGTACGCTTGTGTTCATTCTGTTTCCCGTACAATGTCTGGGGGAAAAGCTAAACGATGTCACTCATGTTCTTACCTGGGAGCTTTGTGATGTCTCAGTTAATTGCACAATTAAATAATACTTTTATTTTTAAATTTAGATCTCTGAGGCACTTTAGTTTGATGCAGTGACTTTTGTTAGGCATTATAGAGATTGTTCAGATCTGCAAAATCAGCTCTCAGTGCAATAAATACGGCATTTTGTCTTGCAATCTAGCACATAAAAATTGCTTCTAGTTTTGACCCTGCAACTAAAAAGAAAAAAAAATAAAGTGTTGTTTAGTACAAGCAAAGAATAAGAATTTAAGTATAAATTGGTTTTAGACATAAAATTGGTGCAAAGAATGAAGTGATCCTGAAAATAACTTCTTGAGGATTCTTTCCATCCATGTAAATGAGCTATAGTGTGGTTTAGGCTACAGGTAACCTATCTGGGGAGAGTGCAAGAAGGAAACAGATGTTAACTGCAATGCAGTGGCTGGATTCTGTTTTCTTTTTTTGAATTCAGGTGAAAAGATGTCAAAAGTGGTGTCTTGTTTAGAACAAAGAGGACATGGACAGTTCTGACCTCTGTCAATTCAGCCTGATTTTTTTCCTGAAAAAAAGAAGCCATGTCAAAGTTTATTATGTGTAATTGGCATAGTAAGTGTAGCAGTAACTCTGTGAAACTTTAAGTTCACAAACCTACTGTGTTAAAGTTAATGATATGCAGAGTTAATATGGCTTATGCGAATGGATTAAAAGCTAGCTAATTCCTAGTTTTCCATCAACAACTGTTAATAACCATCAATAAATTGAATATAGATGGACATTTTAAGTAGGGTTCTAGAATTTACTTTTGCCTGTCACCCACACATCACTATTCAATCAAATTTCTGGAATAAAATAAGTCTTTGCCAAGAAGCTTGGCAGATAGTGAAGATTGTCAGACAGCAGTTGTCAAGGACTGTTAATACAGAGCCAGATGACCAAATATGTAAATGAGTGAGATACAGAGCTGTAGTTCCACAAGCAGATGATGTTGGCTACTTTTAAGGGTTGATTGAATCTTTGCAAACACAAGATTTCAAATGGACTTGAGGTCAGAGTGACTGATAAAATGTCACAACTGATGTAGCAAGAAAGTTTGACAATATCTTTGAGTAAATAGAAAATTTAAAAAATTAGATAGTAGGAGTTATAAATAAGGGGAAAATATTGTCCAGATACGGCACTGGAAACACTGGCAGCAAAACTTAAGAGCATGCCAAGATACACAGTAAAACTCTTTCAATTTCTGGAAAACCTGCCTTGCAGTATGAAGTACAGAGTGAAGCCTACTGAGCTAATCAGAGAGGAAGTTAGTTAAGGGGTAACTGGATCACATTATACACTGAGTAGAAAAAGATAATTATGTTAGAGGTCTCTAGAGTGTAGCTGAACAAGATCCAGTGTCTGGAAGGTAAATTAAAAAATAAATCCCTGAAATGGGAAGCAGTAAGAAAATCTTGAGAAACTAACATAGGTTACCATTGGAAAAGATTCATTCTCTTGAACTCTGATTGAACAATTCAGTTACGAAGTTCAACATGTGCTTCCATAGTACACCATACTCCCACCAGACTGTCTTAAGGCTGGGATAAATCTGATGGCTGTATTTCTCTCAGGCATTGAGAAAATCAGATTTTTCTGGAGTGGTCAATTATGGCAGGTTATAGTGATATGCTGTGACAGGGCTTTGAGAATCTCTATTGTTGGGCCAGGAGTCTGAATCTTCTGGGAATTCTTAACTAGAGCAACAACCATTAGATCTTGGACTGTTACTTTTAAAATCAAACTTCTGATGTTCAGAATGTTCAGTGGTTGAGGCACGTGGCAGTTTTAGCAGGTGTCCACAAGGTGCGAGCAAGACCCATTACGGTTTCCTGATCAGCATTTGTATTTGCTGTTTCTTCTTTGTCTGGTTTAAATTGATTCCCCAAATGAAAATACTTCTTACAAACTAGAATTCTGATCATGGGGCAGTTCCTCTAGTCAGTGGAGGAGCTAGGATTTCAACTGTTTTCAGTTCTGTATCTGTCCTGTCTTCTCGACTAGTCTTCTTCACAAAAGTGGAAAATTATAAATGGCTGCAGGGTCAGCCCAGGCTTGTTCAAAGACTTGGGAATCTTTATCAAGCCTTTCCTTGAAACCAGGTAATTTCAAATTGGTAATGAACGTCGGCCAGGGAGTTCTTGGGTTTATGTTTCATCTGAGTGTTCTGCATTGGTCACTAACCATACATAGAGTGTTTCCTTATTTAAAAGTTGGATTTTTACGGGTTGAAAGCAAGCCATGCTGAATAGGAGCAGAGAAAACCTTCAAAACACTATTTAAGGCTTATTATCATTAAATACTGTGGTGAGGGAGGTAGAACAAACTTTTAAATTTACTCTGTGAGCTACACATGGGATACAAATGCGAGGAAGGGTGATGAGCTAAGAAAGGACTATAGCTGAAGATAAGAATACTTTGCTCATCGGCATGTTTTATGTCATTCCAGATTGATGAAAGCAAATGCAAGAAGTTTGTTATTTCCATTAACCAGTAAAAAGGTGTTTTCTGATTCGTGTGTTTTGTTTTTTCTCCTCCTTTTGTAGGCTTATGAAATGAAACTGAGGAAATCTGTCAATCCCTCTTCAGCCTTTTTATCCACCACGCTGCATGGTTTGGATGAAGTCTTGCATGGTGGAGTACCCTGTGGATCCCTCACAGAGGTAACTTATTTAACATATTTTACTACAGTTGGACACCTAGAAGTCAAAAGTCACAGATAGGTTGGACTGTATCGTGTCAGATGTGCTTTAAACGCAAAATACACAAAAAATCTGGATCAGAAGTGTGGTTTTTTTCATTGGTAGAGACTGTGCATTTTTTGGGTGGGCTTTTTTTCTTCCTCCACGATGCCAGGTAAGTAAGAAAATGAAGCAATTAAAAAATGTGGTGACCCCATTTTCCTTTAAAAAAGTGAAAATTTTCCCAGGAAATTTTGGAGAAGTGTTGGCTGGATTTTACAGTGGGAAGGTTGCAGTATGGTTTCATGGTCAGAGCACATGGTGCTGAATCAGGGGCCTGTCCTTTTAATACTGCCTCACTCTGACTTTACCAAGTCATTAGTTTTTATGAAGGTACAATAAGCAATTAGGACAAAAGTGTGAAGCGTATAGTCATGAGAATGATTTACAGACCTTTTATATATAAATGTAACTAATTTATGCAATAAATATGAAATATATTATTTTTTAAAAATACTATAGTTAAGGTCTGCGTTATATGTGCATACATTGCAACACTACAAATTGCACATCTGTCTATCTGTAACTGTCACACTCTGGCTTTTGGATGCGGTGCTACTTCTTTACTTAGAATTTTCTTTTAAGAGCAAGGGACAACTTAATCTTCTAGTACCTGGATTTCTGTATGGCCTCGCAGAAAGTGGTAACTGCTTGCTTAGTTTCTATAATCTGGAAAGACGGGATTTGTGTGGATGCTTGTAGGAGTCACTGAGTATTATAAAAATACACAGATGCAATCTCTGGCTTAGGAATTTGCTGAGCTACAAATGGAAATGAAGAAACGTATATATTGGAGGGAGTATCAATATATGTGTGCCCTGTTCTTATGTTATTGCCCCAACCATCTGTTGTTGTCCATTGGTAGAGGCAGAATCCAGAGCTAGATGGACCTTGGTTTTATGCAGTGTGACTGTACTTGCTGCCTTAAAGTTCTGAGTTCAGCTGTGCACTTGAAATGAGTGGAAAAATATATAATGTGCCTCATGCTCTGAATTTACACAGGTTGAAACCTTTTTTTTTCCTTAAACACTTTAACAATCCTTACCAAGTGGTTTTCTTTGTCTGCTGTGGCAACTTGCCATAGCAGAGGAGCAGAAGTGAGAAGTCAAGAAAAAGCTTATGATGAGGAAAATAGATTTTTTTTTTCCTACACTCTATAATCAAACCAGATTGGTTTCGATCTGAGATATAAATCACTTATGAAATCTGGTAGTGACTTAAAACATACTGGTGTTTAGACATGGAGTTCAGACTATAAAAGTTTCTGCTCTAATAAACTCTTACATGATGAGGAAATATTACTTTTTGAAGATTCTGAGTATTTCTTTATATATATGATTTATAGGAATCTACACCATTCAGGTCTTCATAAATCTGTTTAAGAATGCATCCATGAATTTACATTGATCTGTCAGAATTAATTTTTTCATATTAAGTCCTAGCTTTGTTACCAATTGACTATAAAAAATTGAAATCGAAGAACTTAAGATTAGTACTACTAGTCTTTAAATTCTGGGAGAAAAGACTTGCTAAATTCTGCTTCATTGAAGGAGGAAGAACTGTTCTTATAAGTAGCAGTGAGGTATGGAGGGTCCTGGTGTTGTAACTCTTCTGCTGTCGAAGGAGATGAGTACCTTCAGGAGGAGATGAGTCTTTGGTTTCTAAAACTATTGTTCTCACCAAAGCACTGGCTGCACTAGGTGTAGTTTGACCCCTTTTCTTTTGGATACTGTTCACGCAGTCAAGTGGCAAAATAGCACAGTCTGTGTTTGAAAAGAAATGATGCTCACTTGTGGCTGGGATCTGGCTTCCCAGTATTTCCATCTGGTCCACTAATATTTTCTCAGTGGAGATGAAGAATGGCTATTCACATACTGCTTAAACTTCTGAATTGTGCTTCTTTAGTTGAAATGTAGAGTCACTGCTGCACAGGGAGGAGAAAAGTAGAAGAGGAATGTGTCTTTTCTTGTGATATGTTGACTTTAACATGTCCTTGAGCCTGTGACTGGGTCATGAATGGTGCCCAAAACAAAGGATGTTGCCCTTCTATAGGTCAATGCAGATAACCAAGTCTGTTTTGCCCCCTCTGTCCTGTAGCTTGGCAGTTTTAAGTAAAAGATGGCTGGAGTGTGAAAGTTTACATTAGGGATCCTGGAGTATTTTTTTCTTAATTGGAAAAAAAAAAAAAGAGATGTGATCCTTTGGATTGGAACAGCCACACAGTTAATTTACAAGGCCTGCTGATAACAATGTTGTGAATGTTTGTCTTTTTTCTTAGTCCTAAGCGTAGCTATAATTCAGCTCTTAGTGCAGTCTGTCCTACGGGTTCTTCCCTGGAGACCAGATAGAATGGCTCTGGAGCACTGATAGACTTTAAGCTGCTGGTTATCACGTTCTTGGGATGACTCCAGAGGGTGATGGGGGAAAAGCAGTGGTTGACATGTTGGGAGTTTTGCTGTAGTTTAACTAATCTTTGACTTCGGCATTTTGTGGGGTTTTTTAATTTTTTCTATTATTTGAAAGGAAGTTCTGCAAGCAGTTGATATCAAAACATGGATGACAAACGTAACTTTCCTGAGATAGCATAAAATAATGCTCTTCAGGAAATAAATGCAAATGCTTAGTTTTCCAGAGCTATTTATTTCACAATCCTTCTCAGTTTGGTTGATTATCATAATATTCAATTTTTATTTTTTTATTTATGTTTCTTTAAAACATTTATTTCCTTTAGATATAAGAAAATCTGGGAAACTGTTGCTAACATCTAATGGTTTTACTGCATATGTATCAACGTATTTAAAGGTATTTGGGGGAAAAGTATATATTCAGTGATAAGCTAAACTTTTATCTGACTGTAAATGGAAAGCACTATGCCAGGTAAGATGCTGAAATTTAAGTTTTATTCTGAAAAAAACTTTTGAATGTTAAGGGTTTTTTTTATTCCCAAGTATTTTGGTTAAAAATACAGGAACTGCGTAACGCAGTTGCCTTCAATAGGTGATCCCAGTAAGTGCCTGAGATTTTGAGGTCTGTACAAGACATCTTGTGGATGACACCAGAACTACAAGCACTACATCCTTCCACCGGTTGCGTGGTCTTGGTTGTACCCCCATGCCAGATTGGCAGTATTCATGCATAATAACTGTTTAATCAGAAATATTGTAGAGAGAACTAAGTAGACTCCAGAAATTAGATGAATAACTTAAGACATTTGAGGTGTCTAAAAAAAAAAAAGTGTATTGCTTTTTATTTGCCTTTCAGGTCCTAGCTGTGTAAAGTGGTATGTATTTTTGTGTGTGTATGTGTTTTGGTTTTTTTGTTGTTGGTTGTTTTTTTTTTGTTTTGGTTTTTTTTTTGGTGGTTGGACTCGATGATCTTGGAGGTCCCTTCCAACCACTAAGATTCTGTGATTCTGTGTGATTCTGTATTAGGGGTTTCTTGGCAAACATAAAGACAGAGAACAATTAACTACGCAGAAGCTGAGTTTCTCACTTAAAGCCTGTTTCTGGAGATTTTTAAAAGCATTTTTGCAAGAGTCATGAGATCTCAAGTAGTTTCAGAGGCTGGCAGCACGTAAATGTTCTTCAGCGTGACTGCTAGATGAAATTTCAGTAGAAAGCTATCAAGCGTCTGCTGCTGCTGCTTTGATGCTGTACTGCAGCCTGCGAACACTGTCAGGTCGTGTTCTTTTTGGATTCAAGTGATTTTGGAATTCAATAATTTTAATTTGCTCTTTTGCAACTTACTGGAGTATAGCTGAGCAGCAGATTGCCCTTTGGTATTTTTGTTATTAGGCAGATACTCTGAGAGAAGTTCTCCTCAGAAGTATGCTGTGCGCAGCATTTACCGCCAGACTGGTGGGGCTAAATCCTTGTCTTCCTGTTACCTTACCCAGCAGCAAGGGTGGTTGGAAACTTGGAATTTGAGTACATGAGCCACAGAGTTAAAACTTGTGGTGGTATCTTCTGCAGCCAAAGCTGCTTGCCTTTTGAGTGCCAGAAGGATTTGATTTGTGTTACACTGTCTCAGACCATTTTTTCCCAAACCACTATTAGGTTTTAAGTTGGAAATGAAATTGTAGCTGAAATTTTGTGGTTAGATGTCAGAGCTTTTGGCTAACTCCTCTGAGGAAAAATTAAAGTAACGACTTTGTGAATATTGAGGAGTTCAATCCCCTGGTAGCTGAAGAAGAATTAGCTCCTTGTGACTTCATCCAAACCCTACACGTACCAGAGAAAATAATACATAGCTTATTGAAAAATAAAAGTATGTTTTATTAGGGAGAGATAAATTCAAAATTGTTGTAGTCTTCACATTTCTATCTGGATAGACTTGATTTTTTTTTTCAGAGAAAATTTAGAGTAAAACTAAAACTTTTTTCAGACATTTGATTTAAATTATTTTAGAGGAATTTTAGTTTTGTTTTTTTTTTTAAACTAAGATTGTATTGTTCAAAACATTTGAACTCCAGTGGTAATTACAATAAAATGTGGTAGTTCTTTAATTGTTTACTGTACATTATTTAAAATCCCATTTTAATTCCCTTTTGAAGGAATCCTGATAAAAGATGAAGTATTGTTGTCTTTGGGAATAGAAATTTTGTGTTCCTCCATTAGCTAGGTTGTACTGCAAGATTCTCTGTCTGTCTCTGATATGATGCTCGTCTCCTCAGACATCTCTGCTGAATTAGCTCCTGCATCAGCCACTGAAATAAATGCTGCTTCCAATGCACCTCCCAGGCAAGGCTGGAACTACAAATGTTCTTGAGGTCTCCTTCATAGTTGTCCAAACATTTTAATTTAACAACTGGATTGATGCCCTCCCCTCATTCATTTCAAGTCATCTTTTTAACATGAACCAGCTGGTGAGGCTCCTTGGCTATCACAGTCTGAGGAATGTGTATTGCCTCTGCAATTTTAAAAATATGCTGCTTTGGGTTCATATTAAAATCTGGCAGCTATTGTTGGTATGATATTTTGTAATTTAAGTACAATGGATGGAGGACAAATAATTGCATAAATGTGACTGATTCCTGGTTTGTAACTCACTAAATGCAGCGTGTGGTTCTAAACCAAAAATCATCTAATGCTTCTTTTGCATTAAAGCTTGAAGTAGATTGACTGATACAGCTTGGTTTTCAGGCCTTGTTTAAAGACGAAAGTGACTAAAGGGATATTAACCAACACTAACAGTAGCTAATGTGTAACTGTGGCTGATGCAGTCCCTCAGCGGTTCCCTGCAAAGATTCTGTGCTTCAAGTCATGCTACTGCTGCTTAAAAAAAAACCTGTAGCAATACTCTAGTATCTTGTGGTGAAAAGGTGTTTGCACTTAAAACCAAACTATTGTGTGTTTACGCTCAAAAATCAGTTTGATTTTGAGTGTTTGTCCATTGTAAGGTTTCTTTTTTAATTTAAAACAACAGCTCTGTATTTAAGCCTTTGTTTTGGTAGCACTAGGTGTTTTGAGGAGGTATGGCTAATGTCGGTGGAGAGGCTTACTTTTATCTTACATTATTATTTAGACACTCTACTAGTGTCAGAGTGAACCCATCTCTCTGTTTTTAGTGCCTAAAGTCACTTCAACTTTGTATTTGCTGTTTTTCTGCCCTCTTAGTATTTAAAATGTCATCATCTCCCTTCCCAGAGGCAGCAAATGTGATACTGTATTTAAAGACCCCCTGTAGTAGTAATGAACATATGATTATCTGAACACAGATCCCAGCATTCATTTGCAATCTCTGCACAATCTGCAGTGGATAAAGAACAGCATGCTCTCATCTCTAGTAGAAAATCTTACTCTCAGAAACTGGGGATCTCATCAAACAGTGTATACTTTTGATCCTTGCGGTTTTTCCCTTGGATCAAAATCATACTGGAACCATTTTACACAAGCTGAATGTGCTCTTTTTGAATGCTGCTTAACCGCGGTAGGCTTTCAGTAAGCACAGGTGAAAGCTTAACATTGGCAAGCTCCTCTGGAACATTATGTGGTGAAATGGTGAAATATGGTACTAGAGAGTTAACATGAATGGCAAAGCACATGCTATGTAGCAGAATGTAGACCCTGGGCCAGATAAAATCTTATATATGTGTGTGATTTGTATTGAAGATCCAGTCTTTATGAAATATAAGCTATTATCCTTGTGACTTCCAGGTGAGACCTGATTGTTAACCAGGTAATCATGGATCCTAAGCATTTACACCTGTGACCTCATTAGCTCTGGACTTTGTTTTCAGCTGTAAAGGCTGTTGATGTCATGTGGATGTCAGCTGTGAATCTTCTAATTCTGCTCTATTTTAGAGGTAGCAGAGAGGAGGAGATGGAAGAGAACTAGATGTGGCTCTAGGGAAGATCTTGTAAGAGGAAGGGGAGAGTAGGGGACCTCAAATATGCGAGGTAACAAAGATCTCAAAGGAACAAAGGACAAGCGTAATGCTGTGTCTGAAGAATTGTTTATTCTTCGGTGGGTGAGTTTGACTGCAGGGCACAGATGCAAAAGTAACTGTAAATTGCTTTTTGTGGGCTGCGTTCTTGCTTTTTGTGGCTGTCTTTGGTAACTGGAAGAGCAGAATTTGAGGAGTTCTGTCTGATAGCTCTTAGCTAAAGGTAGAATTAGGGTGATATGAATGTGACATCTCTTGTTTATATTACTAATCTTTTTTCTTCCAGCTAACTAGCCCACCAGGTTGTGGCAAAACTCAGTTTTGTATTATGATGAGTGTTCTGGCTACACTACCTGTAAGCATGGGAGGACTTGATGGAGCTGTTATATACATTGATACAGAGTCTGCATTCAGTGCTGAAAGGTAAGAAAAATGCAAAATTCTAAAATACACACTTTCAACTTCTTTATTACCTTTCATCTTGGAGCCTTCAATTATTTTCTGAGCAATAATTAAGCATTTATGAAATAAATACCTATGGTAGTTATTAAGCATTCATCCAATATATGCAGTTATTCCATAGATGATGAGATGGATTTCAATAGAATGGTTTGCTCTCCTTCCTAATTTGTGTGGTGTTGCAGGTTCTAATTGTGGTATGACAAGCTGGCTGGTGCATTCTCTAATTTATAAATGGTCTTAACAGTCCTGTGCCTGAAATCTTTCTTTGCAGATTAGTTTGTGGTGTTAGCAGGAAGGTTTTGAGGATGTAAAGGCTCAGCATTTTGAGTACAAAGGAAATGGAGGTTTTTCTGTGAACAGTAGGACTGACACAGTTAGTTTTCCTATCACTAGTTATCCTGGTGATATCTAGTGAATGAGATTCAGACTATTGTAATGAAATTGCTTGCTCAGAATAGGTCTATTAACATTCAAACTTAGTGTATCTATTTTTAATCCAAATAAAAATGATTTAAAACAATTTTTCTAAAATAGCTCTAATGTTTTTATGAAAAGGGCCTAAATAAAAAGCATAAACAGCAAGTTGTGCCCCCAGGTATCATCCACTAGATGCCACTCTTCTCAAGCTGTAGGCAGTGGGATCTGGCTGCTTAAAATACAATTAAATATTTTCTGCTATTAAAAACCAAAATCTTCATTGTGTAAAAAAAGTTACAGTTCTTGGACTGTAACTATGAGTATCTAAGTTGAATTCTTGGATCATTTATTTAAGAACCTAGGTAAAATTGCCTTGTGGTCAGAAGGGTGGAACTTCATTCCACTGACTTCTGAAGAGTCCTCAATGATTTTTATGTATAAAATCTCATTTAACTGAAAATTTTGGCCTCTCATCAGTACATTGTTTAGTTTTACATCTGTGCGATAGGCTTTTTCAAAGCATAGTTTCTGAATATAAAAGTATTTTGACAACAAATAAATATTCAACTTACCCTGACTTCTTTTGGTGTTATCACCAGTTATCTGATACGCTTCCTTAGTCTGCTCCGATAATAAACAGTGGTATGCTTAACAATTGTAATTCAAAGTTTTGAAGGGTCATGAATTTGCTAATAAGGTAATGGAGAACATTTAATCATGGAATCCCACAGTCAGTTCCGTCAGTGAAGCAGCCACTTAAACTGTTTAGTCATTTCATTATTTCAAGCCATGCCTGTTGTACCTGTGCTGTCTGAACGGATGGCTGTTCACCTGGCAGCTGGAGCCTCAGTCACTTTGTGACACAGTGCTGATTTTATTTTATTGTTTGCTGAGTTTTAAAAAGTATATTTTCTTAAGATTTTATAAGCCCTTCTTACAAAGAGGTAACTGGCACAATGGAAATTGTTTCAGTGAAGAAGTCCCTCGTCCAGATGACCTTGTTCTTGTTTTTAAGGAGATATTATCTGTGAAAAGATTCTTACTTTGGCAGGCAAACTTTCCATACACGTCCTGCTTGTGTAAGTACTTGCAGTCAAACTGGGCTCTGTTCTCAGCAGTCCTGCTTCCATGTCGGCTGGATCTTGTAATGGATTTCTGTTTGTTGCCAGCTTGTTAGATTTTTGTGGTGACACAAGTTCCCCTTTATAATTTCATTGCACATTAAAGGTGGAAGGCAAGGTGATTTGAGTTGGAGAGTACATTTGTTTAAATGGAAATAATATTTGGGTAGAATAACTAAAATAGGGGAATGGTTGGCTATTGAGTGAAACTTCTTGTACAAAACTCAAAGAACTTTGCATTCAGTAAGTATAAACTTTGCCATTTCCTTCTACAGGAGATGCGCTGTTTCTTTGTGTACAGACACAGAATGTCTTTCCCCAGTGTCCTACTGGGGACACTGGGAAGAGACCTTAACTGTTCTCACTTCCAGGATTTCACTCTGACTGCTAAAACATGCGTCTCCTTTGAAAAAGATTTCTAGTATTACTTGGTATCTGCTTATCATTCAGTGGTTTGCTTTGTGAATACTTGATACCTTATTATCCCACATTGTTCCTTTTTCACTGTTGTTCCTTCTGGTTTTCTGATAGGTTGATTGAGATAGCAGGAAACAGATTCCCTACTTATTTTGACTCAGACGAAAAGCTGTTCTGCATGACCCGTAGCATTCACCTGTATCGAGAGCTGACCTGTGGCAGTGTACTGAAGAGGTATTCTTTTCCAGAGGTTATTTTTTTAAAAAAAGACATTTTTGACTGGATTTTCTATAACAATAAGTGTTTTGTATCAAAGTTTTATGAAGGCTAATTCATTTATTTGAGGCCTTTTCATGATGATAACAGCATGGTCTCCAACAAAGTAAAATTGTTACAGAAAGACTGACATTGCTCTCCTTCTTTCATAGTGTGTGACTAATCCACACCCACTTGATGTTTTTTAATTCCTAATGCACAATTTCTATATGATCTGATCCCTGCAAGCGTTTAAAGGGCTTCACGTGACAGGTTTTATCTTGTCTTAGGTTGTGGAGAGACCATAGTATAAGAGTTAGGTTTTCCATGGAATAGGAGTTTGCTCCTCCAAAATGCAGCTTACTTCCAGGAAGACTGGGGCCCCAGGGAAGGAGGAATCATTTCACATTCATCAGCCTGAATGCTGCTGTTCACTGTGTTGTGTTGTCATGTTGTTAAGTTAATTTGTGAACACATTTTGCAATGAAAATGAATTAAGTTATATTTAACATAATCTAGTGTGTTTTATGTTAGTGGGAGAATTATTGTAAGAATAGTTGCTTCTAGTGCAGCTTTACCAAAGAACATCTAGTAGTGTATTATCAATGGATTAGGTTTGGCCTATTGTCTTTGGAGGTATATATCTTTTTGGGGTTGGACTAGATGATCTCCAGAGGTCCCTTCCAATCCCATATCATTCTGTGATTCTGTATGTGTAAATGGATTTGACCTTCTGCATGTACAGACACCAAGGATTCTGGTGTTGGCAATGGGACGCTGCTACTGCGAGCAAAAAGGCATGGTTTCAATGTCCTCTAAACTTGGTGTCTGCCATGCAGAGGTTGTACAGCACAGTGTTGCTAATGAGAGGTTCTTCCAAACCTCTCTTTTGGAGAGGTCCTGCCTTGGGTTATGTGGTCTACTGGAGCCTGAGATTCCCTTCTAAATCTCTTCAACACATGCAGTTGTTAGTGGAGAGGGTGTATGAGGGGGGGGGAAAAAGAGAGGGTAACTTTCAGCTTATTAAAGTAAACCCTTTATTTAAACAATCTCAGGCTTGTAAAATGGTTCTATTTTGTAAATAATGTTATCAATGACTGGGGTTTTTTATTGTTTTGGATATTTTTTTTTTAGGATTGTGTCTTTGGAAGAAGAAATTATTTCAAAGAAAGTTAAACTCATAATAATTGACTCCGTTGCTTCAGTCGTCAGAAAGGAGTTTGACACAAAACTCCAAGGCAACCTGGCAGAGAGAAGTAACTTTTTGGCTAGAGGAGCATCGGTGTTGAAGTATTTGGCAGAGGAGTTCTCAATACCAGTAAGTTCTTCCTCCTTTCGTAAGTTTTTGCCTTACAGTATCAAGCAATAAAATCTGAGAAGAATGAATATGACAAGAAGATGAAAACCAGAAAAAGCTTCTAGCAATAATCGTCAAGCAGGTACCAGTTCGAAAATAGATGGGAAATGGGGGAATAGTAAGTGTACTGCTTGGTGTATTTTGTTGGTTTTTAAAACTTTTTTTATTTTGTTCTTCAAATAGGGGTTTACAATATTCTCCAGCTGTGTTTCTGGTTTTTTTTCTTAAATCTCATATTTTATTTTGCTGCCCCTAAATATTGCTTACCCTGATGATTCCCTTCTATTGCAACGCTCACTCTAACTAGTGCGTACTCTGGCTAGGTGAAGAGCTTTTTATGGCTGTCCCTTCTACTTAAGTTTATAGAATCTCAAAGCTCTTGTACTCTGGAGCAGCATACATTATCCGTCACAAAAGGAATTTATGCTAATTAATGCAGAAAGCAAGGTAGCAGCTCAGCAAATCCTTGTCTGTGGACTTGCCCACAAAATGCAAAGGAAGACACAGACAAACAGTGCGGGGACTGGGTGGAACTGATTCAAAAATGCTTTAGAAGATGTAAGCTGCATAAATGTGTGTGCGCGTACGCATATGTGTTCCTTCGTTATATGATCCACCAAGGATCATATCAGCTCAGAAGATGTCATTGAGGCTCAACTCTTGAGATTATTTCTGAGTATGGGTAGCCTACTCATCACTCTGGTGTAAGAGACAAAACTGTGGCAAGAGCTTGAGTAATAGTGGTGAGGCCTTTTCTCTCTGATGCTGCTGAGGTCACAGCCACTATCATACCAGAAAAGTACACGTCAGAGATCTGGAACTGGCTGACTTAAGAGGAATGGATTTCCTTCTGCCATGTAATTTCTAAAGGCTTTTGATGGAGAAGATTAAACCCTCTGTAAGTCCCTTTAAAGTTCAGGTACAAAAGATAGCATCCTAATTCATCCTACATAAGAAGAAAATAAAGCTCAAAGGTTAAAAGGTTGCCATTATGTTAATGCTTTGAGGCATCTGTGGTACCTGGTGTGCTGGTGCTGTCCTGGTTTCTCACTACGAAGGCTTTGGTAAGGAGCTCTGGAATTTTGGGCAGGAACTTCTGCTCTGGTCACAGCTCTGTCTTTTTGAAGTGGTCCATGAGATATCTTATCTTTAAAATAAAATCTTTAAAGATCTGTGTAATTACATGTAAATACACAGATTGAAAGCTTGTATATTTTTAAAGCACCTAGTAATTAGATTTATCAATTTACTAAATGGAAATCTAACTATATTTTTCATTTGTCATTACCTTTAACACACATTCCTTGTGGGTTGATTCTAGAGTATTTTACAGATTGGTTAAATTTTATGTTACAAAATAACCTGCAGTAACTCCTATTAGCTAAGAATTCTGAGGGGGCCTTGGCTAGAGATTTGGGTTCTTGCAAACAGATCCGTAGGCAGGGCTGTGTATGAGTAACATGCAAAATCTAACAGCAGAGTGTGTTATGCATCTCTAAGTGTTGGTGCATGCTAGAGATAACTATCCTGTGGCATACGTTGCATTAACCTCTGCTACCTAAGGTTACAGAGTATCTGAGGTTCTAATTATAAATAACTGTGTTGAAATTATACCAGATGGTTTTAGTTACTTAGAAAATAATAAATATAAATTTGGGACTAAAAGAACATTACTAAGGATGCAAATTGATTTAGATCACCACTAAATTGGACACATGAAACAATATGTAACACATTTCATGGCAGAATCAGTGCAACTAAATACTGGATTGGGCAACAAGTAGGAGGACTCAGACTGAGACTCTGAAAACGATTTGAGTTGATGACTGATAGGAGTTGAACTTGAAGTCAATCCTTCTGGCTGTAACTAAAAGATCTGGTGAAAAATGTTGAGTAGTTGAGCAAGGGAATTGGAAATAAGGATGTTGTGTATTAACTAGTTAGCTGTTACTGGAGCAGTAGTTCTGGTGTTAACAGGCTGGGGAGGATGATGAAAGGTCAACTTCCAGAGAATAGCCTTGAAAATGACTGGGGGAAGGAGACATCAGTCTTAGTAATTAAGATATAAGGTGCTCACTTTGTGTAGCTTGGCTAAGGAAATCTTAAGGGTCTCTTCATTAATCAATATGTACTTGAGGAAGAGGTATTTGATAAAAGCAACCTTCTCTTCAGCTGACAAAGGTATTCCACAGTGTCAATATGTACTTACTTGAGGAAGAGGTATTTGATAAAAGCAACCTTCTCTTCAGCTGACAAAGGTATTCCACAGTTCTGTGGTTGGAAGCTGAATTAAGCAAGTTCAGACTTCAAATAAGGGGTGTGTTCTTACTGGACTAATTAATCATTGGAATGCATTACTAAATGTAAATAGCTTCTTGTCACTGGGTATTTTTAAATGGGCTTCTTTTTTTTTTTTCCATTTCCTAAAAAGGAAATGGGTTCAAATAGGATTAAATTTGGGGAAATCCTATACTACCACGTTATGCCAGAGTTCAAATGCGTTTAATGCAGTTCCTTCTGTTGGTGTTATGAAATTTCTGGCTGTTTATAATTATGTGGCTGTGGTGTCAGGATATTGAGTTTGATGAGCAAAAGTGATGAACATTCATAGCTTCTGCCAAACTCGAAGGGAGCTGTTTCAAACCCAAGTAGCTCTACGTGGTATGAAGTACTCGGAGGTGGAGAGGGGGGAGAAACTGACTTTATCTGCCTCAAAACTGATGGCCATTGTTCAGTAAACTCTTTGCACATCTATTTTCTGTGTGTAAAATGGAATAACAGAGCTGTTAGTTGTGAGGATCGGGTCATTCCTCTTCAGAAAGCACTCCTGCTGTCTCCATGAACAATGTAGAGATGCTCATTGGAAATTCGCACTTGCCATTCTCAGTGTGAGATTTAAATAATATGTAGTCAATGAAACCTTAATCCATCTTTTGAGTTGAGAAAAAAATATTAAACATATTCATTGAATAGTATCATCGTAGTCACTGAATGAAGCAAGTGAAAGTGTGTGATTCTAAATTTTTGCTTGACTTAATGGTTTTTGAATTTTTTTGTTTGTAAAGTACAAAGAAACAGAAAGCTTTTTTTTTTTTATGTATGGATGTTAATAAAACGTAAGTTGTTTCTTGAGAAGTGAAACATGATGCCTGATTTCCTTTTTTGATCCCTTCTACCTAGCTTAGCAGTGAGCCTGTTTCCATCCCAGGCTCTTTGAATGATGCCAGGGCAAGGTTTGGATCTCTCCTGGTCTAATGACAGCCACTAAACAGTCACTGAAGCATGTTCCTCTGTGGGGCACTATGTAGTAGTGTCCCTTTTTCCCCTTCCCTACACATAGCCATGACCAAAACCTACTTTTTTTTCTATCGTAGTCACTGAATGAAGCAAGTGAAAGTGTGTGATTCTAAATTTTTGCTTGACTTAATGGTTTTTGAATTTTTTTGTTTGTAAAGTACAAAGAAACAGAAAGCTTTTTTTTTTTTATGTATGGATGTTAATAAAACGTAAGTTGTTTCTTGAGAAGTGAAACATGATGCCTGATTTCCTTTTTTGATCCCTTCTACCTAGCTTAGCAGTGAGCCTGTTTCCATCCCAGGCTCTTTGAATGATGCCAGGGCAAGGTTTGGATCTCTCCTGGTCTAATGACAGCCACTAAACAGTCACTGAAGCATGTTCCTCTGTGGGGCACTATGTAGTAGTGTCCCTTTTTCCCCTTCCCTACACATAGCCATGACCAAAACCTACTTTTTTTTTCTGCCAGGCTTTTTGAAAACAGCCAGTCAGATCAAAAAAGACTGCTAGAAACTGAGAAGGACAGCTTGACTATAAATCAAACAAAAAGCCCTTTGTTTTTGAAATCCAGTGAATATGTAAAGCTGTATGAAAAGTTTACATTACACTTATCTGTTTTAGAGCGTGCTGTACATCTGGATCTAAATGTTCTTTCTTACAGTGTGTGTTGATGCTCTCTATCAGATTACATCTTTAAGCAGCAGCAATCAGTCATGTATGTTTCCTGTCTAGTTCTACACTTCCTTTGCCTTCAAAAAGAATAGAAAACAAAATACACTTTGGATTTTCTTTCTTGTCTTCTTCCATATTCATAGGATACTATTTACTATTCGTAAGTGGTATTCACTAAAAGTAGTTTAGTGTTCATGCTGGTTGGGAGAAATGATGTCTCCATTTCATTGAAAAGCTAAAACTAAACCCCACTATGACTAGAATTCTTCTTGAGATTTAACTGTTTAGCTTATAAAAATTGTTATTTATAGAACCTGGTCCGCTAGTTGTTAGTACCTAAGAAAATGTGTGAAGCTGGCTAGACATCCCTGTGGAAAAGCTCTCTAAAAGTGGCAGTTGCAAAACCAAACTGCTTTAAGCATTCTTTTAAATGTCAAATTGAGACTGCAGATGAAACTTGCTTTGTAAATCCCTAAGGCTAATCGAATTACAACACTGCCTGCCCTTTAAACTTGTGTCTGGGTTGTGTTCTTAGATCTGCAAAGGTAACCTTTGTTATTTATGGTAAGCATGTTAGTTATCGTTACTACCAGCAAATGTATAATAGTATCTTTCATTCTTTTTTATTAAATTGTTCCTTCTGAGAATATGAAATAGCTTAGGAAGAGAGACTTTCATCTCTCACTTGTGATTTATAGTGCAAATGAAAGACAAACCTTACATAACTATTCTCTAATGCTTTTATTTGCTATGAAAATAAGTTAACAGTAGTCAAGAAGCCCAAAATTTCCACAGGTAACATTTTTTCCCCCTTTAGATGCAACATGCTCCATTAAAAACCTAAAAATTCACTGTATCAGTATTGATAATGTGACAATAATTAAAGCTGTCATAGTAATTTTTTTTTTCACACTCAGGTCTCACTTTTTTTGTTTCAGTGCTTAACACTCACGCATTCTGCTCTCTAAACTTTATACCCATGATTTTCATTTGCTTTGGAAAGCCAGCTGTTTAGCTAAATATATATTTGCTTTTATGTTGTGTAAGTTTTTTCTTCTAAAAATCAACTTACATGCACAAATTACTTGATATCTGCAGTGCCTTTTCTGCTGTCTTTGCTTAAGTGTGTTTAATTATGTTATCTCAGCTTCCTGCAGTACAGTGTCTCAAGACTAAAGTGCTTCTGTTGGCAAAGAGAAGATATTCAATCTGTTAATTTTCTCTTTCTTTGTAAGGAAGTATTTCCATTTGGATTCATCCTTGGTTCTGTTTTATTCTGTTTCCACGTGGTTGGTTGCTTGTCAGCTCCTCTGCACCTTTGCTATTGCTGTTCTGATATTTGAAAATATTGGTTTATGGAGAGCTAAACAAATTCCAAAATGGAAGACTTCTGAAGAAAAGTTGTTTAAATGCCAGCTCCCTTTGAATTGGTAATAAATATACAGAAAGTTTGGAAAAACCGACAGTTGATTTGTTGATGAAGTATGTAACAACACTGTATGCTGACTTTCCCAAAACTATGGAGATACACTAGATTTACAGGCGGATTTGTCTATTCTGGACTGAAAGTTGCTGAAATGCAAACTTCATTTTTATACTTTGCTAATAAAAAGTATTTTTAATACCAGTGTTACAGAAACAATAATTGAATTATCTTTGCAAGCTGTTTAAAACTAGAATAAGAAAAACTTTTCTCTACTTCCAAAACTTGGAGAACTGGTTCCATTTTGAAATTTTCTAAAACGAGAAATACCTTATGTGTTATACCACATCAAAACATGTGTTTCTTTAATGAGGAGCTAACCTTATCAGAAGAAAACATTTTGGAATTGAGTTACCAGAATTTTACTAGCCATATCTAGGCCAGATGTTGTTCAAACAGTTTCTAGTGGTGAGAATTCAGTGGAAAGTGTGGGTCCTTTTCTGTTGAGCTGCTGATATTTATGTAAAGTATCTTGTTGCTCAAATTTTGTGTTTGTGTATGTATGTGAACTTGAATGCCCTTCCAACTCTTAATAGAAGGATCTGTATATTTCTGCATAATCCCACTGAACTCCTGGCTATCTGGTTGCTGCCAAAGGTTGAGGCTTACCTCATAATGCAGCTCTCCCTTCAGTCTGGGGCTGCTACTTGCTTTGTTTCTCCATGTCCCCCCTTCCCTCCCCCAACTTCCATATGACTAGCTTTGGTGTTTTTTTTCATGGAGTCTGCGTATTTCTCTAGAGAGCAGCATGAAAGTCAAAATAAATTTGTGAGTGTTTGCTCAGAAGACACAGAATACTGCTTCTGAACCTGCAGAAATTTATTAAGATAATTCACCAACTTCTTGGAGAAACTTAGCTGTCCTTCTGTGAACTCAATAGGATGAAAAGATACTAGTGTCTTATGCTAATCATATTGCGAATGCTATCCACAGAAGCATAAATATTTAGAATAATGTAGGTATTGTAAAATTTGCCTACTTTTATTATTCTGTATGAATTAAAGAAACATTAAAGAACCCAAACTTTGTTTTGAATCATGGAAAACAGTAGTTAATTTGTTTCCTAAATCAGGAAAATTACTTCCAAAACCAACTTTCTTCTAAAACCAAGAACAATTCTTGTTCTCTTCAAGATGTTTCACTCACCCTGCACCAAAATTCAAGTTGGTGTTCATGTTCTCATTAAATGGTGAACTGAGCAGCATTAGAATGTTATGTTTGTGCTAGCTGTGTCAGACCTTTTGGTTTTAAGCATACTTTTTTTGGTGCAAAGAGGAATTCTTAACCTTATTAAGTGTGCCTCATTGTTTTAAGTAACAAAGAGTTTGTGAAACAAACAAAATATTTTATGTTAAGGTTTTCTGCCATGTTATACTTAGCAGCATTTCTATGCCCGGAACTGAGTCTATAGCTTTGCTTTGTTGTTTGTTTTTTTTTTTTAGTTAAATATTCTAGCGTTACCCTCTATTTTCTTACGAAAACCTGCATAAAAAATAAGTGTCAGAATTTCACATATATGTGAACACTGCTGTTTGTAAAGTGTAGTTTGGAATAAATTTTAATTTGTGTTATTGTTTAATTAGGGAAACAAACTGGTTGAAGGGGACTTACAGAACAGAGCTCCTTCTTTGCCCTCGCTAAAACTTCATGAACCCAGTTTTCATTGGCAGACTGTTTATGTTTCAATTATTCCTTTGCTCTACAGTACTGAGCAAAAAATAGTCTTGATAAAAGGGAGTTAATCCAACTGCTAAGTGTCATTATAGTGGCAAAGTTAGATGTTTTTTTTTCTTCTCGTGTGGCTGTTAAAAATTATTCTCGGAAGGCACAACTTTGTTTTAGTTTAAAATGACTGGTTAAAATGAAATTATAACTATCTTCAGTACTGCTGCCATCTGTGTACTTTTTTACATGTGTCTGGAGAATATACACTTCTGCAGTTTATGGCCCAACACAGTGTTCCTTTTGGACTGTCTATGCTCATAAACTGTTTAATACTGCTGAGGAAAAGAAATGAGAAATAATAGAGCAGTTTCCTGTTTTCATGTGGTGGTGAAGTATAGAAAAGAAGGTAATTTAAAGTTATGTGATACTGGAATTCAGTTTTCTTTTTCTTTTAAAGTATTCCCTCCATTGCTTTTTCCATTTTACAGTGCAAGTGACTTTGCCAAAAGCTATCATTCTGCACAATTGCACATATGAAATTATGTAGAAGGAAGGCACCAGCATTAACATATAGGAGAGGGAGTTGAGAGAAATGAGATTTTATTACCAGATTTGTTTTTGATCTGCTATACAATCGCGGGCAAGGCTTGCTATAAAGGAGGGCAGACACTTTCCTTCATATTTGCCTTGACTTCAATTTCTGAAATACTTTATCCAAAATAAATCAGCAGTTTTTTATGTCTTCTAACCCTCATTCTCATTTCAGTTCTCTGGGTTCCCTTCAGATGATTTACATCATCTTGAAAGTGAGGTGCCCAAACCTGAGACAGCATTTCCAGATGCATCTTTTCCGAAGTTCTGGTATGGAGAAGGATTTCTTCTCATGCCTTGCAGGATGTTCCATTGTTTATGCATCACAGTACACCATTTGCTTTCTTCGCAACAGCCTGATGTCATTTACTTACCCTTCATTAAAACCCTGGATCTGTGTCTGCTGACTTTGTTGCTTCTCCTTCTAATGTGTTATTTTTCTTGACTTGTCAAGATGGTTTTGTGTTCTAATCTTGTATTCTAGCATACTTGCAGTCTTCTCCCTGCTCTCCTGTTTTTCCAAGGAAAATGATCATTCTTTCTATTACAGATTCTTTGTGTAACTATTGGGTAGAACCAGACTTTGAGCAGACTGTACCATTTTGTTCAGTAAGAGGCCTTTAAACACTGGTAACCTCCGTGTGTCATTTTCCAATAAATTTTGCATCCACCCTGTAATAGATTCATCTTGGTTATATTTCCCTGGTTTAACTAGCATACCTACATAAGATGTTCTACTGCTAAAATAAAAACATAGTATTTGGTGGTTGTTTTTTTCTGCCCTGTCATGTTGTTACTTTGTATGTGCTATAGAAAACAACTGTAATTGTACTAGGTCTTTTTATGTCCTTTATTGGGAGTTTAGGGTTTGGCAAGATGCGCTGTTTTGACTGTGTGAAAAATTGCCTGAACCTTTAGGCCAGTAATCTATTTGTGACTCTGCAGAGAAGTACTTATGTTTTGACTACTTCTTTCTTTTCACATGTTTTCTTGTGCCTTCTTCTTGTCCTTTGGTTTTGTGTGAACTGCAGGTTCTCAAGGAATATTTCTGCATTTGCATAATGTTTAACTGAAAGTGATTCTAGGCTCTAGACAGGATAGCAATGCAAAGAACAGTTGACCAGATTATGAGTTGTTGGAAAAATCTTACCTGTGTGAGCTCGGTATAGACTAATCAGTTGTTTGATTTACAGATTCTCTAGAGTTTGTTTGCTTTAAGGTTACTCAGCCCCAGGGCTTCTGGGAATAAAAAGGACCTGCTCTGCAGTTATTACTCCTAAATAATATTGTACCAGCCCCCTGAGGTGTAAAGGGATGGGGATAAGAGGAAATTAAAATTGGGCAATGCATGTGTCTGTTACAATACAAATGTACCCAGAGATCAGAAGTAAAATCTTATTTGCTTGGAAACTGGTAGTAGTAGAGATGATTATATCACTTCACTCTTTGTGTCTACGGGACTGCTTTGTGAGAACATTGCATTTGTGTAGAACCAGGTGTGCTGCTGGGGCTGCTTTTTCATCAAGTATGATCTGGAAGCTTCATGATGCAATCTGCTTGCTGCGGTTAACTAGAGAACCTGCTGCTTTTCTGCAAAATTTCCTTTCCTTCCACACATGGATGGATGGTAATAACAGACAACCAGACCAAACTATTACAGCCAGATGGTTGATGATCCTGTGCTGCCTTGAAAATTAGGAGTAACTAGGTTTACAGGACAGGCTTTTCAATCTTTTTTTTCAATCTTCTGCTGTTGAGGCTCTTGTGAGTTAGAACAATTGTGGTGCTTGCTCTGGTTTCTCTCCTCTGTTTTGCTTGGAATTGTAATCTGTGAGCTATAACATAGGTCTCCTGAGCAACTTTGTTCTGATATTTCTACAAGATGACTCCATCTTCTTTATGGAGAACATATATGCTTTGTAACATTGTTGATTGAAGTTGCAGCTATCTGTGTTGATTTATTCACCCCAATTTTCTATTTCAAGAAGGAAACCTATCTTTTTAACAGCAAGCATTTTTAATCATTTGGAAGAAGTTCAGTATAATCAAACTGACGGAGACTCATTCCAAATATGAATTCCAATGAGAATCTACATGATTTTGGTAACCTCATCAAAACTGTCATGTTGCCTCTTGCTAAAATGCATAGCTATGTCTCATTTTACAATATAGTACTGCTGTTGCAATATTCTAGGTAAACACAATTAGATTTAGAGGTTTTTATTAAATGAGACTAAGTGGTCATCTGCAGAATTCTAATTAAACAGGAATGAATGAGATGCTGTTTTTTGTTGATGAGACTATATGTGAATTTCAGTAAGGCAGCATTTCTTCCCCCCCAATACTCTGTTAATATTTTTGGTACTCTGATTTGGATGAGCTGCATTTACCACCCCAGAATACAAATCAGTTTCTTTGTCTTTAGATTCCAGTATTTTCCTTGCTTCACTTCTGTATTTTGTATTTACCTCATACTTTTGACCTAGGACAGACTGCGTTCTACTCTTCAGTGGATTCTTGGCACACTGTGGTATTATATTTTTTCATTATGTGCTTGTTAGCAAAATCACCTCTAATACGTGAACTAAACACTACTTCTTCATGCAACTGAAACCCTTAGCTATTGTAGAGGAAAATTGCTTTAAAAGAGCTTACTGCTTAGATGGTTTTTGTAACTTCATAAAGATTCCCCCTAGGGAAAAGGGGGGCTTGCTCAAGGCTGCAGGCACATACCGGTGCTCTGGGTACATGACTTCTTAAGCACATTAGTTTAAGCAAACTGACTTCAGATGTTGGCAGTCTTTGAAATACCAAACTGAAGTTATTTCTCTGCAAAGCCAATGAACAGTACTAGCAAGCTACAACTGGGTGATTGGAAGCTTGATGTAGGCCTATGTGTTTATATCCCTATCACTCTTAAATTTGTGCATCACCAAGTGTATGTTAAGTCTTTTTTTTTTCCCTCCAGTAGTTGTGAGAGAAGATGCAGTGAAAGGTAAGCTAGGTATAAAATGCTAAGATGATTTTTTTTCTTTTTTTTTTTAATTGAGACCCTTGCCTTCTGCTATCTTCTGTGATTTCCTTAAACAGTGTCTTATTCTAACAAACCTCCCATCTGCCCAGAGAGGTTTGGGATGACATCTGAGAACTGTTCCCTTATGTCTTCAGCAAATTCTCTTAATTCTCCAGAAACAGTACAGGAGCCTGCTCTTCACCTTTTCAGTGATCTGTCCTTTTCCATATCATTTTCTAGCTAGATAGTGAAGAGCTTGTTTGGAAGAGGAATTGACTGCTAAAACATTTGGGGTTTGCTTGTGCAGAAAATTGTTTGTGGGGAAAATTCTTAGCCCAAAAAGTCTTCTGAATATGCACTGTCATAGGATTTTTGGGGGGAGTATATGCAACCAGCCACTTAAGGCTGACATGTGTTGGGTTTGTATAGCTTTTCTCTGGCTGCATGGAAGAGCTCTGTGTCATGGCCTTTCCTGGTATTGTAATGGAAACAGTCATACCAGGGCAGTGAGCATAAGGGCACCTGGGTACAGAGTGTAAGTGCAGAACTAGTACAGTCTGTATTGGAACAGCTTTATGCTGCTTCTGCAATGCCCCTAAAACGGAGCTACTAGAAGCAGACAGATGCTGCTGAAACAATTTGTGAAGCCTGCTCCCACTTGTCATGTTTTCAAGGAGCAGACTGGCAATAGTAAAGGAGATTGTTATTGGCTGGAGATACTGTTTTGGGGTTGGCAAGCATGTTCACTGCTGTGCCTCCTTTTTCAGTTGGCTTAAGGGAGCCACACAAGAGAGGAACTAGCAAAGTGGTGAAGCTGCTGCCTGGAAATCCACTGACCTGCAGCCCACTCTGAAGTTGTCGTTAGGAAAGAAGTCTACCAGATACAAGCTGCAAGCAGAGGAAATTATCTGTGCAAATCATAAGTGGCACGTGGGTAGTAGGTTAATTGAGCTTGCATTATAGAAGGTTTGAGCAGTCCAAAATCAAGTGGTGGTCAACCAATGTCAGAGATTAAACAGCAGCAAGCCAACAATACATACTTTTTTTTCCTTCCTACCTGCCTTATAATTCATTTCAGTATAGAGTTTGCAGCTCGTTCATACTTGCTTATGAGCCCGAGCAAGGATGTAAACCATCTGAAAAGCAACCCAGGACATAAAAGGTAGTGGGCAGTTGTGGTGGGCAGTTGTGCAGTTGAATAGGCAGGGGCAGGAATGTGTGGTTTCTGGCAGCACACAGATTTTTGAATGTCAAACTGCATCTTCAGTAAAAAGAGTAAGTATGAGTAAAAGTTCTGAGTAATAATCAGGTTACTACTCAGAACGGGCAAAGAAGAGTGTTAGGTGCTTGGAACATCCTTTAAACTTCTAACGGCTTTAGGAAGGCTTTTGTTACATAGCATTATTGCAGTGCTTTGTACTTTGACTAAAGGTGAGCCAATACCTGGCTGCGCACAGACTAGCCTTACATTGCTTAGGGCTTTCATGCATCATTAGGTCAGTGTCCTGGTTTTAGTCTGCACGTTCTGGTTTTAAAATGCATCATAATATGCTGTATTTGGAGTTGTAATATATCCATGCATAATGAATTATAGCTGAGGTCAGAAACTATGCTGAATAGTAGATTTTCAAACCACAGTATTTCTTCCTATGCTAAAATTCAGAATGAAATGTATAACAATCCATAAAATAGCTGGTACAGTTCATAACATGCTTGCATTCCTTCATTATTAATAGTTTCATATCCATCTGTCAGCATGCTATGGCTAAACCATTAGCCAAGATTTTGCAGCTGCTCCTTTACAAGTCTGCAGAATGTAGTTATCTCCAGCTCCTGTTTTTTGTCTACTAATAAGAGGAAATTTTACAGAGAACTTACTAAATTGTCCGAGACTGTAAGTTCAGTTCTAGGTGAAAGTCTATGATCTTCATTTAACTTACTGGGTCTGTGGTACTTTTCCTGCTATTTCTTTTGTTTGAATGGCATTAGTCACAGCAGTTGTTTCAAGTAATGTGGTTTGTTTAATCTCATGAAAAGTCCTGCACGTAGCTGTTGTAGTTCTGTATTTTTGTAGTTGTATTTTTAAGACCATATTGTGCAAATTATAGTTGCTGATTTGATCTGAAGATAGAGCCCCTAGAGAGGTCTGGTTTGAGATGAATGGGTCTAAGGCTAATGAGAGTGTGGGGTTATTTGTTTTGACTCCCTCCATTAAAACATGGATGAAGGTGGATATTGTTTGCAGCAAAGACAGCTGTCCATGGAGCAAGTAGTATGTGTGCAGTCTGCCAAACTACTTTGTGCATGGTACTGAGCAGCTACTGGAGAATAACAGTTAAGATTATTGCTAAACCAAAATAGTTTCATACTAGTTACTTGGAAATGCAAAGTTTCTAGAAGTCTTTGTGTGGTCCAGCGTCCCTCTGTGTGTGTGCTTTTTAAATTCCAATACTGTCAAATTTGAAAGGCCACAGTTTGTAAATCACGATAGATACCTGCTTTCTCTCCTAGTTTTGGTGCCAGATAAAATCTGTTAACATAAATACGACACTTCTAAATGATAAAATAATATTTGTATATATTTAAAAGGTTCTGGCTTTGAGAATAACATTATTTATGCTGATAGGATGTAATGAAATCTTTGCAATCTTATAAAATCCAGTGCTAGGGAATAAATAGCATTTTGCATACTTGACTCTCACCTGCATTCAGTCCAGTTGTTTGCCTCTGACTGGACCACCAATATGTCAAAGCTCTCACCCGTTTAATGCGGTGGCTGTTGAAATACATACCAACAGATTACATTTCCTTTCATTTCCAAAGCCTTAAACTTGTTATTTCCATGCCAAGAGCAAACTATTACCAGACATTATTATAGAGTGGTAGGAGACCAGTCTGCTACTAGGCTTGTATTTCAGTTGCCTTAATGTCTTGTTTGCTTGTTTTCTTTCTGATGTTGGAGTGTTCCTCAATGGGGGTTAGTTTGAAAGAATGTCTATCTTCTATTTGGTTGTTTTAATACTAATTTTTACTTAAAGTGCTCTATTTGCCCTTAAATGCTGCTATTTTTAATATTGTTTGAAGTTGGCTTTGCAGTCTCTTCTGAAGGAGTAATTGACTAGCAATAATAGTGATGTGTTCCTCCTCTCGAGGACAAACAGTTTGTACGGAAACCTGTACTGTTTCTTCTTGGTCACTGCAATTGAGTCCTTTGTCTGGATGCTAGAGGTAAGGTTTGTGTACTGATCAATATGTCATGAATTGCTGGTACAGTAACCAAGCTGCTGCTTTTTTTCATAGGGCCTTCCAAATGTAAGGAGGTACTAAGCAGAGGAGATGTGTGACTAGCCAGGAAACAAGAGATTGTATAGCAATGCCATGTACACAACTGGATGTGCTGTTACTAAAGTACAGTAAACTACTGGGTATCTGTAAATTTCAGACTTGTTTGGAATTAAGGATGCATTGCTTCATCTGAAGGTTAGACAACAATGACTCTCTTGGCGTAGCAAACTGCCTTCTTTCCAGCAGTTTAATACCCGACACTCAAGATTCTGGTCTTTAAGAAATCATATAAGTAATTGGCATTTTTTAAGGCAAAATATGATTTCGATTTGGTCCATAAATTTTTCTATATGTGGAAAAAAAAAAAAGGTCAAGGAAACTCAAATTTCTGTGGCAGCAGGGAAAGATGCCTGGTTCATGATGTTGTGATATTAGTGATAAAAGTTATGTGGTTGTATTCCTGAGCTCTAAAAATAGATACATACTTAATTACTATCATATACTTCTGTCAGAAACTGTAGATGGAATTACAATGTTACATTTTTCTAGCAATGCTGAAGTTTTTTAGTAACCTATATACTGACGCAGTCTACAACCTCAGAGTATTTTGATTACTACAGCTTTTTTTCCCAGCTTCAGTAAATTTTCTTCCTAGTTCAAAGTTGTAACTGATGAGGTAAGGATAAATTGAAGAAAGATTGATAGGGAGTGGTGTGAAAGTTTTTTTTTTTATTAGCTCAATTGATACAGTCAGGAAAAGGGAGAGCTTTTCACTAGAAACCTGAAGAGGTGCTTGGGAAAACCTACTTGTCAGTTGGCCTGGTAGAGGAGAATATTTCTGCCTGTAAACTTTTCCTCATCTCGTTTAGAGTTTGTAGAGTTGCTGATAAGCAGAGACATTAAGCTTTCCTAATTTTTCTGTGAGTGTCATTTAACCTGAAAATATCTTTTACGTTTAAATTGCAGTTTTGTAACATACTGTAAGACACCAAATGCTTGTGGTCATTTGCATCCCTTTGTATGTGAGTGATCTAGTAAAGATGCAGTACTGATACCCTTGATCATTTGGAGTTAATGAGTTTTTTGGGGGATCCACTCTTCTAGCAGAGGCATGTGGAAATTCTAACAGAAGAGTAGAGACAGCAGATTTTTTTTTGTTGTTATAAAGAAATTCTAGTAAGACCTTTTGTAAAGCAGGCAGCTTTAGTTTGTTTTGATGATGCTGAAATGGAAGCAGAAAGCTGACACTCCTCCCTCTTCCTGCACCAAATTTTAAAGCAATTGGAAATGAAAACTGACATTGTTTGAACCTCTCTTGAGTTTTTGCCGTCATCCCCATGGTTGATATGTATCTTTGGTGTTTCATCTATTGTATGCAGCAGCTGAGAACATCTGAAAACCTACAGGTTTTCTTTTTCCTTTGCTTCAGCCTGTACCTCATACTTGAGCTATCTCCAAGTCTTTGAGTCTTTGTTTGCAGGTGATTATCTTTCACTGGTTTGTTTCTTTCCTTTATCCTCTATAAAGATAAGGGGATAAGAATTCAGTTTGAAGACACCTTAAAATCTACCATCTTGTTATACCAGTCACAATATTAAATCTAATTTCAATATCAGGAGTGAGTTTTCCTTGGAAATGGTGAAGAAAGCGGCAGCATGAATTAGTTACACCCCTTTGTGTTAATTTCTTGCTAGTCATCTTTTTTTCCACTCCCTTCTTGTGTATTCTTCATTTTATCTGTTCAAGGCTAAAGAGATCTTGTCCACATTCTTTACAACAGCAGTCAATTTACGGTACCTATTTAGTCACTGTTGAATTTCTTGGGTTTTATGTTTTCTGAAACAAACACAACCATGGTGTCTTGGTCAGTTGGGATGAAAATGTGTGTGGCTAATTCAGAGACTTATACTCATTAATATTTTTATATTTATGGTTGAAGGTGAAATTTCACTAGTAACTTTTTGAAAATGCTGTAAGATTTTTATGTATATATATAGTATTTATACACCCATAAATACACACCTTATGTTACCTTTTTTGTTCTTACGGAAGCATTTGTGCAGCCATAGAGTGAATTGGAGTGGGGTACTGATCCAGCTTAAAAGTGGTCTTTCAGGTTTTTTTTCCTGAATAACTTTTCACCTGAATGCAATATCCCTGCATCCTGACTTTTTCACTTGTATTCCGCTATAATCCTTACATCCTTTTGTAAAGAACACCTGTGTTGCTAATTGGTCCTTCATTTTTAAACTTGGTTTCCTTGTAACTAGCAGCTTATGCTTTCTTGAATTGCATGTCCCCCCCCTCCCTTTTTTTTTTTCCATTTTTGCAAAAATTTCTCCAGTCTTGTGAGACCTTCTTGAAGGCTAATCTGGTCTTGTCATAGTCAGTTCCTTCTGTTTGTGGTGCTGATACATAAGCATTTTTCTGGAATGATGCAGGGGACTTTAGTGCTGCTACTGAAGATAACGCTGTGGTTTATCTGTTCCTCTCACTAAAATGTAGTAATTGGACAACAGTTGTGTTTTTCAGCTGTATGGGTTAAGACTAAATGTAAATGTACTAATTCTTCTCAGGTTTATTTTCTGTATTAATATAAAGAGCTATAGGGATGGCAGGTGATTTGTAAGCAAATTATATCATTCAGGGTCTCTAATTATACTGAAACTCCAGGCACTGACTTTTCAGTCATCAGAACTTGAAGATAAATTAATTCCCTCTGCTGCAAGTTGTTGCAATCCATTTTTTCTTAGTAATTTTAGACACTGAAACATTAGCATTTGTATAAAAACACTAACTATGAAAATATTTGCAAGAACTGCAAGCAGATTTTATATTCTTGTGGGTTTTTTGGTTGTTCATTGTGTGTAAAATGCATAAATGCTCTGGCAGTGTTGGTGGAATATGGAGATGACAGAGGAAGGAATCTGCTGGCTTTTAAAAGAGGAATCACAGGCATTTTCTGCTTTCCATACTTTACAAATACTGATTATATAGATATTCTGAAGTGTATTTTATTATTCATTTTGTATTCCATCATCCCGTTGTCATTAATTTTGCATTCCATCAGCCACTTTTCAGAATGTGTTTATGGTCTCTTGACAGGAGAATATATTTTCTAGTAGGCAGACATTGAAGTAGAAGTTGTTTGGATTATGTTCTTAGCTGTGTTGTCTGGTATCTCCCCTGGCCCAAGATAACATGTCAAGGAAAAAGAAGCTTTAATGAAAAGGCCTGTGGATGAAGGATTCTATTTGTGGCAAATATTGTTTACTTACCAACTGAAGTAAGTATAATATTTTTATTCTAACTTACGATGCTTTCCTGTAGCAATTTTGTGTATTTTATTTCACAGGTAATAGGTGTGTATTTTGCACAGTGCCCAATTAAATTTACTTTTGACTGTCTACTGACTGTTATTTGGCTATTGCTTATGGAAAAATGATCTCATTTCTATTCACAAAATCAGTTATGTTAACTTAGATCTTTGCAATAAGTGTCTAATTGGTGTTTGGAGAAATAACAAATATAGGTGGGATAGTGGAGAAACATGTTACAAGTTAATTTCTACCCTTGTTAAGATTTTGCACAGTATGTTTAACTTAAGAATTTAAGTATTCACTTTGAATATAATAAAGCCATAATTACCCACTTTAGTTAGGCAGAATGCTTTGTTAGCTGAAACATGCTCTGATACATATTATTTAGTGGTAATTTTTTTAATTATACAAACATTTGATGCTCCCATTGACATAACTGGGAATTAGCTGTATTAGAATTTTTTCTGCCAGTTGGTGAAGCCTTTTTCTGAGCAACATCCACAAGGTGGTGCCTTTTCATCACCCGAAAGGGAAAGAAACTTTGCTTTACAAAGTTCATGTTGGCTTTTGGCCTGTTGCTTGGCAGAAATGGAAAGCTCAGATGCTGTGGTGACTGTGTTCAGGGAGAAAAGGATAGAGTGAACACTGTCATTCTCTGTTCTTTCCAGCCTTCATGGTTAGAAACTGACCGTGATGCTCCGAAGTTCAGACCTAGAAGAGAGAGAAAGTGGCTTGGAAATCATAATTGAGCTGTGTTGGCAGGGTCATGAAAAGATTGGGCCTGGAAAACCGAAGTTGTGGAGGCCGGGGAGGCTGTGCAGGGTCAGAGCATTCTGTGAAATCAGACCTAGAGCTGCCACAGCTTTCCCATGTCAGGCTCAGGCACCGTGGTGGAACGATGCAGGAGCCTGAAAGTGGAAGAATGAGGAGTGCTTTAGGCAATTGCTGTGCAGTCTGGGGGGTGGCTGATGGGGAACTGGCATAGCACTGACAATTCTCTTTTAGTTGCATCATAGTTTAAGGAGAATTTTGTTGAAGATAAGGCAGTTGGAAAATGTTCTGAAATATTACCCTCTATTGCAGAATAAGACCTGAGAACAGTAGTATTAAAAGAAAGAGTTTTTCACATGACCTATATGTAATTCCCAGCTGTGAACCCTCTGGCAATGAGCATGAAATCCAAAACACAGCTGATAGGGGAAAGGGCTGTTGTCAGCTCAGACCGAACACTTGAGTATTCATAGCACGGTGTTTTTACAAACAGACATTGGAGTACATCAGAATAATTTGGTTTTGAGATCTGTGCAGGAACCTCCTCCTGGCTGTGTGCATTTTCAGATACAGTGGCAATCAGTGCTGAAGGAGAACCAGGTGTGCACCACATTGTACTAGTTTCCCTCCAGAATAGCAAGCCTCGACCACCCCCTGCCCCTTATACCGCTCTGCCAAATTTCCTGCTGTAAATTGGTCTTATGTTTGCCTTTATGTACCTTGTGACCCCTTCAGAATATTTGTGGTATTTTAAACCTTGCATTGTGTGCATGACACAGTGTTTAGTTTGGAAACGAAGTTTAATTTAATCACACATGCTGATTGTGGTGTTTATTTTGGAACCGGTAAGTAGGAGGCAACCTTTTATATTTTATTAGTCTAGATGAATTCTCCCTGTCACTTGATAACCATGTATAAGTTCCAACTAAAAAAAAAAATCGATATTCAAAGGAATGCTGAAACATGGATGGTGCTTGAATATTGCCTGCCATCAGCTCCAGGCTGGGATTCTTTTGGACACCTAAACTCTTTGGGTGTTTGTGGTTCACCGTGGTGATAGTGATAGACTGGCTATTTTGTTTTTAAAGGATTGTGTATCATTCCTCTTTATGTGCCAGCGGAGCTGGAGGGGGAGCCGTTTTGGAAAGAGCAATATTCACATTAAAGCAGCAGCTTTTGCTGTTTGTTTTTTCCCTTTATTAGAAAGGAAGGGAGCCGTGTTTGCAGGGAGAGGTTATAGCTCTGTGGCCCTGGCCTTGTTTCGTTCACTTCCCACATGTCTGCATTTACAGCAGAATAAGCAAGTATTAGAAGCTGATTTGCTACTCCCTGCAAACTGCTCCCAGCCCCTAACATCCCAGCAAAACTGCTCACGTGGTCTGCAGTTTATAATGCATGTGGTGGTAATTCTGGCTCCAAATCTTACTTTTCTCTGAGTGCTGATGGGCTTGGCGGGGAAAAAGGGGGTGAGTTTCTATGAGCCCTCTTTAATAGAATGCGATGGAAAAGGATGTAACAGAAAGCTGAAAGAAATACACAAGTGAACTTTAACGCAGCATTGCAAGAACACCTGCCTTCAGTATTTTGACTGTTGAAGTGAAGCAATTTTGATGCAAAGTTCTTTATGTCATGAAATAGCAGATTTGTATGAGATATTCACGAAACACACAGCTTTAACTAACTCTACCTGTATTTTTCCTGTTATAATCTACTTGTGGTGTTGTTCTAAAAGAAGCTTTCCTCCAAGAGAAGTGTTGGAATTCTCCCCTAATAAAGCAATGCACTTAAAAGATGAGATTTGATAATCCAGTGATTTTTGAGGTACCATGTGTTTTCTATTCCACATCCCTGCGTAGCAAGATGCAGTGTTATTTCCATGATGGTTATCTGGTGGCTCTTGGAAAATGCTGTTTTTCTGGTGTTTGCTGTAAGTTTTTTTTTTTCCATATCTGATTTCCTTGATCTTCTGAAAGAAAACAGGATGTTATGATAAGAGCATAATCAAGATGAGAGGAGAAACAGGCTAATTCTTTGTTGTGGTTGGGATTTTTTGGGGGTGGTTTTTTTTTGTTTGTTTTAATTTAATTGAAAATTTGAAGATCTGCTTTAGATCATTATATTAACTTGTATTCCGTACCTCAAAGGTGATTGTCTAGTCTTGTGAGCATAGCATGTGTGTTAGTCTGGAGGACAATGGAGGACAATACTAGAAGGTATGGTATCAAATTTGGCAGAAAACTGATGAGTTCTGTATGATGTTTTTGGCCCTACCTTCCATTTGTTGTCTGTAGAAATACTGCACTTGAGTGCAGACACAGTAGATGGCACTTGAGTCATTAATTTTATGATGTAGGAGTGAAAGCCAAACTCGGTTACAGAGTTGGCTGTTTGTAGCAATAGGCACATTTTATTGAAGGAGCAGCATCAAAGCTTTTGCTTTCAGTTACATAGTCCTAGAAGAAAGTAAAACATGCACAAATTCTTTTTCAGTACAAGCAGGTCCTCTGCAAGTCCTTGAGTTTGGTGAATTTTTAAAAAGACAAGTGGGCAGGACATGATCAACCTGAACCACAAACACGAAGTGCCAGATTCCCTTTAAACATGTTGCCAGTGTTTGGGTTGGTAATCTGTTGTTTACCACATATTCTCTAATACAGTTTCTTCATTTATTTTTTTCTAGTCTTGCTTACTTCATCAGACCATTTGTGATGCGACCTCTGATAGCAGGTGAAGGATAAAAATCTGCTGGCAAAGTAGATTTCGAACAATATCATCTTATTATGAGAACAGTTTGAATACTACGTTCCTTACTGTGGCTAAGTCTGATTACCGGCATACTCTTAGCCTTGGTTGTTTTGCTAATCAAAATGTAAATATATGATTTAGGGTATTCCAGAGTGGTTACCTCATGCTATGTTTGGTGCTGTACCCTTGGACAGTACTGTCTGGTCATTTGTTTATTCTCAGCATTTGTCAATACTGGCATTAGATGGTGAGTTGATGGTCCTGAAAGCTGAAGCAACAGTACAGACTTCCCCAGTAATATCCTGTCACTATGACTCGGCACTAATGCTTATTGCTGAGTTGAGAAGGTGTAGTCAGACTCGGTTCATGATTCATTCTTTGGCCTTGCTGTTGATGCTCTTATAAAACTTATTTTAATGAGGATGCTATTGGATTTGAACCCAGGAACTAGCTTAATTTATGTTCTTCTTCCTATGTTGTTTTATCACTTTTCCAGTTTCAGGATTTAGAGTTTATTAAATTGTAGAAGGCCAAAAAATGATGTTTATTTACTAGCTGAGAGTTCTAGCTGTATCCTTCACTTTGCCTAACCAATGTCTGTAAAATAGGTAGAGATATTTGTGTGTGCTTTACTAATGTTACTTGGAAAAAACTCCTGCGTGTTAAACAGGTGTTTACCTGCCACTGAGGTTGCCCAGTGTGACTTTGCAGGGAGTTTACCCCTTGGTTTCTTTTCTTTGAGTATTTGCCAGTGAGTTTCATCTCTCAGTACAGCTCTTTCTGATTGGTTATATGGATGTGTACTGGACAGAAATGTAAAAGCTAAGAGAAAAGTGTAGGGAACTTTGTTTGAGGGTGTAAATGATCGTAGCTGCCTACTAGCATGGTCCCTTCATCTCATGATTAGGACAAGTCCTCTGATGTTTTAGCTGCATCTGCCTGTAATTCAAGATGCTCCATTCAGGTTAGAGAGTAATTAAATCCTTTTAGCAGCTAGTCAGTTTTGTGAATGTTTTTCCCTTCCAAAAAACCAGCTTTTTCCTCTTTGACTGAGACTCCCCAGCAGGAGGTACCTTTTTGCTTTGCCAGTTGGAGAAAGCCCACATCCACTTACAAAGGCTATACTGGAACTCACAGGCATTTCATTTTAATTCCAGGCAACCATCCCTTTGCTGCTGCCTTTGGAACAGCTCAGCTGTGGAAGAAGTGAGCTAATCTGGAAATTTGAAAGTGAAGTACTTAGTGAAGCCCTGGGGTTTACAGTTGGAGTAATTAAGGAGGGGAATTGCACACCCGTACTTGATTTTTGTTTTAATTAGTCTTCCTTTGATCTAGTCTCTCAATTTAAATTTTGAGATTTGAATCAACAACCTGCCACAGTATATTGCTTAACTCTTCTCCTCCTCAGCCTGTAGAGGAGATGTAGAATATTGTTTATGCTTTCTGTTTTCTATTTTGTTAGGGAAGGTTTTGGCTGTCACTCCTGTTTCCTATTTTCTACTGAGATTCTTTCCATCTCTCCCATCCTCTCTTTTCCTTCATTCTCGCCTCCCAGTCTACTTTCTTCATCAGACATCTTTACCAATTTTCCATTCACTTTGGGATGTAGTTGAACATTGTTGTAACTTTTAGAAATGCGCCTCAGGCATCTTTGTTAGGTTGTCTCTTTCACTATGAATCAGTCCCACTCCTTCCATGTGACTTCTCATTTATTGGAAGAGCTATCTTTGTCGCTGTTGCCAATTGGAATAGACTCCCTGCACTTCTCCGCTTTGCTGGATGAACCAGCCAATTTTAGCTCTTATTTGAAAAATCCTTTTTTTATTTCTACCTTGGCATCTGAATTCCCCTTTCCTATGTTAATATATTTTATGTCTCAGTTTGTCACCCTCTTGCTTTTGTGATGCAGCACAAGGGTGTTTTCATGTACACTGTATTTGCAAGTTGGATGTTTAAGCGTGCTAAAGTCTACCGTGGGTATATTAATGATGAATATTCTTTGTTTTTCTAGCAGGTTCTGATAAGTACAGTCTATGGTTGTTGTGCAGGTCCTCTTTGATGGAAAGAAACTACCAGCTTTAGAAAGAGAATGGCAATTTAAGTCAGAAGCATCAGGCCAACCATGATTTCTTGAAGAAAAGTCATGAAAACACTAATAGCGACATAAAACAAATAAGACTTTAGTTTTTGAAGTCTTATCCAAAAAACTTCCTGCCAGAAAGCTGCTGGGCAAATATGGTAAATAGCATAGGAACCTGGTCTATCTGCTTTGGAAAAACAAAACTTTATATTGACATTACCAAGATTTGAACTTTGCTTCTAGGAGTTGGATATTTTAGAATTCATCTAAGCTATGTTACTATTAAACTCCTGTTATCTCTGAGTGGACATATGCCCTTTTATGTTTTATAAATAAGCAGAAAGTGTTTGGAGCTTCTGATACAGTTCAGTGCACAAAAATGCTTATGGATACGTGCTGTAGTTATGATTTCTTTTTGGCAGCCAGTCAGTCTCTTTTTTTTTTTTTTTTTTCTTCAAGTGAAGGAGACTGCTACTGATTTTTCCAAGATAATTTGCCCGATCAATGATCCTGCTACCTGTTTCTTTTTTCTTCCTGCTGCAATGTATGTATTCCTGCTAGCTTTTCAATGCTTCTCCTTCATGTTTCCTGTTTGTTACAGTCCCTGAGAATCAACAACAGAGCTGCCCTGTGGCCAGTGGAGCTGCTAGTAGGTGAATGGAAGGAGACCTTGCCTGGTGCTTTGCCTTATTTGTGATTTTTAGCTAGTTGCTATTTCCTTTAGGAGCAGAGTTACAAGGTTAAAATTAGGTTTGTGGGTTTCTTTGAAGTAGTTTGGTTATCTAGTTCTATCTTACATTTTGAATTAAGAAAATAGGAAGGAATTGTGTAGGAATTCTTCTCAACTGTAGTTGAATCTAACTTTCATAACTGATGTTTACTCTTGGGTATTACACATCTCAGCTTTGATAATTACGATGAAAAGCCTGATCAGTTCTAGTGTTATGTGATTTCATGGTATAGTGGGATTTTAAGTGGAAATATAGCAAGTATATTTTTCTCCTTCAAATGATGAAATTTCAAGTTTTTATAGCCCTTAAGCAAGCAAACAAAACCTAATGAAAATGTATCTGAAAAGCAAGTGGGGAGAACCAAGTATTCAGTATTTTAAAAATATGAGTATATACTTTAAATAGTTTAAGTAGAACCTTTTTATGCTCCTTGTCTTTGATTTAAGGTTGATTTTGGTTTTGATTTTTTTTTTTTGAGATTTTTTTCTTGGCCTAGTTAGGGCACAGTTTCCAGTGTTAAAACAGATCTTTCTTGAGATTTTGAAGAGCAGTGATGAAATTGGTGATAATTACGAAGAATACTGGCTTGGTATTTTTAGAATTCATACCCATGTTGTATTTTTCACAAGTGTTAGGCCACATCAGATTTTCCATTAAACTGTTGTTTGTGATGTCTGCTAAACACAACTTATGCATTTATTTCAACAGTTCTGATGATTACTCTTAACTGCTTAAGCTGGGATTTGTCACTGACATTGAGGCTATTCTTATGGTGGTGGCTCCCAAGAGTTGACACTGAGGTAAAAATTTTGAATGTGGTTCCAAATCAAATAAAACTATATTAGAAAAGCTCTAACGTAAGCATAGAATTGCATCTTTCAACATCTTGCACATAGAAATGACTGTTGGTTTATCATGGAATATTTCAGACCATTGCTTCCTCAAGGGATTTCATAATCCATACCTAATAATGCAAGTGACACTTTGCGGCTGATTTTAAACAATTTCAGTCCTCCAGGTTGTAGGAGAGCTTGGAGAGAAGTAACTAAAGCTTATTGGACTGAGGCTTTCCTACCTCTGGTAATGTGAAATACAGATTATAGTGTGAGTAGTGAGTAGCCAGTGATATGTGGTAACGTCCAAGACTTGAGTGGGGAAAGGCTTAAGACAGGAGGAAGGTAAGGCTGGGAGTCCTCCCAGTTTTCCATGGTGCAAAAAATTTCTACTCTGCCTTGCCTTATATCTTATCTTTTGAATAAAAGCTGATTAGATCAAATATAAGTGTGAAAGCCTTTCTCGGAAAACTGCATGTAAACATATCCCTTCAGGCCAGAGATCTTTGAACACAGCGCTAAAGAAGGGGATAAAATATGCCCAGATTGTATTTGCTGTATTTTAACTTGAAATCAAGAAGTGAAGGTAATAGTCAGATGACCAGGTTCAGCCCTGATAAAGTAATAAATATTTTGTACTGTTGACCATTCCATCACAGTAGGAACTTAAAAAATAATAAAAAACCTCCATCTTGAAGGTTGTTTTCCAGTTGCTTACTAATCCATTGATTCTGCTCTGGATTATCCATCCCTGTAGTAATGTGAGTTTATTAGGCATATTACTACAAAGCTTTGTAGTCTGTAAGTATTCTATTTACAGTTTTTCTTTTGATCTTGCAGTCTGCCATAGGTTTGACCTCAGGTACTTGAAGGACCTGCAGTTTCTTTGAGTGTGGTTTTGACTGTCTTACAAGCTTTTCTAGAAAGCAATGAGATAAGAGGGTTACAAGCAGAATGTGGGGACTTCAAAAGGAGCTCCACCATTTCTGGAAGAAATAAGAATGGTTAAACAAGTATTTATTTTCACAAAGATATAAATACAAAATTAATTTTGACTGCTTGGCTTTTGTAAGGTCTTTATTCCATATTCTAAGCATTAAAATTGAAACAAATCCCCCATGATCCTGTAAATAAAATTAACTATTCCAGCACATTGTAAATGGAGAAGGCAAGAAAAAAATGCAGCTGTTTCAGGTCTGAGGAGATTGTGAAGTACTGCATTGTGAATTGCATATCAGTATCTCGAGTACTTGATTTATTTTTTGTAAAAGACACGCAGAATAGCATTTTTCTGGTTTAAATAAAAATTCATAGTTGCAACACTAAGTGAGCTGGTTTCATTCTAGGTTTTGAAAAAGCAAGGATTGAGGAACAGTTATGTTGATACTTTGTTTTGTCTTTTAGAGAAATCACTTTAATGTGACACAGAAATCTGAACTGTGATAATGGAGATTTATCAGAAGTGCCAGAAATTGAAATTTTTCCAAAATAAAGAGAAATTTCACATTGTATGGATAAAGTGATCAATCTCTCTCATTCATGGTATATATCAATTTCTGTGTTCTTTCTGTTGGATCCATTTTGGAATAAGTTAGAAGGAAATAAAAAAAAATGTAAATTAATTATAGGAATAAACTGTTTCCCCAGTAATTTGTTTATCTCTGTCTACTCTTGGAGAGCCGTTAGCTTGTTTCATGAATATGCTGCAGTTAAGAATTTTGAAGACTGTATAGGCAGAACAATTTTTGTTAAAACAAAAAAAATTGAAGACAGATTTTTTTTTTCTGACTGGTGTAGAACAATACCCATATGTTACTTTTCATATGACATAATAGCTTTTAGAACATTCTGTTTTGAAACCAATGACTAAGTGTAGATTTCATAGCTTTTCTTAGCTCCACGCAAATTAAGTGCAAGACTTGTTTAATCAATGGAGGACACAGTAGTGTATTTGTGGGGATGGGGGGAGGAAATAATTCAAAACTGAGAGAAGCAAAACCTTAAATAGAGCTTTTAACTCACATAAGATGAATAATTTTAAGATTGAGGGGTTGGAAATGAGAGCCGCCTTAGCAGAAATTATGGCAGAGTTGACGTAAAGAAGCAGGAATTGCTCAGTGGTTCCATTTTCATGGCAGCAAAACCATGGTGTGTTGTGTGGGGGTTTTCTGATGAGTGTTTGTTTGTTTTGTTTGGTGGTGGTTTTTTTAGGTTTTTTTTTTGTTTGGGGTTTTTTTGCTCTGTGTTCTTTCTGAGCCCTGGTTCTGTTCTCTTAGTACACCTTCCCATTCTCTGCTTTTGTGGGTCTGGCGACTCTGGAATGAATCCTGTGCTATTCAATTAAATTTATTAGCTTAGGTTCTGCAATACATGCACCATTTGAAGGTGGTATGTATCACTAGCATAGTTGTTTCAGTGGGGAATAAGTTGTCTATGTAAGTTTTTAGAAGCTTAGTATTTATGGAAAGGGAGTCCTGTTTTTTTTTTTTTCTGTTTAATAAGTGCACAGTGTCTTTGAATAGATTTGTGTTATAGTATATATATAATGTCAAATAGATCGCATTTATTTCTGTCATGATGGCTTTATCAAGCCTAGCATGTAACTGTCATTAAAGGAGGAACTGTTCTACTAATGAAAGCTGATATTGAGTAAGTGCTTGTCTTCACTAGGTTATGAATGTCATTAACTTGTTGAAGTTAATTGGCAAAGATAGGTGAACTTTCTCCACCCATTTGATCTTAGCTACAAATACACGGGTCAGCTCATACAGATACTGTACAGTTACAGTAGTGCAATCATATCTCTAAGATAAGACAGCAGTCAAATAACGTGCGCAAAAATATGACCAATGATTTGACCACATCTGTTGGTTTCATTAGAAATGCCATGAGATTGTTGTCCAGTCAGTAGAGGAAACTTACATTTTTAAAGTTTCATCTGAAAGATCTTCAGATGGTAAATTGAATTAAACTCCACTTGTTTTCCTCTGCATCCTGCTGTAGATTGAAGCTGTGGTTCCAGAAAGTCTAAGTATTTGAAACCTGAGGCAGAGAGATGCAGGTCATTCCCGGTAGTGTTTAATGGAATGACAACACTTGGCTTGTAAATCTAGTTAGGTATCAGCTAGTAAATGGAGAAGGAATAAAAGAGAATGGAAATGCAGTTTTCATTTTGAAGTATCATATACTCTTCTTGTTTTGAAATGCAAATATTGATGGGAGATTTAAGAACAATAACAAAAAGGCACTATATTTTCCCCCTCTGCTTTTTGCACTACAAAGGAGATCTTTTTGTATTTTGTCATGTATCCTGAGCCTTTAATATTCAAGCCATAAAGACTGACTGGCTGGAAAGTTTGGGAAGGATAGGTAAAGGGGTGGGAAACAAAGGGTGTATGTGCATTTACTTGTCAAAGATGTGGAATTTACAGATATTAAAGCAGAATTTGCCAAGGATTAAAACCTAAAGGAATGTACAAAAAGTTGTGCTGCTTTAGATGCTATTTTCCCTGTAGGCATTTGAATCTGAGTGAGGTTTGGTTTTGTATAGCCAAAGATGATTTATGATTTCAACATGCTCAGTGGGCTGAACCCTGAAAATGCTTCATAACAAAGATAACCAGAATAAATGGTGTATGGATTCTGTATTCATTTGAAGGTGAACCTCAAAGTAAACATCATTGGTTTACTGAATGTTTTAAGTGGTACTTTGCTGTGTTTGACTAATGGGTGTTGCGAGTTTGAGAATTTCAAATAGTAAGATGGATTTCATAGAGAATAACACTGAGTGAAACAGTCGTCTGTTAAACACTATTTCTTTTAACATAACTTTATCTTGGCTATCTAAGTTACAAAAAGGTTATAAGTGCTCATCATGCAAGAAAATCAAGTCTCTAATATTTAAAATGTGAGTTTGGATGCTTCACATCAATGTTTAATCTCTTAAAAATACTGTTCTGTTTAAAAGATAGCCCATACAGGCGGTTGTTTCTTTTTTTAAATACAAAATAATTTGAAGATTATAGGAATGGGGAAAAAAAAGTACATATGAGACAAGTGTGTGGCCTTTAGTTTATATAAAGGTAGATATTCAGAAATAAAATTATTATTGAATGGAGTTTGGAACGGGCGGGGGGGAGCCTAAATATTGTGACCTGCCCTGAAGTTACAGGGCAATGTAATTTCTCTTTAAATCTGAGTACAATTTGCATCTTTTAGCAGCAAACCAAAAGAGGCAGAATATTAAGGTTTTGTTGTAAGTGGAGCCAGATCCTTTAACTTATCATTTGTTGTTGAAAATGATTTCTCTTCCTTTGCTAGAATAGCATCACCTGATAACTTGACCCTAAAGCTTAAGTTATAGTGATTGTACTTTACATTGAAATACTTGTTTGATCGTAATCCATTTGAGGCTTTTATTTATTGCAGCAAGCATATATTCAACTGCCATAGGTATATATCATGTATGCTAAAGTAAAGGAAGGCTATTTTTAAACTCGTAAATCTAATGTGGGTAGTCTGGTTACAAGGTACATGTCAGTTTTGAGATGATAAAGATAACAAATGTCTTGTTGACCTATTGGCACTTTAGAGTCAATTCCTGACAGTATTGCTAGTGATCTCCAAATGTTACTTACTTCTGATCCATCTGTGAAAGTGTTGTAATTATGGCTGTGAATCTTTTTTTAAAATGTGTCTTTTACCTTTGAAAAAAAAAAAGGTCAGCCTGTCAGCTAGAACAACAGTATCGTAGATCGTAGAGAACCCCTCTATTATGACAGAGTTTTGGTTGATCGGGGTTGTGCTGAGTTTTGTCAGTCCAGATACCATTCACGGAATCACAGAATTGTCAGAGTTGGAAGGGACCTCTAGAGATCATCTGGTCCAACTCCCCTGCCAAAGCAGGATTGCCCAGAGCACATCACTCAGGACTGCATCCAGGTGGGTCTTGAAAATCTCCAGAGAAGGGGACTCCACAACCTCCCTGGGCAGCCTGTTCCAGGGCTCTGCCACCCTCACCGTAAAGGAGTCTTTTCTCATATTTGAGTGGAACTTCCCATGTTCCAGCTTGAGCCTGTTGCCCCTTGTCCTATTGCTGGAAACCACTGAAAAGAGTCTGGCTCCAACATCCTTCAACCCACCCTTTAGATACTTACAAGCATTAAGAAGGTCTTCCCTCAGCCTTCTCTTCTCCAGGCTAAAAAGTCCCAGCTCTCTCAGCCTTTCCTCATAAGGGAGGTGCTTTAATCCCTCCATCATCTTTGTTATCCTACAGTGGACTCTCTCCAGTAGTTCCCTGTCTCTCTTGAACTTGCTTGTTTTCTTTCAAACTCTATTCCATAGCATGAACGTTGAGCAAACACTTTTAAGAAAGCGCCGTGAGCAGTATCTTTCTGGACAGTTATCCTTTGTAAGACTGGTACGGACCTCTTGCTGAAGGGGGTTGAGGGGGAATGTCTGTATCGTGGATGGAGTTGAAATGGGCAGGATGCCATTGGCACCAGTCATGATAAATACAACAGTGTGTCTGCAGTTCTAAAGTATAAATACTAAACCTTAAAAAAACTTCTTGTAAGAAATCAATTCATAGTCAGCTGAATGATGTGCATGGGAAAAGAATGCTTGTGTTTCTGAAGTATACTCAAAAAAGAGCTGCATCTTCACCTGCTGCTGCACTGTGATTCAGCCCGTTCTGAATGGGATGTTAAATGTATTTGGGTACTTATTTTTCCTGTAGTTACCAGCCTCGTGTCCATCAAGAGAGAGATATTTCTAAACACTCTCTCTATTTTGGCAGAGAAGCTGCCTACCTTAATTTTGTGTTTTCTCGAAAACATGTTGTGTTTTGTTGTTTTCATAGATCACAGGCATGTTGAAGTCTCTGTCTTTATTAAACAAGTACATATAACTTATCTGCAACAAAGCAGATTTCCAGCTTCTTTGGTAAAAAATGTAATAAAATATGTTTCTGTTTGTCTCGGCTGGTGCAGGAACTTAAATACATTTGGTTTTTGGCCTTGGTGACTGTAAATACATCAAACTAGTGGTTCAGAAATTGCCATTGTCTTTTTCATTGCTATAAAACCTCATACAGGCTAGAACTGCATCTTTTATAGTTACTCAACCAGATATATAGCTAAGCAGATGATAGTCACCTGGTAAAAGGAAAATGTTACACACTAATAGATGAAGCATTTAAAAGCATCTTTGTTAAAAATCCTTCAGGTAAATAAAGTATATGTAATACTAGACTCTTACAGATGTGCACCTTCTTCATGATCACAAGTAAGTATGAACTTAGTCCCCAGAGGAAATCTGGGAGCTGTGTTTTATAGTCTCAATGAGGAGTAATGCCATATGAAATGATTTATTCCAGAAATGTTCCCTGCAGCAGGTTTGCAGGACTGGCTCTAAGCCTGTAGCTTAGAAAGCAGAAAGTGTGAGAGGGTCCCAGAGCAGTTCAGGTATTAAATAATGAGCAGTTCATGTGGTGTGATCCCTACAGGGCTGCAGGGTTGTGCTTGTAGCCAGTCTGGCGAAAGTAGAAGGATATGGAATATATGTCTGTATTTTAGATAGATGAGGAGTTTCACAGGCCTCATATCTTTGCGTCGTTCAACATCTTAGTGTGTGTTAATGAAAAAGTGTTTTTAATTAACTGTCATTTTAGAAATGAGCACAGGGAAACACATTCCCTGTGGGTTCTCACATAGGGTTCTCAATAGCTCACAATTTTGACTAACTTTTTTAAAAGGTATGTAATTTTGTATTCTTGAACTGCATATGATACTAAGTGGTTTGGGTTTTTTTTCTGGGAAACATATATGCAAACACACGCGTGCATATATGGCCTGGTTATGATTTGTGCTGTATTAATAAAATGAGGCTTTTTGGGTTTTGATGTAGTCTTTCGGCACTTTGATAATGAGTAGTAGTGTTTTCTCTCTTTAAAGTGGTTACTTTATTGGTGAACACAAGGCACCTTTCAGTTGTTCAGAGATTCTACTAGAAGTTGCATATAAAAATCACAAATTTCATGGTATTTTCTTAGGTAGGTCATCTGTTTAACTTCTGAGAAAAATTAGGACAGCTGTCAAAATCTTCCTTGGGGAAGCAAAAATAAAAGATACTTTGTGTTTCTTGCCTGGATTATTTGGTGTACTTAAAACCTTAACTGTTGAATGGACAAATGTCTGACTTCATCGGCTCATACGTGCTTTAGGTGTCACTTTCCAAAAACTGCACTATCATCATATTAAGTAAGAATTTAAAATATATTATATTGCTCTTCCCGTCAGGAGCTCTTTTTTTTTCTGAAACAGACGCATTTTAATCACCTGGTCACCCCTTGTTAAGGGGATGCAGTCAAGATAAAGGTCCTGGTGTTGATCTCTAGTCTGGCTGAGTTGTGGAGTAGCTTTGGGAGGTGATCCTCACCGTGTTGGTGAGGCATTGATTATATACAATATGGTTTAGAATTTGTATCCATTGCAAATGGAGGGTAAGATCCCAGAACACAGCAGCAGAAAATTATTTATATGAGATGCAATTTTAAGTTATGACTTTTTATCATGTTTGATTTCCTTTTAAACTTGGAGAACGATTAATGAGTCAATGAACACGTTTTATACTAATTCACAATCCATATTAATGTTTTTTTTTTAACCAAAACTGTAAGACGGTATGTACCAACGAAGAATAATTCACTTACCATTCAAATGGAACTTAAGTTGTAAAAAATTCAGAAACAATGATGCAGGAGTTTAAAATGGATGTCCATTTTAAATGACTCATGCATCTTTGTCAGACCAGCTCAGCATCATCTGATCATGTTTTGAAGATACAGTGCTATTTGTTATGCTTAAGTGTGCTGGTAATTTACTTGAGATTTACGTTGATTTGAAAATTCTTCTGGTGATGCTGTCCCAGTGGATGAACTAACCTAAGTGCAATGCCTAATTAGTAACAGAAACCACAATATTTTTTATTAACTGCCATCCAAACTTTATGGTCTTCCTCATTAGTAGGAATGTGGATAAATCTATTGGGTTTTGGAGCTAGGATAACCCTGGTTGTCATATCTTCTTATAATATCAGGTATATCAGAAATTAGAGATTCTTTTCAAGAATTATTTTGATCTCAGCTGCTATGTTATATTTAAATATAAATCACAAAGATTACCAAAAAGATGCAGAACTTGACATGTGTCTACAGTTTCAGAAAAATGCTTGTTACTTACAACATAGAATTGAGATAGAAAACTCCTCTTCTAGAAGTTACTAAAAAGAAAAGACATCTGTCAGATAGTGATGTGCTTTGTTTAGAGGATATAGAAGCATCTCTGAAAGAACTTCACTTTTTAGAGACCAGTGAGGGTTTATTGGGGGTGGAAATGATGAGTAACTTTAACAAACAGGTTAATAAGTACCTCCTTTTTGTAGATGTTCCTTTACTCAATTATCTTGAGCAAAGTATGGTTACTTTAACCTGAATCCCAGGTTAAACACTCTACCAGTTTCATTTATTTAAACCTAAATAAAAAGCAATAGTTAAATATATTAAATATATTTGTTCTACTTTCCTAGAAGAAATTATTTGATTATCTGGCAAAAAATGCAGCATGATGGAGCTGTAAGAAAGTAAAATTTGATACTTCTATTGCTTTGGGTTTTCAGGCAGCACGGAAACTTTTTTGATGCATTTATCTTTTAGGTAATTTAGAAGCATTTCTTAGCTTGGAGTTGGTTCCACATTGGGATCCACTTGGGTTACGGATAGAACAACCTTCGGGTCTGTTGGAGGCACAGCCTTGTCATTTGCCTGCAAAAGGTCGTATAGACATATGTTGTTTAGGTCCAATACAGCTTGCTCATTCTGTTTCATGCTAGCAGCCTGCCTGAAAGATTTTCTTTGTCTTAAAATAGTGTTTCAAGTTCACTGGGATTCAAGTATTACCTCACAAGCGCTAAGGCTGTTTCAGGAAATGATGAGACTCTTGGATCCCCTGCCACATTGGATAACCTAACATCCGAGGAAGATGTTTGTAAGTCCTTAATCCGTGAAATGTGTAAAGAACCCTGCTTAACGTGTCTCCTAATTTCCCAAAAGAAGAAGGTGAGCTCATTCAGATGTTTCGTGCCAAAAAAAATCATGGAATAAAATGCTGTTCACAGTAAAAACCAGGAGACGGTTTAGGGGAAAGGCTCTCCTTTAAGAAGGTCCTCTGCAACATCTACTTTGTCTTGCTCCTCCGATCTTTATGGCTTTGAGGAATTAATCCAATTAAAATATGTTTATACTAGTATATCTGCCTGGGGTCATACTGCCTTGTAACTCATGGTTAGCTTCTTGAGTCAGTGTCACTGTGTGTTGCTTTCTGCAGTCATCAGTGAGTATGCCCTTCTTCACTGTTGGCATCTCAGGTTAGGGGAGTGGGAAAGATGCCAGCTCTGATAGCACACCTCCTTTAGGCATTTTCCACCTTGAGAATACATCCTTAATGACGAGCTCCAGGTGTCAAATGTAGAAATGGCGTTTCTGAGAAACGTATCTTCTCATCTTAAGCAAACCTGGGGTTTCACATGTCCTTGCTGAAGGCATGTTCTGTTCTTTTTCTTGTAAATGGCTGAATAATTGACATCACTATCTTAGTTTGCAGGTACAGTGGGTGGAGAGAAAGCTCTGGTAATCTCTCACAGAAGGCTTTCTGAACCAGTCTGTGATGGCATGAGTGTGAATTAAGACATAGCCATGTTTTACTACTATATTGCATGTATCTGTTCCTTTTAAGGTGCTTCCTCCTCTACCCCCTTCCCCTGCCCGCACACAAAGTTCAAAAGCTGGCAATGTCCTGAACATCTGTAACACATCTGTCTGGAACTCCTTGCATCCTTCCACGGTAACATCATGCAACTTCTGAGGCCTCCAGAAAATGCCTTCACTGTATTCTTTTGAGACCTTTTATGTCTAATACCAAATGAAGTGGTGGCTACCTTAGAGCTTCTCACAAGCGTGTGTGACACTGACAATTAACCTGGAGGAGAGAATGACATGTGTCTCAGTTGCTGGAGTTCTTTGAGTTGAGGTGCCATGTATCCAGTCCTGGATGTGATCTCTCTCTTTTCTGCCTACCTGTGTGTAGAGGGTGGTGTCTGAGCAGGAACCCGTGTCCTCTCTCCCGTCACAAAGACAGGCAAGGCATGTGCACATCGTTTGGATACCTCAGTCAAAAACCCAAACCTGGCACTTCTGTGAACATTACCTGTTTGTGAATGACTTAGTGATGAGTTTCTTATCATTCAAAATAGTCTCTGGAAGATCTTTTTAATCAACAGTAAATTTTCCTGAGAGTACCTAATGTGCTGAAGGGCATTGCGTGGCCAGAGGCAGCATTCAATGTGGATTGAAATGTCTGATACTGGCTTAGTTAAAACCACCTTATAGCTGAGCTCTGGCCTGGCTCTTTTGAATCTTACGGTGCAGTTTGCTGTAATATTCCCCTCTGTCTTTTTTGCCACTTCTTATATTTATGGACTGTTTAGAGTTGTGTGCTTTAATGCTCTTATGTGTGGTGGAATTTTTGCTGGGGTGGTTTCTTTGTTTGCTTTGTTGTTGTTTGCGGGGGGGAGGTGTTTGATTTGGATTGTTGTTTGTTTTTTGTTGGGTGTTTTTTTTTCCTTAATGGATATAAACCAAGTTGGAAAAGAAATCACTGGCATCTCCTAATTTCTGTGACTGTAAAGAACAAGTTCTCCTAAAAACAGTGATTTGGGATGAAGCTGCGTTTTTTAGGGCTCTGGATTTCCTAGACAGTTGTCAGTTTGTTTCAGAGCCTTAACATCAATTAAATGTAGCTTGTTTGATATTGAAGTTATATTTTTAATAAAGAAGGGGGGGAAAGGGTATCAGAGGTCTTTAAAATACTACCTTGTACTCAGGAAATGAAGTGTTTTGGCTCTTTAAATAAATATGATGTTTGGCCATTTATGTAACAAAAAAATAGCGCCTGCTGTTTGCTAGATAGTCAGCAAGGGCTCTGAAGGAAAATATTCACTCCCCAAGAAAAACTGGTTGTTAATCTGTGTTTATCTCACCTCATGAATGCTGGTTCATTGTAATGGATCTGAAAGCTTGTGGGGATGCTGCCTGAGAAGGCTGGGTCTTCGTGTACCATATTGTGCGGCGGATCTTATTCCTGAATTGCACCCACGTCTTCTCCCTTGGGATCCTGCCTTCTGTCTACATCCCCAAGTGGTTCATAAGAAAACCATGTGAAGTGGGAAGGGAAAGATGGCTTGGATAGGTTGTTTCTAAGGTTGAAGAAATCCTGGAGTGACTCTTATTGGATAGAAGTAAATGTCAGAGGGAAAGGAGGGTATACTAGTAGTGATCTGGGAATGTTGGAAAGTTAGCACTTAGTCTAGAACAGGAGTCTTAATCTGTACTAGAAAAAGAAGAAAGGGCCTTTAGTCTCCAAAAGGGTGGGAAAGGAGAGATAGATGGACTTGGTGCACCTGTTAAGACAGAGCTGAGGATTTGAGTCTGTTTATTAGGTTTGCCTACTTCAGTCTGGGAAGAAACAATATCTTGAATTCATTTGTCACCAGGTTTTGTGGACTACAGAAAAATATCAATGTAAAAGTAATTCTGATACACAAAAAGCAAGGTGTTACGATAGGCTTTTTTTTTTTATTGCAAAGCTGTCTGCTTTATTAAGAAGAACACTTGTGAAATGAGATGTTTTTCAAACAGTATCCAGAATAACTAAATATTTAGCAAGACTGTAGAAAACATGTAGGAAAAAAGTGATTTTTGTGATTTTTTTTTTTTTTTTTTTTTTTTTTTTTTGGGTCGTTTTCTTTTCTTTTGACATATTTGGGAAAGTGATTTTTTTTTCTTTTTTTTTTTGGTGGATGTTCATAGTTCCTTGGAAATCTCTGCAGGAGTTCAGGCATGATGTTTTTGCATAGTTCATAGTTCCTTGGAAATCTGTGCAGGAGTTCAGGCATGATGTTTTTGCATAACAGACTGTAATTCCAGATCCTTTAACTTGCCTTCTTTAATCCAGTAATTTCAGTACTTTTCCAGGGGGATTGCTTTTGACTTCCTGTTCTCTGTTAATTCTTGCTCCTGTGTGTGTTGACTAGTTGTCAGTGTCCATTTCAAATACTGATGCATTTGAGTGTTTATCAAATTATTGGTATTCTTACTAGATAAATGATCTATAAAGCACATATTTTTATTAATTTGAGAATTTCTAGGCCACAGATAGGTAGCAGTGCCTGACCTCGTCTGGGTATAGATTAAATACTTTTAAAACAGGGAGTTAGATAACTGTGCAAATTTAGTTTAAATTTACAGACCAAAAATATTTTTTTAGCCAAAAACAGGTTCTTGAAGGGTGATATGTACGTGAGGAGAAACTAAGACACACAGTTTTTGATGTTCACCTGCTTATTTATGAGCTGTGTACCAAGTTATTCTTGTCTCAGTGCCAGCAGAATCAGACGAATAGTTTCTTTGCTAATACTTCAGAGCTACTGTCGGTCAATCCTTAACCCAAAAATTCTGTCTCTAGCAGTTTCAGACTCTCTCTGAATTTTCTATTTCTATTTATTTGTATCTGCTGTTTTTTTCCTTGTGAGCACATACACATACCTTTTCAAAACAACTGTCATCAAATAATTTGAATTCCTTCTTGGATTTTCCTAAATCTTTAGTTTTCAGCAGCATTTATAAGCCTGTGATTGGTTTAAGACTTCCTTTGCATAAAGCATGTGTCTTTATAATAGCTTAAAAACAGAATATAATGCCAAACTTGAATGACATTTGATTAATTGATTACAACGAAACTAGCATTTTACAGTATTTTTTGGGGATTGTGGGGGCAGATGTGTCCACTCAAGAAGTTAAAGGCAAAAATAACAGATCTTTATTGTTTTACTAAAAATAACAGTTGCAAATCAGGATTTTTCTTACCTTGAACAGTTACAAAACTGAATAGCTTTTAAACTGCTATATCAGAAAATATTTACTATTGAAATAACGCTATTAGTGGAGTCCTGTTTGACATCTGTATTGTTCAGAATTTGCATTTCTGCTTTGGCAGTTTTCTGGGAGAGCAGGAAAAGTATTGTAAAATTTTTTTCTAAGAAAATATGAGCAAGTTGAGTTCTGCATAAAACGAATACATTTTCTTTGGGATGTGAGTCCGCAATGCAAACTAAAAGTTCTCCCTGGGCACAGACTTCTGCTCTGTGAACTTCAGGTTCTAGTGAACCTGGTGTATAATTTGTTGATACTTCCAGTTAGGTGAGCCAGCTTTGGGTCATGCTTGGAAGCAGTGCAGCGAGGGCAGCAGTCTGTCTTTGTATGTGAGTAACTATTCAGTGTCCTCAAAATGAGCAAGAAGACTTGTTTTTTAATCTTGTAAGGTCAGTTGAAGGCAAAATGTGGTATTTCTCAGACACTGATGTACCAATAAAATGTCTTCTCTGCCTTTTCCTCATGCCGTTTTGTGGTGGGTTGACCCAGCCCAGCAGCTCAGCACCCACCAGCTGCTTGCTTCCTTCGCCTCTGGGATGGGGGAGAGAACCAGAATAGCAAAACTGCTGCCCAGCATCCAAGCAACAGCCAGACCCAGTACACATACTGAAGCTTCGACTGACCTTACTGGGATGTTAGGATGGACACCTCACTTCCCTGATAGCAGCATGTGCAAATAATGAGAGCCCAGATCAGTCAGACTGAGATATGGTGTTTGAGGCCATTTGATGTTTTCATAGTATAACTGTACCGTCAAACTTGAATTTTTATCTGTGTGGGACTTCAGAGGAAGAGGATCAGGATAGGACGCTACTGCCAAAGTTGAAAGGGTGAAATGGAGAGGCATTGATTTGTAGGCCATTAATTTAAAAACAAATGTGATAGGTAGAAAGATGAATGTGTTTTGCTATTTGACTGTTGAGTCATTACAGTATTTTTTGGTAAGTTACAGACTAGTTTCTTTGTGGTTAGCATTCACACCACAGAGAAGTTTCTCAGCTTACATTAAAAGGAAAATTTGCTGATTTGCTGAAGCAAAGTTGGCTTCCTTTGGGCATTTTAGGTTTCATCTGAGGTGTGTTAGTGGGACACCTTTCTGAATTACGTGCTTTCCTTCTGCAAAACATTTCTTTGTGAGTGTCGGTCTTGAATTTTGCCACTTTAAAACTGGCATTTTCAAATCTAAATATGTAAGATCAATCGTTGAATTAAGAGTCTGAGTTAGTGCATGACTTGAAGTTTGTGTTCTCTGCTCAGAAAATCAAGATGCTGATATTCATGTATCCACTCCTGGTTTTTTGATAACTCGACTTTTAACATGGAGGTATGAAAATACCAGTCAGTTTTCACAGCCTTCTACAGAGTAGGGTGCTGTATTTTTATTAAACTGTTGTTTTGATCCATAAAATATTTTGCAAAGTAAAGTAACACCCTAATAATAATTTCTGTTTTGCTAAAATACTTTGTCTTGGGATCTCAAAATGTTTTACAAATGTTGATGAATAAAACCTCCTTTCACTTCTGTGAAACACATGGTGGTATTCCCATTTAATGTATGGAATGGAACCCAGATGTATTAACTTACAGTCCTGGGCCATAAGCAGCAAATCATCTCCTCCCCTCTGTTTTTACATGGATCGTCTCTGCTTTCCAACTCTTCACTTTATGAGATTTTTAAGTGCACAGTGCAGTGATTTACTGTTGATCACTTTTCTAGCATTTTATTCTAAATGAAACAGCCCTGCGGGTTATGAGTTGCCAAATGACAGAAAACAGGAGCTCCCCCAAGTTCAAGCTGTTTTAAAGTCTAAAGATTTACAATAAAGAAAATAATTAAGTGAATGGTGTCAGAGAGACCTGGGTTTTACTGTTAACCTGTCGCCAATTCAGCTGTTAACGTCTTTGTATTGACAAGCTTGTGGTTGTCCGCATTTTTTGTAAAAAAAAGTTACTCCATCATTGTTGAGCCTGCAACTAACATGAAGGCCAGTCCTTTTTGATTTTGTTTAATATCCCTTTTTTTTTCAGTTGCAACACCTAGTGATGTGGCCATTTTGTGTCTGATAGTTGTAGTGTTGCTTCAGAACTGCTGACCCCATAGGTTTGAATAAACTCAGCACATCTGTGATGTCCTTTAAAGCTGTAAGAAAGAGACAAATATTTTTTGCTGCAACTGTTGTCCTTATTGTGTCTTAAAGACAGAAATGTGTCAGAGATTGAGGTAACTGCTGTACTCCAGAGGTTCTTGTGGAAAGGTCTTTTACTGGTGACACTGTGCTGAATGCCTGCTTGTCTCGAGTTTGGAGAGATGCAGGCGTTTTTTAGGAGATTCATCCTTTATCTACAGAAATCACAAATGTATGTGGATATAAATTAATGAGTTGATCTCTGTATAGTGCCTCACTTATCTAATGAAATTGGATAGTGCCTCACTTATCTAATGAAATTGGATAGCATATGCAGTTTTGTGTAATTTTAAAACAGTATTTTGGAAGCCCTTAGCACTGGGGTATTGGAAGAAGCTGTAGATGCATCATTAAGCACAAACTGCATTACATCTTGTTAGTGTGTTCTCAGGGTCCCTCAGCTACCTTAAACTGACACCAAAAGGAGCCTAAGAGCTCTCTTTCTCAGGTACATAGACTTGTTTCTTCTTCCAAGGAATGGATTTAAAAATGAATCTTTTTGTTAAATGAACATATGCAAGGCCAGAGACCGGCATAGAGAATTACTTCTGCAAAGTATTTGTTAAATGTAATACTGCTATGAAAGGGCCTTCCCTCCTCCGCAGCACTATGAAGCAACTGCTTTTTCCAGAAGAAAGAAACAGGAAAAATAAGGAAGACACACACCCTTTTTTTCCTTTTTTTTTTTTTTTAAACACTCTCTCTCCCTGTAAATGAATGAATAAGCCTTGATCATGGGGTTTTGTACAGAAAGGATAAAAGGAGAAAAGCCAAAAGGTAGGGAAGGGGGTGAAAAGCAAAAATTTTCTATAAAGACAGCACTTGAGAAGAAAAAGATACTTTTTATGAATTTGCTCTGGAAACCAGTCTGATAACAACTTTGAACAACTGTCTCTCTATAGCCAAGGTTATCTTAAAAGTTTCCAAACTTTGTTGCTCCTAGAACAGCAGCTCCATGATATTAAAATTAGTGCTTTGTCAGGAGTTTTGTGCACCCAGAAGTCTCACTGGTCTGAGTAGAAGCCCTGAAGCTTAGGATGCTTACCTGAATGCTCATGTCAGAATTCTGAGCTTTACGTTTTCATGGTGATGTTCACATGACTGCTATCAAACGTTGCTCTGTGTGTGCCAGTGAAACAGGATCATTTGGAAATAAGGGGGAGGGAGGGAGGGAGCATTTGGCTAGTAACTCACAGTTTTTAGCAGAAAAGCCTCTACAATTTTTATTTCTTGAGAAGACTTGGAAGAAGAGAAATTATATATCTGAGAAATTGGTAGTTTTCTGATGAAAACTATTTTAACTTTATCTGCACCAGTTCAGTAGATAGATCATTCTGTCTTAAGTTTCCTGACTGTTCTTTAAGAAATGTTTAAAGACAAATGATGGCAGCAGCGTTGCATCAACAATTTAAATGGATTCCTCTAGATTTTTGCTGAAAAAATGTGTCCAAGTAACTGCCTTGGTGATGAAAATACTCTATAAACATTGGCTGTATTTAAAGGAAGACCTTATGCATTTTAAGTAGGCTTTGTAACTACTACTGCTTTGTAACTTCCTATGGTGATGACAGCATTGAGGCTTTTTTGTAAATTAAATTATAAATTGTATAGCTGGTTGTATGTATAGATTATGTGGTTCTGAGTAGACCTGTCCATCAACAGTTTAAGCTTGGAGACTTTTCTCACCTAGGCAGTGTTCATGTTCCTTATCTCATTTGATTTGCATGGCTGACCTAAGGGCAGCTTCACACTCCCCAGCTCATCTTAACTTCTTTACTTCAAGATTCAAATTTTAATGAAAGAGTGTCTGCAGTCTGCTCTAGTTTGTTTGGTTAACAATCGCTGGCAATCTAAAACCTGTTGCTTTTTCCCCCTCTTGTTTTTTAAACTCTCCAGTTGCATCTTATTCAAATGTCCTTGTCTTCTCGAGGGTTACTTCTGGTTATGTCATATGAAGACTTGAGATTTCCTTGTCTTGGCCTACATGACTGCTGAAGCCAACCGAGGCTTCATTTTCCCTGTGCTTTAGTCAGGCCTTTGGCACAGGATATCAAGGTTTGTCCCTCCTTTTAAGAGCTGTGCCAATCCAGCATGGGCAAAGCATATGAAGCTACTACTCCTGGGGATCTCAAGTTGCTGGGATATGTTGTGTTTCTAAATTGCTAAGCTCGTGATGAAGAAAGGCTAGTGTTTTTGATAATTGTAGAGGCAAAACCATGTCTTTACTGCTTTTCACTTTTTCTTTTATCCTAGTAGGCACAAGACATACTACAAAATCTGAATAGAGAATACTAGACTATTGCAACTCTGATGATAACAGCTAAGCTTGGACTGTCAGTTTGGATTTAGCTCCAAGGAAAATGCGTGTCCTCACAGAAACAAAAAGTTACAGAATTGTCAGTAAGCTTGAATAAGATAAAGCCTGGCCCAGGAACAGGTATGGCCAATGTGCAAAATCATTAGTGGTGGGACATTTGAAATCTGAATATGTTTGATGAGCAACTCATTTTTGCTTTACAATAAACACAGTGGACAGTAGGTTTAACTGTTGTGTCAACAGCACTTGCTCAGGGTGTGCAATTAATATGAAAATTTTAAAATGAGGTAATTTTGTAGCATATAATTAACACTTTTGTATTACTGTATTTTACAAAGGGGGGATAGAATAATAAAAAACACGAACTGCTTCTGAAAGAGAGACTTTTGTAAATTATTTTTTTTAAATTTAGGGAGAAAGCCAGGTGAAATGTTAGGAAAAAGCTGTATTGATGGACTGTCACATTAGTCTTGTGTGCATGCAAGAGTGTTGTGTGCATAGAAGGGAAAATACTAACAGGAATGAAAATGATCAAGAAGGTATTAAACTCCAGCAGCTAAACTATCCAGTTTGAATAGACAATTTCATGAGCCATCCATTCTGAGAAAACAGTTCATTATAAATAATGATGGCCATGCCAAAACACAGTAGCTGTAATAGAAGGTATCTTAATTCCTGGTATAGACATGTCAAAGGGAATGATCCATGGGTGAGTAGTTACATAGCACTTCCTTCCTATTTACTGTAGATGAGTTGGTAAATTAGGCTTCCTTTTTCTTGGAGTTGTTTGTCTTTATACTCCTTTGCACTTCCATATTTAAATCTAAATTAAATATTTAATTCTAGACCTCACTTTTTATGTGCTCTTTCTCCCCCTTGGAAGCAGGATCTAGCCCATGCAAATTCTATGCCTGCTTGCAGAAAATTAGTGGTTATGTGTAATGGCCTCGTACCTGCCAACTGATGATCTGAAGTTAAACTGTAGTTAGTTGGAGTTAGAGGAAATGTGTTTGAAGTAATGATTGTTTTGCAGTTTGGCTGTAGACAAGCCAGCCTATGGTCTGGCCATGTTTTCAGTCATGTTTATCCTTATAGCTTATTCAAAATAAATAGAAGGGGAAATTACTATTTTTATGTTATATACAAGATTAGCTTATAAAGATCAGATACTAATAACAGTTTTATCATAGGCAGGGTGATTCTAGAGTCAGGGTTTGGATGCATGTCAAAACTGTTTTAACCTAAAGAGGACCTCAGGAGACTGCTCCAGATTTTCCTCTTTAAGTTGTACCAGATGTTTCTTATTTCACTCAACATGGTTGCCTTATTCCAGTGTCAGTGATGGATGTTTAGGAGCGTTGCATATATTCTGTCACTAAAAATCTTTGACCCTATCTCCAGCTTTGGAGCAGAAAACAGTGACAAAGTTGCTTCCTTCTGATCATTGTAGTCAGACCGAGTCCGTAAACTGGCCTATCACATATGACTGGAAGAACTCATCAGAAATTGTGTTGGGATGTGTACTTTTTCTTGTGATGTATATAAACATGGGCTGACATGACACTGAAGAGCTGGTATGACTTATAAGGAAAAGGCAACATGACAACTTCAAAGGCAAAATGTCCTTCTAGCTGCCTAACAGCAATAGAGTTGCACGTCCATTTTTCACCAAATATGAAATATTTAAGGATTCACAAAATTGGAAGTAAAAAAGAGATCTTTGTTCTAAAGATCCCAGCCTCATGTTTTTTTAAACTGTGTATTCTTCAGACAGAGCCTTTAGGGCATGTGGCTTTTAATGACCATTATGATTATATTTCAAGGAACTTGTGCCCTGCTAAGATGTTGTAGTTTTTCCCTCTGTTGTCGTTCAATATATTTCCTTAATTTCTATATGCATCATAAATACGTTGTTGTGGAAGAAAGATTTGTATCTTGGTGAAATAGAGTAGTACAAAAGTACAAAAAAGGAGTGTTTCCTAGACAGGAGCACCTTCTGCAAGGAATGGACAAGTGACTTTGGGAACACTGAGATGAATGTAAACCAGGGAGAGCATAAAATGTAGTTACAGATGCTTACTAGGAATTGGGAAAGCTCAATGTGAGGTGTGATGGGGAGCTGTGTGCATGTGCTTTAGGGAGAAGTAGGGGGAGGAAGATAAAGACAGCATCAGAAAAGCAGGTTTGAAAAGGATGTACCATTGAAGAGAGCCAAACAGTAAAAAAGGTCTAAAAGAACATACTAGAGGACTCTCAATACTTCATTCCTCTAATCTACATTTACAGGGAAAAATGTAAATAAACACCTTCAGAATTTTAAAAAAGTTACTTTCATTGTCCAACCAGTAGTACCTATTTAATTGCTAATAATCAATCATTGAGAATGCCCATTAAATGGAACAGGCTGTTGGCTGGGAGTTGGATGACACTTGTGTTTTGCCACTTGTCTGGTGTGACCTCAGAGGTCACAGCAGAGGACCTGATAATGCGGATGTGTCATTCCACCACTTGCACCACCCTATCCCTTATCTTTTCTGTCTAATTAATTTCAGCATTGGGGTTAGTAGGAGGGTTACTGGTTTTACTTCACCAGGCACTGATTAAAAATATAGTAGGTCCAAGGCTTTCTTCTCTTTCTGTGTAGTACTGAAATGCACATGGTTAGTTGTTTGGTTTTTTTAAAAAGTAGAATAGTTAATACAGTCTTTGTTCCATAAAGATGAAACTTCTTCTTGCTAAAAATATCCTGTGTTTACAACCTTTGAGTGTTCCTCAGGGACTGATGGTGTCACAAATGAGATCAGTTTTCAGCAATGTAGTTAGTGCCAACAGAGAGCTTGGTGATGCCACTGTCAATCAGAAACCTTTTAAAGTCCCTGTTAAAAATGTTAAAGTTCTTGCCAATTAGAGGATTCCTTTTTGTATGTGTTTATTCAGGGATTTGAAGGAAAAGCCTTGAAGGCATTTTTCCCTATAGATCATATAAACTTCCATTTTTAATCCCAGATCCTGGTAAATTCCAGATGTTTCAATGTTTTTTGCACCAGCTTGTTCATCGTTCTAGTTGATGTGAAATAATGAATGCAATGTAGAAAGCAAACAATAGCGCAAAGTACATTCCCATGCCCCCACCCTGTATCTAATTAGTCTGAAACAACCAAGTGGAATTAACTGGACAAATGATGCAGGCCTTCAGCAAAAGTTAAGAAATTCTTACAGGAAAGTTTGTTCCCCTCCCTTTTTTTGAAAGATGGGGTGTAGGTTGCAGGCAATGAGAAACGTGAATAACAAAGTGAAGCCTCTGGAATAATCTGAAGCAGCTTGCTGAAGTAACATCCTTTCTAAAGATGTTTTGTGTACTGTGACTATGCAGTGTATTCCAGTAAGGTTCCATTAATTACCTCAAGTTTTGCTGAAAGTATCTTAAATGTTCTCCACCCGCCATGACCCCAATTACTTGGCCCTAAATGAGGGGAAGTATGTTTCTCCTGAGATCAAGAAGCCTAAACTGCAGCTGGTGTCTGTGCTGTGTCTGTGAGCAAAGCCGAGCAACCTCCTTGGCCCTTGTGCTTATACAGTCTTAAGTCAGAGGAAAGTAGTTTTCCTGTAACCTGTGCTTGATTGTACTTCTTTTGATGGTTAACTTCATTACTTATGCTATTTTTGTACCAAGTCCAATTAAAACAATTGGACTCTGAACCAGCTTCTGTCTTGATTAAGAAATGTATTTATATGAGGTAGGGTATGGAAGCACAACCTGTTAACAGCTGCAAATTTTGTTGATTAAACTAGGTGCAGACAAATTTACAAGAGAAACTGTTCCATGAAAAATTCCAGTTCACTGGCATCCAAAGGTATCCTGACTATTTTCTTACTAGTTTCCACAGTTTCTTGCCAAGAATAACACTTTCTTGCAAAGTGTTGACACTGGAGGTTCTAAATGGTAAATGTTTTACTGATCATTTTGAGTTGTCTTGAATCTCAGTAAACAAATAAACATATCAGTGCAGACACCTGGAGATGCTCTTAGCCCTTGAAGACCACATTCTTTTTCAAGCAAGCTTTCAGATCCTTGTGAGGCCATGGCAAAGTTTGTTTCTATCATCTGCTGAGGGGCACCACAAGGTAATCTGCTACAGGACAATGTGGCCTAATTTTTGTTCCTTACAGAGTTTAGTGAAATTTAGGGATAATAATACTTGCAGCTCGTTTGGACAGGAAGGCCATATGGGTCCTGACCTTGTCAAGCAAGACTTGAAATGTTCTGAAAGCTTTCGATATTTTGTCTTAGAGTCTCAAAGCACATGGCAAGTAAACATTCCTCTAAAAATCTGTTTGATATAAAATAAATTATTCAATGGATAAGTAACTAAAGTATGGAGAGTGTATTGCTACCTCAATTAAGTGAGTCAGTGTCAGACCCAGCATCGATGAAATAGTTGGGGATGTTAGAAGATTTGAATCTCAGGTCAGCAGCAAGACCACATGCAGTATGAAGTGATCGTGCCAAATCGCTTCATGCCAGTCAATCAGTTTTGTCTCTCACGTGGCCCAGGGAATAAACAAGAGGAGCTAGATGTGCGCACACTGGCAGGGCTATGGTCATCAGCATCATGGAGGCATGGTGAGATGACTTCTATGACTGGAGTGTTGGAATGGAAGAATACAGACTGTTCAGGAAGGATAGGCAGAGGAGATGACGATGTCACTGTTCTTTCCTGTGAGGGTGGTGAGACACTGGAACATGTTGCCCAGGGAAGTCGTGGATGCCCCATTCCTGGAGGTGTTCAAGGCCAGGCTGGATGGGGCTTTGAGCAACCTGGTCTAGTGGGAGGTGTCCCTGCCCATGGCAGGGGGTTTGGAACTAGATGATCTTTAGGGTCCCTTTCAGCCCAAACCATTGTATGAGGTATGTAGTGTTTAAAATGAGACCAGCTTTTTCACTTGTGCATAAATGTCCATCTGTTGTAATTTGTTTTTTGATTTAAAGACAAATACATAAAACATTCTGGAACTGCTGCTGGATCTTCATAATCTGCTTTAATGGCCTGAAGTGTGTTTGCAGTGCTCTTAAGTGAGTAAATTCAACTGCTGCATTTGCTGCTTTGAACTCATAAATCACCCTGCAGGAAAAATCTCTGTTGAAATACATTGATACAAATGGAAACAAACATTTTTTATGGATTGAAGTTTCTAATTCTCAAGGTGTGATTATAGAAGCTTAAAAAAAAAATCCATATTCTCAGGAATTTACAGAAGTATTTGGAACTAATTAAAGCAATTATGCCCATACGTATAAAGTACAAAGCTACACTGGAGCCGAGGTAATAAAATTTCGAGTTAAATGTCAAACAAATATAGTTCTTACATAAATATTCTTTATTGTGAATTACAGATGGTATTTCTGTTATTCGGTGTGTCAGAAAGCAGTACGGTCTGGTATCACAGAAGAAACAAGTGTTCTTCATGAGGAACACATTTCATTTTCAGCTTTTGTTTTTGTCTGATATCTTGCAGCAGATGTATATATATAATTTTCTTTTGTTTCAAGACTAACTTCAGATAGCAAAAAAGCTTTTTTTTTTTTTTGAAGTGAGAATAATCCAACTGGTGCAAACCATGTTTGTTGATTGGCAGATTTTTAAAGGAGAAAATGTAAATATAGAGAACACCATAGACGCATTATGAAAAGAGCTCCCAGACTAAAGCAATCTCTGGTTGCTGGTTAAAGAAATTGAGCTTTTCACCTGAAAGTCAGCTATTCGTACCTAGAACATGAGTTCAAATGAAACTGAATAATGGACAATCTTTAGTAATCTTACCAGAACCTATGTGAAAAAAAAATATAAAACTGTGTTTAAAAATATCAAAACATTATTGAGGGTAATATGACAGAGAGTCAAGAAGATTAAATTTTTATATGCAACCTTAATTTTTCCTTTTGGTATTATGAGATAATCTAATCTCACTATTGTGTATTTTACGTGCTATCTCTGCCTCGATCTGTTCAGGGAATGGGACTATTTGCAATGAAGGAGACTGTTTGCAAGATTCATTGCCTCACTGGTTGCAAAAATTGATTTTCTGAAGTGACTAAGACCTAATCAAGACAGCTAAATTCTTCCCTGGAGAATTAGATGTGCCTTTGGTTAGATAAACATATAGAAGTATACTTAAGGATAACTAAATCATTATAAGCAGATTTTTCAGAGCTGATCATTAATTTTCTCACTTTCTGGATGCTTGCTCAGTTCTACAGCTATGTTTAGTAGAGGCTGTTCTTTTAACAAATTAAATATTAATGCATGCCATATTAAACTGAACAATCAAGTCCTTTGTGGCTCAAAACAAGCACCCAAAACTCTTTACATTAATCTGTCTGTGGGCCCATTCCTTATCTGTAAATGGGATGAATCCTTTTCTCAGGACAGAGGTATTCTGAAGGCAAAGCAGCTGTTGAAGCTCTTAATGTAGGTTTCAGTCACCAAAAAAGAGAGTAATTTGGTGCTTAGGACAGAACCAGCAGTGTGCCGCTAGTGAGGGCTTGGATTACAAGCTTCAGAATGAAGAGAAAGCAAAATGAATAATTTCTTCATGCATGCATGTAATTGTCTTTTTATAGCCTTGTTTTAAGTCTGATCCTGGAAAATTAAAACAAAATAGGTCAAGTTCAATAATGTTCTACAGGACTGAAAATAAATTATAACGGAAATAGTTACAGAGAGAAAAGGAAGTTGAGACCCCCATCTGTAGTAACTTAGATACATGGGATCCTGATAGACATCAGTGAGACAGCATTTTCTGAAGTGGAAGCCTTGTGGCATAAAACAGTCTTGTAGTTCTGGGATCTTGCTTGAGTGCCAAGAAAAGGAATTAATGTAAGCTTGTCCCTTTCTGAAAATTTGATGCATATAATGAACTTTTTTGACAGAAGATGGTTAGAACTGTTTCTGCAGTTAGCAGCCTCCCATTGCATCAAGTGTAACCCAGTGGTATTTTCTAGTAGCTGGTGTTAGGATGAGGTTTGTAGGCAGTTAGCAACTTATATTAAACCATCTACAAAGCACTGTAATGGTGGGGGCAGGAGAACATGAAAATGCTGTAAACTATGCTGATGTTGCCCCAAAGTTATTACTGAATTTATCTACAATGTACCGTTTATCCTAAACTTATCCTGAACGTATCTTTTACTGCATGTATTTGGTAGCTGCTTTAGTGAAGGCCAAATGCAGTGGCAGCCTAACTCCTGTGCTTGCTTCAGGTTTGACAAGAGGATTTTGGAGAGAAAAAAATAAAGATTTTAGTTCTGAATTGTTCTGTGAACTGTTTTGCAGTGTAACGGGGGGAAAACATTCCAGGCCATTCTCAGCCTTACATATAGAACTTCACCAATCTGTCAAGTTTGCAAATAAAAATATTGTGAGGTGTATGCTCACTTCTGGCTTGCTCTTCTGGTTAACATAGTAAATCGTACATACTATAGCATAAGCACATAGCAAACCTCCAAATAATGACTCGAATCATTTCTTATTTCCGAATTATTTCCTTCTGAAACTTGAGGATCAAGGATAGAAGATATGATAGACTATTTTGTAATGGTTTGTTATCTTGAGATGCTAGTGGCATGCAGACTGTATGTATTTACTTTGGTGTAGTGGAAGTAGATCCAGGTTTCAATTGTCATGGCATTCCTGTAGGGATAGACCTGATAGATTCCATACACTGAGTGGTAGCACCACAATATATGGGTACTGGATGACTGGAAATTTCCTATGTTTGGAGATGCCATCTATCGTGGAGCTGCCAAACAGCTTGCTATTTTATTTTATTTTAATTTTATTTTATTTTATTGTCAGGTTGGTACAAATAAGAAAAGGGCCATACAAAAGCAGCTTTCTCGGGCCATCTGGAATCTAGCTGCTCCCAGCTGCTGCAAGTCAGAGACTAACTGGTCTTCTGTTGGCAGGTTATATGTAATATAGTGGTCTAAAAGGAAACCATCGCTTTTGTTTGATCTTCCTGTACTTGTTTCACAAGCTTTCATATGCCATTTGTTAATCAAGAACACAGATAAGTGCTAAGAGAAAGGAAGTAGTCCAGCTGCTATTGCAGTAATCAAAGTACACTAGGAATTCATAATCATCTGTATAAATAGGCTTCACAATGAAACTAATCAGTGTGGTGTCACAGGAAGTGGAATCGTATACTATCTGTATTGTTCTTCTTCTTTCCTGCTGAGCCCATAGGGTAGAGTTATGTTTTTAAATCTATTTGAGCATTTTTGCATCACAGAAGTGTGAACTACATGGAGGAAAGTCCACCTGAGATTGCTGGTCCTGGGATGTGCTGCCTTCTGTCCATCGGTCTTAACTTCTGGAACATTTCATTTTGATCCTGTTGATCTAACTCAGTCTGTTTTGCAGAATGCTCAGCAATTCTTCTACTCCTTTTTTATTCCCAGTTCTGCTTTAACTCATCAGGAGGTCATGTGTACTCAAAGGCTTTGTGTGTGTTCTCTAGCAAGTTGCTCTCCTTGTTGCTCTCCCTGTCATCTTGTTCCAGAGGAGAAATGTCAAGCAATGAAAGATCATGTTTTGCTCTAAAGAAAGAAAAACTTAATGTTCTGTATCACAGCAGAGGCAAAAGTTGCACACTTTTCCTCTGTGTACACCTATGTTCTGCCTCTATGTTGTCTGTCTTAACTGATTCTGAAGTTACCAGGCCACCAAAGGAAACTGTAATTACTTTGGTTATTACATTATAATTACTATGTTTACTATCTATTAAGATCCTCAGGGTAATAGAGTTGGGTGATCTTATTGTTGTTTTAGGCAGTCAGGGCATTGAAAGATTGCAACTTGCTCAACTTTCCAAACTGGAAAAGGCTGAAACTTGTGTTAGTCCTCTGATAGAAGCCTCTCTACTTGTGACTGACTTATTAACATAATTGAGGTGTGAAGGTTCCTGCTAGCTAGGAAAACATTGGCTTGGTGACAATACTTTTATGTCAAGCTGGGGTTTTTCTTTCTTTTTTTTTTTTTTTATTTCTAGCTGCTTATTTCTATTCTTAGACAATTTCTTAGATACCTTCATCAGATACTACAGCTAATTACTAAATTGCGTCTCCCTTTGGTAATCAGGAATATGCATGAGGTGCCATATTTGCTCTGCAGTGGACTCTTTACCAAAGTTCACAACTTTTTTTTTTTTTCTTAACTAAACCATGGCCTTAATGCCAGTCAATCATTTTGACCACCATTCATGAGTTCTTTTCCGCTATTACTTTTCATCTTGATCTTAATCCTGCTGGTGCTCATGGAGCTGCTATAACTTCATAGATAACAATATTATTTCTGCTAGACTGCTGTTCTTTCCAAACCAACCAATGTCTTTGATAGGAATGTGAATCATGCAGTTGTACTCTGTGTCATCCAGCAAACTGCATGATTTTGCCTTGATAGAGCTACGTTTCCTTGGTGACAGTGTTGTGTCTGTGTTCTAGACATTTTTGATGATGCTTATGATCTTTTTATGCTTTTAAGCTACACTCATAGAGAAAATAAAGGAAAAAAAATGCTGGTGTATTTAGAGCCTCATTTACACCATTACATTTTTTACCTATGTGTTCACTCTTTCAGCCAATCTAAGAGCTCTTCTAAGAAACATTTCAGAATGCAATTCAGTCTTGCAACTTTGTATCTGAGCAGCTTTCAGTGCTTCATTTGAAGCCTGTTTAGAAAACATAGCCTTCTTTGTATAAACGTTAATACCCTTGATGTCAGTACAGGCTTAAAATCTTTCAACTTTTGTCCTCCATACTGTGCTTCCTCCTTCAGAAGGTTTGCTCTGTGGCAGGGTGTTTCACTTGCAGAGTTGGCCCTCAAGTTGTGGAAAGACTTCTGAGAGAGGGGGTGAAGCAGAGATTTTACGCTGCTTCAGAGCCTCCGTGTGTATTTGGGTCTGCTCAATTCTTACAAACAGTCTAGGCTAATTTAGGTTGGCCTTGTAGTGAACGTGTCCTCAGGAAACAGCTCTTTCATAATCATGTCTGAAAAAAAAGCAATGAATCAGTTGGTACCCAGTTGTGTATCCCTGCCTGTGTCAAGGATTCTAGTGTGTGTAAATTGAAGGCTACAGATTTTGCTTTCGTTGTAACAGAAGGTTTTATTTGTTGGGCAGTCTGCATAGCTCAGTCTCAAAATCAATTATCTAGAGGTTTTTGATCTCATCCTTGCCCTTCCATGCTCTGTATTTTCCTTCTGCTTTGTTTTCTTTTGGTTCTCTTTTTCACTTAGAAGTATGTTGATTTTGTATTTGCATGTGGACCATTCATAAATACTTAATGCTCAGTGAAATAATGGCTTAAGGGTAGCATCTTTCAATGCATGCGTGAAAAGGGTTTCTCCTTTCTCCTTTGTAAATGAAATATGTGTATCTGCATTCATAATGTATTATTCTGCTTGTTATAATATAAATGTAAAATATGTGAGTCCTTTATGGTGTCCTATATCTTTGCTTGAATTCTGAATTTTTTCTGTATTTGTATAGATGTCACATCATGGGGTATGTGTCTTGCTGTTTGGTTTTAAGTCTTTGGTTTTTAGACTTTACCTCTTTATTCCTTCCATGTTTATTTTTACTTGACTATGCTGCTTTGCAATGTTTATTCTCTTCTCTGAGGCTTTTGTTTGTGTTTGTATTTACTTATGCCCTGCTGGTTGGCATATGAATTGCCTTTGTAATCATGTGGTGTGTGCTGCTGAGTACTTGTTCACGTATCTCTTTGTTAGTATTCAAGTTAATAGTATAATCAGATTCACTGGAAATCTGGTTCCATATCTAGAATATACTTCGTCTAGGAATGTAACAATAACCAACTCTTTCTCTGTTAATTCAAAACTCTTGTTCTCTTTTCTCCCCAGTAACATGAGGTGCTTTGCGTTGTATTGATGCAAAGTTATGTAAATACAATGCCAACTCTTATAATCTATAAACTGGACCAGGCTGTGGTCTAGTTTTAATTCTCTGCAGCAGGATCTTGCCACTCTGAGTGAAAGTCAAAAGAGAGAGAGTATAAATCTGCTTTTAAAGTTGGATCTCTTAATGTTACGAGCTGCTTCATAGTATGTGGGTCTTTCTCAAGTTTAATACTGCCCAGTTCTGTCAACTAAGCCTGTTACAGTCAGCAATAGTTGGCACCTTTATTGATAGCTTCTGATCAGCTAGCAGAGATCAGAAAATATGTAAAAATATATTTCATTAAATAACCTGAATGCTTTTGTTCGTTATACTCTGTAAAGATGGCTCTCTTGGGCAATATGGAGACAGGGAGGGCAGGGTTCAATAGCTTTAATATAAATTGCCTCTTTTGTAGCAGATCCATACTGTACATATAAATTTGTCTCCAGGAATGTGAGTGTGTCCGCAATAAGTTTACAGAACAAAATTGTGTTTACTGCAGTAGAACAGTGCTTGGAAGGGGCGAGAACTTGATGTGTGGTGGTGCTCAGAACTACAGAAACCTCATGGGAGCAAGCAATAGGCTGAAATCAGAGGAAAGTTATTCTGTTTTCTGCTCCTGCTTACCCGTTTGGACACCATCACCCTGACATAGAATTAGCATGGGAATTTGTTCATAGTTGAACGTATTTTATCTTTTCATTCTCTGTACATTTTCATATGGAAAGGAAGATCTTGAAGTATCCATAGATCTATATTTTTCTTAGATTTGATGAAACATTTTCATGAAAATAAGACATATCTTGGTTTTGATTACATTAGTTCTCATTTTTTCCAGAAAACAGTAGTCTATTTGGATGATGCAATTTCATATAATTGATTGTTGTAGAAATATAGACTATGTTTCTGAAGTTTATTTGTTATGTCTATCTCAAAGATCATCCTGGGTTTTAAATACAAAGAGTCACCTCTGATTTTAGGTGTTTCATTTTTGAGTTGCTGCTTCTGTGATGCTTAAGCAAACAAGAACGGATTATACTGAGTGTCTTCAAATGGTTTTTGCCTATCAGGTTATCTCAATGACTGTGTTACTTACTGCCTCGTCTTGTTGTCCCTTCTTTTCTTTTTTTTTTTTCTTCTCTTTCCTCTCTATGTTTTACATTTAAATGTAGAGTTTTCCCACAGTAGGGATGGCTAAAAAAATGTGGTTTAGTGGGGTAAAACAAGAATTTTTAAGAATAAAACCTTCTGCATGCCTGCCTTTGTTTCATCTTGCTTTTAATTTGGCTGGAGTAATGAGAATAAACTGACCTGTTTCTGTTTTCTATGTAGTCAAATTCCTTTAACTTTGCTTCTTTCTGCTGTTGTATAAAAGGTCACAAAATTAAAACCAAGCATTCAAGTTAAAAATAATAAAGGCACCCTTCTGTTCATAATGTTCACAGGAGTGATTGTGACCATATTGCACACTATTATTAACTAGAATAAACTTGAACTTTGAAGTCCTTCTGTCTTGCTCCTATTGCAAATGTATTTTTAAATGGTTTCATGTTAATCTGGTGCTACCAAAATGTGGTGTGTTATTCAGTCTCTTTTATTCATGGTTTTATAGGTAAAAAACCTCATCAGTTTAAGTAATCCTGTAGGTGATGTTTTGCCATGCTTGTTTGGGGTTTTTTGTAGTTTTGGTTATTCCTGAAAATTTGTAATTAGAAACAAATATTTTCCAGAATTACTGGAGCATTTGAAAAAATACTTGGTCATCTTTAATTTATGTCGTGAATATTTTCTAATATAAATTATCATCAATACAACATTATGTGCCAATATCATGTAGTTAATAATTGGGATAACTGCTTTAATACTTAAAATTACATAAATATATAACAAATTTTAATCTTACTTTATTTTCTTTAATGTAAAGGTGCTGAAATCAAAGAAAATTTGTACTTCTGGGAGAGGAAGACTGAATGCTAGGGTAAATTTGGGGTAGTTTGAGGAGATGGCTAAAATGAAGTTTGACTGGTTTCACATCCCACTGTCACTTGTGTAAGGACATAATTCAGATTGTAAATATAAATTATGATGTTATAAATATGTTATAATTCATAAGCTCGCATAATCTCAGCTATAATAATTGACAGATGTCTGGGTCCTGGGATGACGTACAGAATAGGTTTTCTCATTTTGTAAATGAGAAAACACATACAGCTGTGCAAATTCAGTTTGTTAAAAGATTAATTTTCAGACATTGCCTGGAGAAGTGACTCGATTGTGCGTGATCCTTTAACATTATCTTGTCTCATGGAAACCATTTTCCACTTTGAGCTGCTGTGAATGTGTCACGTACTTTTCAAAAGCACATAATCTGTAAGTGGCAAAAGTGTGTTTTGTTTTTCAAATAGGACAGGTGAAAGCTGGGCTGACACAATCAACTCTTCTTGACACCTCCTGTGGAAAACAGCTTAATTTGCAGAACTTGCATTAATCTGTGGTTGGTTGTTTCTTTTTTCAGAATAAGTAGTCAGTAGTATGTAGGCATTGGAGTTTTCTCTCCCACCCCTTTTATATTACTATCTTTTATTCCTGTGGCTGAAGCAATCTGTTGTGCTGAGTATGAAAAAGTAAATTGGGTGCGGCAAGGTACAAGATACTGTAGAACTCATGCATACTGTAATAGTCTAAAAACTGATAAGTACTTTTATGCATATTTATGCAAAATTAATTATATGGAATGTTCTAAGCTACCTGGACACACGCTTTGTTCATTGTCACATGAACCCATGGCCACTGAATTATACAGTAGGGTAAAAATGATAACAGAGAGTTAAATTTTATATAGTTGGCTTCTTTCTGTTAACACTATCTCTTTCATCAGCCTGCATAAGCAGGTGATACTCTTTAGAGGTCAATGTTCCATAAAACCTAAAGACATTTTAGTCTAGTTTGTTTTGAAAGAATGACTGTCATTCAAATTCCAGTTTAATTTCTTTTATCGTCTATAGTTGCATACATGTGCCTGTACAGATTTGCCTCTTGCTCCGACGTCTATTTTCATGAGAGAGCTGCTCTACTTTATGAATTGAGTAAACATTTTAATAAGCATGACTTTGTTCTGCTCTTGGGGAAACTCAGACTTATCAGCGTGGGTCTATTGAGAAAGGTGAGCAAAGGTCCCCCAGGCGTGCCAAGTCAGCAGCCTGTGCGTGCCGGGGACAAGAAATGCATTAGAGAGGCTGCAAGTTTAACAAGTCAGAACGTTTTCACTATTTCCATATTTATCAAACATGTCAAGGAATGTGATCACAAGGCCTTCCAGGGATTAGCCGCTCTACTATTTTGATTGTTTTGTTTGTTTTTTTTTTTTAAACTGTGACAAAAGCCAAGTTGTCAATGTGCAGCAGTGCTTTCATATCCATGAATGTGAAGAATGACTGACTGGTCTTGGCGACCTGTTCTGAATGGCAGGCAGCGTTCTCTAAATGTTTAATCACACCCTGCAACTGGTGGGGACTTACGCTTTGGGAGATGACTAGTGTTTTGGCATGTTTCCTGTGTCTAAAAGCCTGGAATGAATCTTCTGTAGTGTCTGCAAATATAATTCTGTGGATGAACTAGTCAATAATACTTAGAAACACACGTGTCATCTGAGCAGTGAATTTAATCTCTTTAGATGTGCAAGTGTTATCAAGGCCTTTTGAATACACTGGCCTAGCAGCGTGCACAAGATTTTGAAAACTGGAATGGACACATTCTCTTCCTGCTAATACTGAAAGCCCACCGGAAAATGAGAACGAGAAATGAGGGAACCCAACCACATGAGAGAGAGACCGGTAGAGAGAGGTCTGTTTGCAAAATGGGTTTGATTTCATGACTGGCTTGCTGATACCTGACTCTAGGGGTTATTTGATAGATTGATCTATCCCACTTACTGGTGCTGTGTACTTTTATGGTATGAAAATTATGAAAAAGATGATGGTAAATGGACTGAAAGTCATATATCAAGTTTCTAAAGGTGAAAAACTGGAATGGATAGGAGGGTTGTCACTATGTTTGATACGTTTTTGTTTTCCAAGAGCTGCGTTCCTCCAACTTCTTAACTTGAACTCCTGTTACTGTAATCAAAGACACAGGATCACATGCATGTGCTTGTGAATACGTGTACAAAACAGCCTTTGAAGTTCTAGCCAGTTTCAGCCAGATTTGACAAAAGATTAAAAAAAAGTTCTTAGAAATGTGGTGAAAGCAGATGACCAGCTTAAGATGGTGAAGAAAAACTTTAGGTGCCCCTAACCAGGCAAGAAGATTCAACAGGTCCTTCTCTGCAAACAAGCAAGCAAAATACTCAGTGTAGTACAGCCTGTTCTGCCTTTAAGATGTTTGGAAGAATGATGATGAGTTCTGCTTGAAGAATTGATTTTATGCTCCAGGAAAAAAACCTGTGGAATAACTGGAACCTTTCCAATTAATGTAGGAATATTGATCAAATATAGAAAGAGACCATAAAAGAGTCCTTTTGATGTTAGTGAGTCTAGAAAATTGTTGCATCTTGTTTTCATTCACAGTGGTTAAAAAATCAGTTGGGTTTTTATGCCATAGGTTTATTGTGATGAAATAGAGGTTTGATACAAGCTGTTATTTGTTTTGGGTACAGTGCCCTTTTTTTTTGTTTGTTTTAACTTGTCATCTTTTTCTTGTTATTTTGGCATTTTGAGGGGTGGGAGTTTTTTTTCTTTAAACACTTGCATTTATGCATTGATGTGTTCCAGCTGGTAGTTCATGGGCTAGATCCATGGAACACTTTGTATCCTGCTGTCTTTTCCTTGAGGAAGAACGGGACCATGTGTAAAGGCTGTACTTGTAACCCACTCTGATTCCTGCAGCTGGGCAGCAGTTATAGCCTGTCACCTGCGTGTCAGTGTGTAAGAGTAAGGTGGAGGTAAAACTCCTGGCCATGCAGTTGGCTTTGCTCTTTCAGCTCATTGCTTCTGCTGCAAGGTTGGGCAGCTTAACTGAAGAAAGAGGTATTTTGTGCTTAAGTCATTGTCTAGAAAGCTGTATAACAACATGTGTGAACAGTGAGTGATAAAATACTGTCTGGAAGCTTCCTGGTGAAGATCGAGGGGTTTTTCTGTAGCACTTTTGAAAGAGAACAAATTTGGTGAACGTTGATCAGAACTCTATTAATGAGATCATCAAATATGACATTATTTATTAATGTCTAGAAGGTCCTAATGTAGCTTTCCAAGTTAAGGTAGGAAAAAGAACTTGAATCATGTTATAGATTGCTCAAGGCTAGTGCATCTGTTGATAGGATAGAATCAAAAACTGTTGATTTTTTTAAAAAAATCACAGTTGCTATACGGTGAAGTTTGTCTGCACTGGCCTAATATTTTAGCATCTCCTGAGCCCAGCCTGTAGCTATATACTGTTCTTACTGAGACAGGTCTCTAGTATGTACAGGGCATGAGGGTAAAAGAAATATTTACTATTAAGATGTGCTACAGAAATGAAAATAACAATAATTCTGTTTTATGTAGCACCTCTCATCTGAAGATTTCAAAGCACTTTAATATCATTCAATTAAGCTTTAAAATATCCCTCTGTTATAGAACGATTATATTGCTTGTTTACAGATGGGAGAAATATAACCAAGTCCAGAACAAAACATTGCAAAGGGAGCCCTTAATAAGAGCCAGGATAATACCCCAGGAATCTTAAATCCCAGTTTTCTGCTTCAGGCTTAGATCCAGCAAACACTTCTGCAGGTGTTTTAATTCCTGCACTCCTCACATGCTTAAATATCTAAATAAGTACTTGTAGGACTGGGGACATAATATTTAGGAGTCATGCCTTTTTCAATCTGAGAAATGTAAAATGCCAAACATATTTCAAGCTGGTCTTGGGCTTTGTGCTTTGAAATATATATTAGGTAATTCTGTGGGAAATCATGCTGAAGAGGTGATGTTTTTTTCTTTTTAAATAATAAGCAGCTTCTTACCTCCTACAAACTAAACCACAGAAATTTCAAATATATCATCAAAATGCAGTTCTATACAAGTTGGACTTGGAGTGGCTCTCTTTTGAGAGGACACTGAAAGACCTTTGCTTGTTTACTGTACCAAGTTAAAGATATGAAGGGATAGGAACATTGGGGTTTTCCCTTCGCAGGAGAGGTGAAGTGTAAGCTGAACTTCCCTGACAGTACAAAAAATACCAGTAACTTATGCTTATTGTGGAAATTAGAATTGTTTATGTCATCAGTTAGCACTGTAGTTCTAAATCTGCTCATGGTGTTGAAGGGGACAGGAATTTAAACAGCTTTTAAATGGGCTTTGGCCAGCTTGAGGAAAATACTGTATTTTGTTGCAGCTCTGATAACAGGAGACTTGAATTCATGTCTTGAGCAGCCTCTTTTTTGTTCATTAATTTTGTAAATATAATATAAATGTTCTATAATACTGAAGAAACTTTCAGAACAATGTAATATCATAGGGCTAAGTTTTGATAGAGCATCACTGCTTTTTTAACTGCTGCTTCTTCAGTCTATTTAATTTCTGCCGTGTGTTCATCTCACCCCAGTAGCCTTAACATAGGTTTCAGGCCAAGAACTGCCAAATCCACCACAAAACCATGTCCCTAAGCAGCACATCTACATGTCTTTCAAATAGCTCCAGGGGTAGTGACTCAACCGCTTCCCTGGGCAGCCTGTTCCAATGCTTGACACCCCTTTTGGTGAAGAAAGGCCCTTTCCTCTTGTCCTATCATTTGTTACTTGGGAGATCAACATCCACCTTACTACAGCCTCCTTTCAGGTCAACGTAGAGAGCTATAAGGTCTCTCCTCAGCCTCCTTTTCTCCCTACTAAACAACCCCAGCTCCCTCAGCTGCTCCTCATCGGACTTGTTCTCCAGATCCCTCGCCAGCTTCATTGCCCTTCTCTGGACATGCTCCAGCACCTCAGTGTCTTGTAGTGAGGGACCCAAAATGGAATGCAGCACTCGAGGTGGGGCCTCACCAGTGCTGAGTACCGGGGGACGAATGCTTCCCTAGTCCTGCTGGCCACACCGTTCCTGATACAGGCCACGTTGCTGTTGGCCTTCTCGGCCACCTGGGCACACTGCTGGCTCATGTTCAGCCGACAGTCGACCAACACTCCCAGGTCCTTTTCCATCAGGCAGCTCTCCAGCCGCTCTTTTCTGAAGCTGTAGCGCTGCCTGGGGTTGGTGTGACCCAAGTGCAGGACCCGGCACTTGGCCTTGTTAAACCTCAGCCCATTGGCCTTGGCCCATCCATCCAGCCTGTCCAGATCCCTCTGTAGAGCCTTTCTACCCTCAAGCAGGTTGACACTCCCACCCAACTTGGTGTCATTTGCAAGCTTACTGAGGGTGCACTTGATCCCCTCGTCCAGATCATTGGTAAATATATTAAACAGAGCTGGCCCTAGTACTGAGCCCTGGGGAGCACCAGTTGTGACCATCTGCCCACTGGATTTAACTCCATTCACCATCATTCTTTGGACCTGGCCCTCCAGCCAGTTGTTTTTTTTTCTGCTTGTAAACTAAAAACATAGAAGTCTGTCTCCCTGTTATTTTGTAAGATATTAGGTTAAAAAATATATATTGACAAAATATTAGTTTTCCTCTGCTACGGGTAACCACTTGCAAACAGTAAAATATTGTTTAATTATTTAAAACAATTTTATTTGCATTGTGCTTTCTTGTGCTCTTCTCAGTTTGGTCAATGGAAGCATATTAGCAATTTTTAATAGGTTTTACTTTCAGACTAGTACACAGAAACAAACATCTCTTTGGATGGCTCATGCTGCAGGGGTAAACTTTACTCATACATCATGCACATCACACAGAAGCACCATATTCTACTTTTGCCCTTTGCCTAGGATCTCAAGTGCCTGTTAAGTTGGCAAAGACAGAATTTCTTCCTTGAAAATGCTCTTCTTTGATGGCAGGTGGTGTTAAGGTTGCAGATAGAAAAGCATCCAGATTTTTTTGTACAATTGTATTAGATGCACCTACACTAGTAGGGGTGTGTGGCAGGGAGGGACATGGAATGGTCGGATGGCCACCTTATTTCCCTGGCCACTTATGTGGCTGAGCATCATCTTGGTGTGACAACAGTACAACAGTGCTGGTCCCCACTCTGTGTCCCTTCTGTACAGAAAATTTCGTGCAGATTCCCACATTTAATTTTAATTTTCTTTGGCTGTAACTGATTCCTGCCACATCTGAAAAATTCAGAGAATAAAGTACTGTCTCTTTAATACCTGTACTTGAAAGAAACACTGATCACTCATCACTGATAAGATTTATGCTGTAGTGGGCAGGGGTGTGTGCAGTGTGTTGTGTTTTTTTGTTTTTTTTTTTTATAAAAGCTGTTCTTAGTTGTTGGTTTTTTTTGTTAAAAAAAACAGGACAATAATTAGGACAATTATCCATCTTGCCAAACCTGTGTGCTAAGCCAAAATTGACTTTATTAAGCTATAATAGGACCAACGATTTGAATAGCAGCAGCATTTTCCCTGACATGTGACTTGGTGAGAAAACATGGATGTAGTTGAAATTAGGGAATGAGAAACCATGGAGTCTAGCAGGGGAGGGAAAAATGATGTATTTTTCACTTGGGTTGTATCCAACACAAAAAAAATTATCTAATTTCCTTTTTTGTCTCTGGAGTAACATGAGCACCAGAAGTACAGACAAGTATAGGGAAGAAAGGTATGAAGACGGTCAGTTGGTTTGACCGTGCCTGTAGTTGTTTGTGCAATCAAGCCAGTCACAAGTTCCCTTTCCTCACCCCCTCCTTTGTCCTGATCTTCACTTGCTGATGGCGCCGGATTTCTCTGCTACTTTGAGAGCTGGCTTTTCAGAAGCTGCAGCCACCTCCCTGTTCAACAGCAGCACCTCCCTGATTCTGTGGGAGATCATCTTCCAAGAAGCTGACAGCAGCTCTGTTTACCAGCAGCAACTGGGGACAGAGTAAATTGAAGCAAGATTTTTTCTTTTGTCTGAATGAGTGAATGAAGTGTTGAGATGGGCCCTCATCCAGAGGAAATTGTAAACCATATGACTTTGTCTTGGTCGTGCTGTATTAAAAGTTAAGCTGTTTTCTTATTTAAAATAATGTGTTTTGTGTTATTTAAAATGATGTGTGCGTTTGAAAATAATTTGGCTTCAAAAAAGTATCACTCATGCCAAGTAGGCTGACTGTACTTACTTTTATATTTAAATTTCTTTACTCCATGAGTATGTAGGATGGTAGGATGTGACTAAGGCTGGGAACCCATTAGACTAATGTGTGTATAGTACATATGCACAAGATGAAGTGGTTTGGGCCACAGAATGCTTACAGTCACAATAAATGTTGAAATTTGGGATTGTTTTGAAATCCCAGTTCACACAGCAAAAGAAAAAATACTTGGTTAAAAATAGTCAGGATTAGAATGTAGAAAACCTTAACAGATGGGTGTATGTGTTTCAGGACATGTGCTCTTAACTTTCATTTCTTTAAAGAGATATTTGCATGCTGAATTGATTACTCCATAGCTGTTTCCTGCATAATTTCTTAGGTTTTTGGCTGAAGCGTCCTGCAGAGCCAGGACACTAGACTCGGTCAGAGAGAGTAGCTGGGTTTAGGAAAGCCTCCCTTCTCCTGTGGTCGATTGGAATCTTTCTCCTGGGTTGGCTCCTGACTTAGAGCATTGGGATGTGTAACCCCCAGAGCGCTTTACGCTGTCTCTGTTTGACTTCAGACCATCTCGCCCAGTCCCTGTCCCGAGGTCAAGCTTTCTCTCTGGTCTGAGGGTCCAATTAATGTTTTGCAAATATTCAGAAAGTGAATATAGGGCTTCTGCATGAAGTAGTAAGAAATAATTACTAAAGCTTTCTAGAATATTTTAGGCAATCTTAAGATTAGATTTAGTTTCTTAGGCCAATTTTTTCTCAGACAAACCTTAACAGTGCTGGAAACGCTTATACTGTGATAGAGATGGGAGACAGTTTAAAAATAAATCTCTTAAGTTTCCATTTGAGTAGAAACCCAACTGGGCAAAAAGCTTCACTGTATGTTGAGTGATTGCAAAAAAGGCTTTTAGAATATTAACCTTATCTATAGATGTTTCACATACCACCTCATTAACATTGTATCCCGATGAGTCTTTCTATTTGTGACTTCCAGAGCTGGAATTTCTAGGGATGAGGCAGCAGCTATCAAAAATACAATTAGATCTAATTGTTGTGAAATAAGTATTTTATTGGCACAGATGACAAGAGTTGAGAAATACACACTATCTTTCATCTGTGCATTTCAAATCACTTTCTAGATGAGCTAATTAGGCCTTCTAGATAATTAGATGTAACTTATAAATAAATAATGGGAAGTGACTTGCAAATCACATAGCAAATCAAAAGCTGCCTAAAATGAAGCCTGGGAGACCTGGCTCCAGATTTCCTGCCATCAGCACGCAGTCAGTCAGTACCTCCCAACGCTGCACCTAAGAAAGATGTATTTGTACAAGCCCACGGAAAGTCGAGGGCTTGAATTTTCGGATCTCTGCTGCAGCTCGTACTTCATCGTACAGTGTTTCACGGGGTTGTTGTGGAAGAAGAGCAGAGCTCCTTCTCTGCTGACTAAAGTCATGCTTATTGGAACAGGCAGGCTGTGGGGAAAGTGCGGGGAATGCCAGTATATTCCTGTAACAAGGTGGAAGCTTTGAGTTTGTTAAATTGAGTCCTGCTTTGGGAACAGTCTCCAGGTTAAATAAACAGCAGTTTGATGTTCCCCTCACACAAAGGATTGCTTTATTTGAGCACTGCGTGTGCTTGAATGCTTTTTGTTAGGTTTTGTTTGTTGCTTTGGTTGTGGTGGGGTTGGCTTTTTTTGTTTTTTAGTTTTGGTTTTTGTTTTTTTTTTGTTTTAAACTGAAGATCGCATTGATCCTGAAATTTTTAGTATTTGTTTTTCCTGCTAGTGTTGGTAATATAATTTCTTTATCTTGGTGAAAGAATGGACTGGCATTTGGTCGATCGGTGATGCCCTTTTTGTTGCTCTGAATGTCCTCTTATGAACTCAAGTCTAAACTATTATTCTTGGAGTATTGATAACTTTCTGTTTATGCTGTCTCTAGTGAAGAATGACATACCCCTTTGGAACTACATGTACATAATTCATGAACTAAGGAGGGCTCAAGTGCTTCACATGTAACAAATTAGGGTGCCTATAGCTCTTGCTTCAGAGCTTCCAGTGTGAAAAGCTTGCTGCTGACTGTACAGAGCTCACTGGTTGTACTGAGCGACACTCAAAAGCAGTAGCTGTTACTGTGCCTATCTTTGAAATAAACCTTTTAACGGCTTAGAACAAAAGTATTTTGCCCAACTCCTTAGTCCTTTGCTTTGATGCACGTGCTTGTGGGCCCCTCTGGCTGTACCCACATCCAGTAAGCAGGGCTAACATGCTGTATCAAGCTCCTCTGGAAATGGGAGGTGTTTGGAGTTCAGAAAGATACTTCCAACTTGTGACATTTTATCCAGTTTCTTTGAAGTTTTGGGGGAAAGGTTCAGGAAATTGAGTACGCTTCTGTTCAGAGATCAGGGCGTCTAGGTCCTGATGGAAGGACAGAATTCATGTTTTCATGTGATAGGGATCACCAAAAAAAAAAAGTAAGATGGCATTTTTCATATAACAAAGCTAAGAACTTCATAACGTTGATGTTTGTGAGTATAATATTTTGGCATAGTCTTATAATGTTATGCAAACAATAACCACACAAGTTCTCTCTCTGAATAACAATACACCTTTTGGTATATTTTTTGTCCTTTGCCTGAAATTAAATAGTATGATCTTTCAGATCATACTGCATCATTGATAATCATTGTGTGTTTTGCATACATAAGCATAAACGTTAGCTGGGAAGAATGAATTCTTACCTCATAGTTCTTAAGGTACAAGTTGAAAGGCAAATCAATTTCTCATGGGAAAAATGATGTTGATGAAAGTATGCAGCAAATCAGGGTATTAATTTAAATAACGTGTTGTTAACCAAACCGAGTGACGAGGCAACATGAACCATGACGAACAATGATAAATTACTTTGTCCTAAAGACAAATTCATTATAATTATGTTATAGACACTGCAAGAAAAATGGCAAACTAGCTACAGATTACCCAGCAGCTCTGCCTTCTGTGCATTCTCTGTGTGGAGAGATACTATGACTCTATGATGCTGTGACTTACATTGAAGAGATTAAATAGCAGTTGTATTAGAGAGAGGTGATCGTTGAATCCACATTTTATAGTGAGACCAGATTTTACTACCTTTCAATAAACTGATACCATGTTCTGAAAACAGTTCTATCAGCTTCATTGACACTACTTGCAGAAAAAAGCTACTGCTTAACATGAGTAAGGATTGCAGATGTGAATATACAACATTATTCTTACATTGACAGAACCAATATAGTTGTAGAAAACTAAGACATTATAAGAATCTCAAGCTGAGTTCTAATATAGGATGGAATCCTTTTAGGTAAGAAAATACATTAATAACTTAACTCATTATGAAGTTACATTTCACTCTGTGATGTTCCTGAGAGATTGAAGATCAGATTTGAAGAGACAGCCAAGCCAAATTAGCATTTTGTTGCTGCTGGGAGTAGTCCTGCTTCTTTTTCCTCCCTCGCTTGTTCTGATGTTCATCTGATCCCTTGGTAAGTTGATTGATGTTACCAACTTGCAGAAGGTTCATTCTGGGTAGATGAGCTTTCTGCCAATGAATTGACTCACTGATGGATCACATGAGTATCAGAGCTGATACAAGGAAAGCATCAGGAATGTGTGGCTGGAAATGGGAATGCTAAGGAGAGAGTACTGGACCTGGTTTCAGCAGCAATTGATCTGTTCCATCAGCTCAGCTGAGCTCCTCTTACTGCACCTTAGCATCTGACTGCTTTAAATTGGTCTAGATTTCAAAATGCCAGTCTTTAAAATAGTACGTTCAGAGAGGTGGGACTAGCTGAGAAAAGTACTGACTAGAAAATAGCTCATTCCTACCAACAATTAATTACTCTGTCAGCTGGGAATAATGAACTTTCTGCTGGTAGGGTGAATGACTTTGCCTTTTTGAAAGAAGTCTTGTTGGTAAACAGGAGAAACCTATTACTTTCAAAGCTTGTATTTCTCATTTGCTGGTATTCTACCAGTGTATGAGGTTCGTTCAGTCGTTTCACTTGGGCATATTGTGGATATTGTGTTGCAGGACAAAAGCAATGTCTGTGCCCTGGTGCTGGCCCTTGCAGACACATTCATGCCGCAGTCCTTCCTGGACTAGGATAAATAGCAAAGTTCTGCCACATGTGCTGTAACTGTACCAAAGGAATATGCAACGTCTGTCTCCTTAGGCGCTCCAGAATTCTTTCATCATCTGCAGGCACAGACTTTTCTGCTTACAGAAAAAATACGTCTACTTAGAATCATTTAAAATATACTATTGGGTACGCTGTGTTTACCCTAAAGCTCTTGAGCTGGAAGTAAAAAGTGCAGAGAGCCTGAGAGGCTTGCTGGTCTTTAGTGCATGTGAATACCAGGTGTTCTCAGAGCTATTGATTGCCTTTGCAATGTGCTGGAGGAGTACTTGACCTCATGCTGTCAGGCTTAGCTTTTTCTTTTTATTCCAAGGCAGGATAGAAAAGGATCAAGAGAGTCTGCCTTTCACTGACCACCTAATTGTCTGTGGAAAGGCAAGAAGTTGCATATTTCCCTTTTAAGGTTTAAAAATGACCTTGGTTGACTATATTAAGCCAGGATTTTAACATACACCTTCGTAGTTCAAGCACTGAGCCTGCATTATACTGGATTCTGGCCTTGCTGCTATGACCCTGTCTTTTCATTATCACTTTTCATTATTTCATTTTCTTGTATGTCCAAGTATAGAGGATTTCCATACTCCAGAGTTATGTGTGTCTCAGTAAGCATTTACACAAATGATAACACATGATAAGTAATCCTTTGGGGTCAGTATTTAAACGTAACAGGTTTATGTATGTGTTTATGAACAGAAGGATATGGAATTAGCCTTTGTGTATGACTTCTATCAAAAGTTCCCTTCAAAAAGCCCAAACAAGCCACAGTTTTGTTAAAGTACCACAGAATAGGATCAAGAATGAGCAATGTAGTGTTAATTGTTATCTATTCCGCAGTGGTTTTCCTGCGATACCTGGTTAGGGATGATTCTTCCTTGGTTTTTGTTGGAAAAACTAAAGCTAAAGCTAAAGCTTTTCTGTAAGACTGTTCATGTTTCCTGCCTATGTGTGCCCTGTTGAATTGATGATTTAATATCTGCCTTGAATATTTACTCTCTTAGTTCCTTGAATCTTTGTTTAGATATAAATTCAAGTATCATCTCAGAACAACGATTTGAGGTGGATTCCACAGGTAATAGCTGTATTTACAGTAAGTAGAGGTAGCCTTGTGGTGACAGTCTTAAGAGGAGAAGTCATGAGGTCTGAAATCTGTTCCTTCCTTTGTCCTAGGCTTAGTTCTTAATATAGACAAGTCACAGCATGTCTCTGCTGTGAAATAGGGATTATACCTCCCTACTTAACAAGAGTGTAAGCTTGCTACCTTCTACAAAGAAACAAGGTTGTAAAAGAAGTGCAAAGTGCCATTTCAACTCTGCATTTCATTTGAACCCTGGATTTCCAGGGTGATGGAAAATGAGTGTTTGTTTTACTGTCTCAAAGTACTGCAGCTGGAAAAAGACTTTTTTTTTCACCTAAAGCTTACTTCTTTTTCTTCCTCCTCCCATGTTTTGCAAGTGTTCTCATGTTGCTGCATCTGCCTCTGTTTGCATACTGGCACTTTTGAGTTTTTGTCCAATTTAAATTTTTTTCAGTTTCTGATATGCTTTAATTTCTTCAGAGCTGAACTTTGGCTGCTCTGCACATGCACCAGTAGGAGCCATGGGGGCAACTAAGCCCATGAATCATTTGGCTTATGGCAACTGGCTTTTTGTTGTTCCTAATTAAAATATTAAAACGGAGAGAGAACCACGTTAGTGTCACTTTTCTCTTTGTATTTCTGTGCAGTGGCAACCTTTGGCTCTACAGGTTGAAATGCTTTTGTTGCTTTATACCATTTTTAGTATTAGCATAAAGATTTTGAAGCCAACAGATTGGTGTGGTTTTTTTTCTTTTTATTGAAATATTCCTTGGTTTGGCTTTTATGAACTTTCCCACCCAACCTCTGTTCTATTCAGTGCTTCAGTGCTGCTTCACTTTCCTCTTTGGATCAGTTGGGAAGTGAAGACAACAGGTAAAATAGGGTTCAGAACATGGAAGTGTTGGTTGTAGGTTTGCCTGTTGGAACAGGTAACACACAGGTTCCCAGCTCATCTTTTATGACTCATTAGCACCTTTTCAGAAAAGGTTTCTCCCGCGGGGCTGAGGGGAGGGAGGAGGTGGATCCCTCTTTGGCCTTTTTGTGTGTTTTGTTTTAGTCCTCTCTACTTCTAATGGCCTGGCTTGAAGGCTGGCACCTTCTTCTGGGTGCCACTACCTATTTTTACCAGGCATCCTTCCTTGCATTGAAGACTTACAATTTAGTAATTTGAGATTAAGAGAGAAAGCAATTAATGAGGCTTCAAACAGCCTCTTGATGGAACAGATGTGTTCGGGCACTTTTACACAGTGTTAGTAAATTGCTGGAAGTTGCTTTTTATGCTTCATTTTTTCTGCTTTCTTTGGACAGTCTTGATGAGTTAACTGTTTCTGGAGTAACAGACAGATGAACAAATTACATAAATATGAAAAACACCACGTTGCTCCTTTTTTGTAGCTTAGGGTGCCTGGTAGGAGTTGAAAATAACAAACATCCATCAATGTTGTTTTCCTGGTTCAAATGGCAACTGTTTGAAACATCTGCTGCGTAGCAGTGCGTGGATAACATACTTTATTAGAAGTCACATGTTTGGAGAGTTGTATCTGAGCCAGCGTGTTTGAATTTTTTTTTTTTTTTTTTTTTTTACAACAAACGATGCTGCTAATCTTTGCTCAAAAATGAGGCTTTTGGCTGATGTTCCTCAACCTCAAAGCATGTAATTTGGCTGAAGGACATAGTTCATTCTTCAACATTTGTGAAGCATATAGGTATGTGAAGAGCAATGAACTCTGGCATAAGCAGCCTGTGGTGTTATTCAGTGTTTTTGAGCTAAGCTTATTGCTATTGATCTTACAAAGCTCTCCGAGATCTTGGCTGTGGCTGCCTTTAGAAATGGGGGTCAGCGTGAGTTAAATTCAGATTTCAATCTGTTTTCTAACAGGTTTGTTTATGCTTATTTTTTTTTCTAGCTTCTCAGTTGGTATATTAGTATAAATCACTAGAACTTGCTTGAAGGAAAAGGGACAATGCTGAGTAGCAACTGCTAAGGTTTCGGACCTTATTTTTTTTTTTTTTAATGTGTTTGTTTTATACGACCAAAGTTCTCATTGTGAGAGAGGTAATATTTAAGCATCTAGTTTAGCATTTAAAAGAAAAGGAGTAACAACAGTGCAAAAAGACTTTTTTTTCTTACTGTGATAGCTAACTTCAACAGTAGACCAAATCAATGTTTAAAAGTTTGATGTAGCAAATGGTGAGCTGTACTCTATTGAGATTCTGGTTTATGTAGTTGCACTAATTGAACTGCTAAGGAGTGAAAATTCTGTCTAATAAATTTTCACAAAGCTTTTAGTTGTAAATATTTGTGGTTGTGAGGAACTTTGTACACATCAGTGGAGTAAAATGGAGTAATGCAGTCTATTGTTTGCCTCTTTCAGTGGTTTTGAAGAACCAGAGAAACGTATGTATTCATCATAATTTAACAAAAGGTAATATTTCAGTTTTCCACCTACAGTAAGAATGAGTTGAATTCAGAGGAGGAGAAAGATTCATTGGAAGGATGGTTTTCAGCTGCCTTTCTGTTCTCTAGGGCTGGGTTTTCTGGGTTTTGTTTGTTTGTTTCCCCAGTGTGTGGTATTGCAGCAATTTTTGGCCTCTACCCAAAAGGTGATCGTGGTGCTCAGAGATTGTCTTTCCACTTCACTGACGATACACTTCATCTCCCTTCGGCTTCCCCTTGAGTGTCAGAAGACAGTAACACCCTGATGGTGAAGTGTTTTGCAGCCAGACTGCCACTACTTTTCTGTACAGTGGAATCTCTACAGGTGACTGCTGTTTTGGTGAACTTTCCAGTCAGAATTCACTCTTGCCCCTTCAGCCTGTGCCTTCTCTTTCTTGTCAGCTGTTTCTGTTGCTGAGAAGGAAGAGCGAGGTGGTGAAATGAATTCTGCCGCCTCCTATATAAGGACATTCAGTCCTTGTCCTGTCCTGACGTCTGTGGAGGCATTGGCATTATTCTCATTAATTGGTTAATCTTAATGATGCTAAATACTTTACAGGACTGTTGATTCAGGTTCATTTTCATGGGGTGTCACCTCTCCATTTTTGTCTACAACATGTAACGGTTACTTCAGACATTTGCCTGCCCGTTGGCCACAGAGCTCTGTGGCTGTTAGGATGGCACAGTCTGTTACACTGAGAGGCTTGTGGCATCTTTTGCTGTCAGCTGTCTTTGGAGAAATACTTTAATTTACATTGAGAACTAAGCTCATGAGACTAACAGGTGTAGTAGGCATGGCAAACACATTTTTCCTTGAGTTTTTCCCACAGAGCCCTGAGAATCCTTCTCCTTGGTTGTTAAGAGGCTCCAGTTTGTAGTGATTATCCCTCTGGCAGAAACTTAAATGTATTTGGGGTAACAGGGGGATTGGTAGAAAGGAGAGTGCTCAGTCCACTGCAGCTCTATCACGTTATGCTTTACAGTATTGCTAGCAGAAATCTGTAACAGCATTGCCTTGGTGTTTTGAATGCATATCAATAATTTACTGTGCATAACCCAAAAGTCTGTATTTTTGAGATAATCCCATTAGTACTTGCTGTGTGGTAGAACATGTTCAATGACAGAATAATATATTGCCCAGTCAAAACAAGCTGATTAATTTTGCTGTATCAGTACTCCTCTATTCTCCCCAGTATTATGTGCAGGCTTCAGAGCTGAAGCTGTGCTTCAACTTTCCTTCTTTTTTAGGATAGGTCATGTAGATGTTAGTGCCATTTACCAAATCATTTTAGGCAGCACTATTTTGTGTGCAATGTAAAGCTACCGAGCTGTAACCTGTGCTAGCACCACTGTATGTCATCTCTCAACTTCAGTGCTCAGAATTCTAGTTTTCCCTCTCGATAAGGTTGTTCCCCCATTACTGACAAGCCTAGAGAAGGACTCTGTGGTCAGACTGTCCAGTGGGAGGCTGGGAAAGAATTGGGATTGAAGTTTCTTGCAGAGTGGGTGCATAGACCCAGCTGTGTGTTAGGGAGCGTGTGTTGTGCTGTCCTGCTTGAAGGGTGGGACCTGTAGGACAACAGTTCTGCTTCGTTACATATAAGGGGTCTTGTCCACCAGGATATCCATGATATTAGTAGCAGCCTTTGCATACCCTTTGCAGGAGAAAAAGTACCTTTGAAGGGTAACTGCATGCTTCCTGCACTATAGTGGTGGATCGAGCCCAGCTGGCAGTTCACTCATTCACTCTCTCTGCAGAGGGATGGGGGAGAGAATTGGAAGGGCAACAGCAAGAAAAGAAATGTGGGTCAAGACAAAGACAGTTTACATGAAGGTGTGGGGGGGAACACCACAACAAGCATACCTCCACACCTTTTTCCTCAACAAGTAATGCAAGGGCAGTCACCACCAGCAGACAGATGCCCAGTCAGTACCTGAGCAATGGCTACTTGGGAAAAATTCACCCCCCTGCCCTCCCCACCAGACCACCACCCCATTTTGTGGCTGAGCATGATGTCAGGTGGTTTGGAATAGCTCTTTGATTGATTCAAGTCAGCTGCCCTGACTGTGTCCCCTCCCAACCTAACAAGGGTGGCAAAGTGAGAAATGGAGATGGCCTTGATGCTCTGTAAGCAGTACTCAGCACTGGCTCTGCAGTGTTCTGGTCACCAGCCTAAAACACAGAACCATACAGGCTGCTATGAAGAAAACGAATGTCATTCTGGCCAGACCCAGTAAAATCGCTTGCTCTTACTGACCATGAGGCTGCTTTGTTTCAGAATTTCCCCTGTAACAGGTGAATGAGAACATATTGGTCAGTAAAGGTTAAGCATTGCTCAGACATTGTAGTGTATTCAGTTCAGTAGCTGAAATCAGACCCGATTCTTGGATTAAGTTGGGGTTAACTCCTTGTAGAATCTATGCAGTAGCAAGGATCTGAAAACTAAGATTCTTAAGTTCAGTATTTTACTTGTAGTTTAGTCATTATTCAAACCTGACTGAAATATTTATCCTTTTAGTTTCAGTATTCTTAACTCTAAAATAATAATGCTGGTGACACTGGCTGAATTCCTAAGTATGTGATAGCAGAAAGGTAGTTATGCTAAAAGTAGGGGTGTTTGTAAAAATTCTTTATTTATTAGGAATACCAATAATTAAAAAAAAAAAAGCACTGTGTTATTATTCTTGGATTATTTTTTTTTTCTGAATAAAAAAAACATTCTTGAGAGATCTCCATGAATTCTCAAGTTTGGCTTCATCTTGAGACGTTTGACAGCAACACCAAATAACACTGGAGCTATTGTTAGAAGGGAATCTGATCTTGTTATTGTTCCACTTAAATGGAGTTGTGTGAGGAAATGCCAGCTCTCCTATTGAGGGAACTCAATCAACTGGAAGAGTTCTTGGTTTCTTGCCTTACTAGCTGCCAGTTGAGTGAGAAGAACTGATTTAATTCAAGTATGACAGCTTACTCAACAAGCATCTGAAAGAGTGAAATGTAAATGAATTGTCCTTTGCAGGGGAGATTTCTTCAATGTAAATACAAGTGGGAAACAGGGTTTGAGCTGGATAGATTTTATATACATAGACGAAAGCCTAAATTTTTTAAAGGTGATTAAATTCATGTGGAGTGAGGCAATACAACATTTCACTTAGAGTATAAAGAGAGAAGAAAAACAGTTAGTTTGGATCAACTATATTTTATACAATTCAAAAGAAAAAGACATTTTGCTGTATTCTGAAAACTTCTCTCTTCCTTTTACCAGCTTTCTTATTTAACATATGCTGGGTAGATAGTGTATGGCTTAATTCACCCACAAAATCAGAGGAATTGGTAACTTCAAATGACTTCAGTGACAAAATATCTTGACGTTGAACTGTGTTTTAAAATTGCGGTTTCTCAAAACTGTTAGCATGACCTGTGTCATTCAATTACTTTAACTGAATTTAATCTTTAGGCCAGGGAAAGCAAAACACACAAAAAAAGAATTATGTTAGTGAAAACTGGGAGGGGGAATCAGTATTTAAATTTAAATGGTAGAAGTTCACAGAGATCAGTCTGTAGGTTTTTGAAGACTCACTGCAGTTGGGTAACATTAAATACCTCCTGCTTAAGTCATGCTAGCACAATTTTTAGATGTGTTTCTGTTTAATTCTATGGCAGATGTGGGATATTTACGATTTAAAAGTAAATAAAGAACCTGGGAATATTTATGTAAGATCAGCAGTGTTTAAAATCTTGGTACTTTGTACAGGTTTCAGCTCTTTACATTCCCTCTTCAACTTAATTAGATGCAATAGGAAACTCTATATCCTAAGGTACAGGGTAGAGCTTCTTGTGAACAAAGAGCATTGGTAGAGGGAGGAAGGATGAATACAGTCTTGGCAAGGTTTCAGTAATATCGGAGATAATCTCCAAATATCTGTGCTCCAATGTTAGCAACTAATTGAACAAACTCTGCTGTGTACCTTTCTCCCATCATCATCAGGAATTGCCTGTTGTGGTATGGCTGTATTTTTCTGCAGACGCAGTGTGTCTCACACAGAGAAAGTGGTTCCTGCTTGTGGCTCATATAGTTTATCATATAAAAATAATAAAAAAAAAGTATCATATATTTCCAGAAATGTTAACTGCAGATTTCATTGTGTGCCCTTTTCTGCTGCCAGCACAACAACACAGATTCCTTGCCCAACCTGTCTCAAATCAGAATGAGCTGGGCAAGGCTTCCAGGCTGGTCAATCATATGCTCATTGGTCAACCAGTTCATTAAAACTGGGGCAAGAGTTCCATTAAAACTCAGACAAGTCCTGTCCTGGAAACACAAGCCAGTGACATGAGCAGAATGAGTTCCTGCAGTTTTTAGTTGGTCAAGGTCAAGAAGTGTAGAAGTTCCAGTATTTCTTGCCAGGTCCCATTTAAATGGCAGCTTCTATTCCTGCATGAATGGAAGTTCTGGTAGATCAGCAGTCTTTACTAGTAGCAGTGGGAGCTTTGGGCTGACTGCGTTCCTTCGATAAACTGGTTGGAAGGAGGTAATTTCACCCAAGGAAAACTTGGGTTTATGGCTTCTTCTTAATCCTAGCTGTGGTCATCTTTATAACAGATAACTATATAGTTGTGGTACCCAAAATGTAGTATGTGTTTTGAAGTCCTTACTATGAAAAATAACTCAACTATGTGAAAGGTAGAGAAAATATAAATATGCAGTGAATATAATGATAGTTAAAAAAACAAAACTGAATGAAAACTTGGTAGGTAGGTAACTGCATGAGGTAAAGCAGGTTTTATGGTTTTCTGGGGTTTGGGTTTTTGATTATTTTTTTTTGTGTATATGAGAGTGGTCAGATTGGGGAGAAACTTCAGGCATATTGACAAAAGAAAAAGGAGCTTTAAATGAGGTGAGGAGTGATGGAGGAGAAGAAGGGAGTTTGAAGGAAGAGGACTGTGAGAATGGCTGATTCTGTAAGGAGGACTGGCAGAGGAAATGTGCTTGATTTGTCATCACTTTCCCTCCCTTTTCCTCTTCCTTTTCTAGTCAGCAGTGATTTCCTTCAATCTTGTTGATCACTCACAGCACCTGGAAAGATGCAGGTAAATAGGCAGGAAACTGCTTATTTTTTGCCTGGCAGTTGTCTTTAGCACTTCTGGGCTCCCAATAAGGACGCTGTTGTTGTCCAGGCAAGAGCCAGGGCTTGGCAGGCTCCAGAGCTGTCGTGGAAGATTCCTAGCGGGAGGGAAGTGCAGGCAGGGTGCGAATCTCTTCAGGATTTCTGGCTCCAGAAGCTACTTGTTTTATGGAAGTAGTTCTTCTTAAGCTTTTCCTCTTTCCTTTATGGGCAGGATTTGCAAGTGACTTGACATATTTTGAGGTGTTTCATTTTTCAGACAAAACAGGAACTGTTTTATCTCAAGATAATATCACTCTTGACATCAGAGACAGGCTTCATTGCTGGTATAAGCAGGTGCAACTGTATTGACTTGAGAGAAGTTGCACACATATTTGCCAGAGGTGAACGTCTCCTCTTTCCACCCACATAACAGTTGGGTAAATAATGATGCACACAGTTCTCATAAGGGGCTTGTAGCAAAGCTACAATGGAGCGTATTCAGTTTTGATAGAATCAAGTGACTTCACTTTGTAGGCTGATAATGCAATTTACAGCCATACCAAGGCTTCAGGTCTGAACCAGATACAACTTGTTTCCCTTGTGCATACAAAGCATTTGACTGAGTCTGAGATACGTGTTTTCTGTCAGCTCATTTAGGAGTTATTTAGTGCAGGCATGTTTAGGATCAACCATCCAAGGTCCTCTTGTGTCTAAAAGGGACTAAATTAAGAGCTTGTGATGCAGCAGTTTTTACTGGCATGGAATATATACAGGGGTGAAAATAAAATAATAAACTCTTCTGCAAGCGTGTCTTAAGTCATATTGGTGTGTTTATTTGGGACTCAGTGTGAGGGGGCAGGCAGGGGTGCTTGTCTTTCCCAGGCTCTGTACACACTTCATTAGGGGTACTTTATTTATATTACAAGGTCAAATGTGATCTTGGTGCACAGGCCTCTGACTTAAACAGAAATTCCCTTGATTGTTAGTGAGATTTTTATTTTTTTTCCTCCCAAGTCCCTTTCTGACGTCTGGCCTGATTGAAAACAGGCAGAAACTGGCATGGAACAATATTATGTCATCCTTTGCTTATATTTCCTACCCACTCATTCTTTATTTTAGTGTTATATGAGGTCTTCAGCAGAGTGTGACATATTGTTATAATTACATCATTTGGAAATGTGTTTATCCCCAAGAGTCGTAATTTGATTTAGGAACTGTTTTCCCTGCTTTCAGTCTGTTATTCATAGCATGGCATGACCATCAGGCTTCTGCAGCGGGACTTGACACACCACTTTAAATATTTGCAAACCAAAACACAAGAGTCCATTGATGCACGTGGGGAGGAAAGAAGGAAAGGGACATGATTTAAGATTCGATAAAATTCTTGCAGGTTGAATAAACTCTAATAATATTGCGGTAGTTTCTGTGTGGAGTATTAATCCATTCATATCTCTTTGCCATATAAACAAATGCATTTTTATGGGTGTTTTTCTAGGTTTCTGTAGGGTGCTTGTAATGGAACTGCACGTCTGGCCCTTGGCCTTGTGCAATGGGAAGCAATAGCTCTTGCGAGTGTTTGTGAAGAAAATTGCTGTGACTTTTAGCCATGGTTTTTTGATGCCTGCAGAAAAACATATTTAATTAGAACACAGAAGTTAAGGAAACTTCAGAGCAGCGTTCAAAAACATTTCAGGATCTGCCCTGTGAATTGAACAGCTGTGTAAATGTGGGAAACTGCCATTTTTATGATGATAAGAAGCAGAGTCCCACGATGTTCATCAGGCATGGAAGAGCTGCTGCCAGGGGTATCAAGACCCTCTAGAGATGTGAAGTTCAGACTCAGCTCATGTTTTTGAGGTTTGCTGTTACATGAAACCTACGTATCGTAAGAATACATCCAAAGGCCCAGAAAAAAGTATGAGATGTGCTGTTAGAAAGAGTAGAGCAAAGCTATTCATGCAGCATTACTTTGCTGACTCTGGTGATCATTAAGGTTCATTAAACTGTTTGCTTTTAAACTTCCTGCTTAATAAATAGTTGTTGTTTTTTATATTTGTGTATACAAAATGAGAGAGAGAACATCAAAACAAATAAATGAATTAAGGCCCACAAATCTCATTTTTTATAACTAGTTTGAGATTACTCATGTGGAAGGAACTTTGTAGGACTGTACCCAGGATTGTGTTTTGTTTTGTACCCGATTATTAGAGCATTTTATATCTATCTATCTATCTCACTTGTGTTCTCCTTCAAGGAAGAAACATTTACCACATTTTGATCAAAAGCTGGTGTTCATACATGGAAGAAAGGCTTAGTTTTTCCTGCACTTGATTCTTAACTGTGCCAGAATACTCTTGTCTGGGTACTGAGCCTGGGCAAATGGCAGGTGGCAGCTCTGAATTCCCATTTTTCAAAGATGCCTGGCCCAATGTAAAGAAGAGGCATTAAGGGAGTCTAAAGAGGGTTCTTAAAACACGTACTTCCTCCATGGAGAGTTCCACTGCTCTGATGCCTGACTCTGCTATCAGCAACTGTCACTGAGAGTCCACCTCTGTTCACAAAAACGTATTCTGTAACTCTGAGAGTGCGAGGTGTTGCTTTAGGCTTGCTGCCTTTGTCCCAGTGTCCTCAGGGAACAGTAGTCTTTATTGGGATCTAAAGAATGGGCCCCTGAGAGTGAAATAAAGGTCACATTCATGCCTTAGATCTGTATTTCCTCTTCTGAGTGCTAATCTCAGTGGTGGACTTGGGGTGATGGAGGGAATGCGGCTGGTTGGGTGTCCTTGCACCAAGTGGCTCCCCTGCTGCCCCGGCTTCGGAGCTGGGGGGAGAGGGAGACTCATTTTGGCAGACCTTGCTGTGGCAACCTAAACTGCTGAATCCCGTGAGCATAAAAGCATACGCCTTGGAGAACTTTAGGGCAATAATCCTAGTTTCTGACATTTTCCAGTCTATTAACAAATTATTTATATGTATTGTTTTATATTCTGCTTAACAGGCACTTTGAATGTGTTTGATCATCTGGATTGCTGGATTCCTCATCCACTCAGGCACACATTAAACTTCCTCTTATACTCTGTCAAGCTGCTTTTCATAGGGTATGGTTTTGCAGCTTGGATTTGTTTTATGTCTAAGCATGGGAAACAAATTCACGGACCTTTATTTCATTTGTTTTTCAGTGTAGTCTTACTCTGCTTTTGCAGTGGGTTTCAGAATTTTGCTGGAGATACTTGTTCACAAGATTTCTAAGTTAGGAACTGATTCACTGAAGAACTTTGTCCCATATCTGCATGGAGAAACCCCACACAGAATCCTGTTTTCCCTCTCCCAGAGCCTTGCAGTCCAGGTGCACATTTATGAATGGGCTTTGCTTTTGTATTTCTTAGAAAATGTACAAAAGGTGTTAGGGTAATAATTTTGGTTTTATTGTACTGGTTGCTTCTAGGCACTTTCTGCATTGTGGAAAAAAACTGCTCTTGCCCTGTATTCTTATGTTTCTTCTCTGGCCTTTGTTCTTCACTGTCAGTTCAGAATGGTGCTGTAAATTACCTCTCTTTCTTACACTAGCATTGTGCTTTTTTGTTTTTCACTTGGGAGACTGTTGTGGAAAAGGCGACTGGTTTCAGACTGAAGCTTGACGTGCTTGTATTAAATGTTGACTGTGCCTTTAAAGCAAGAGAAAATTAGTTCTTTACAGTCATTCTCACAGGGAGAACTTGAACTGATTTTGGGGAGTTACGTAAGAAAGAAGTGCAGCGCAGCTGCTGGAGAAGAGCTGGCTGGAGCCTGGCATTAATAATTCTGATGTTATGCTGGGTGGGAACAAGTGTGATGCTTAATCAAGAAGTCTGTTTTGACACTGTGGGATAACATCAGCAGATATGAATGTTAAAGAGAAATTGTCAAAATTACATGTAGGTATCTTGAAATAAGTTTTTTTTTTACAATGGCAAATAATTAGATTGAAAATTAACATCAGTGTCATTGAAACTAACAGAATCCTACTATATTTGAATTTAGTATGCGAAAAGGAAACCTTTTTGTAAACAACCCCGTGCTCCTCCAAATTCTTAAATAGGTTTTCTCCTCTGGCTTTTTAGCCCCACCTATTTTAAAAGGAGGAGTATTCAGGATTCGTGTAGTGACCTTTTCAGTATTCTGATGTTTAAAAGAGATATCTTAGCATATTGGTTGTTTGATTAATGACTGACTGCCACATGAAAATTAGAGTACCTCAGATCCTTGAGCTGAAATTCTCCCTCAGAAGTTTTGTTTAGAGGCTAGGGGATCATTGCAAAATGGTTTCTTGAGACTCGCTTTTGTCTTGAGTAAAATGGGTCACTGGCGTCCTCTTTAATAAACTATGCTATTAAATAGCTATTAGCTAATGTACTCTGTAATGTGATAGTCCATTTGCTATGAGGTCATCAAACTTTTCTTGCTCCTTTGCATATCAATGTGAAGTTCATTCCGCTCAGATCTTAAATCTGCCAAAAATGTGTTTCATCTCAAAATATTTTTTCTAAATCAGTTTCTTCCATGAAGTGGTGGTTTATATTAACATATGTAGAATTTGTCATTGTCACCTCATTTCTGCTGTGCTTACTTGTGACAGAGTATTTAAAAATTACTTGCTGGGGATGTTTAATGGATTTCATGATCAGAGTGGCTCAGTGAAGTGTGAGGGGGGGTTTGGTGTATTTTATTTTTTTTCTTGTCTCTAATTTCTGGAGTTAGATTCATGTTTAGAGGTTGTAAAGTTGTAGCAAGTAATGCTAGATGAGATAAGGTTACGGGAAAAGATTATGAAGAATGCGAAGAAATGTTCAAGTCGCAGAATGAGTTACAGATCTCACTTCTTCCTTTTGAGATAGGTGCAGATAGGCTTTTGCTGTCGTCAGCTGCTTTGTGCTGACCAAATTCTGCTCTTGGGAAACAGTTCACTGAAGTAAGTTGGGGTGATACGAAACTTCATTTGCTTTCCTGAGCCTAGTTGATAAATGCATATCTCTGAGCAGAAAGATTGCAGAGAATTAACAAACCTGTTCATTTTTTAAAAAAGTATTTTAAGTGAACCTTTATATTTGTTTGTCTCAACATATTTTCTGTGTTTTGCATTAAGGCAGTGTATTTATTAGACAGCAGAAGGAGGGGGCGTTAGCTGCTTTCTGTTCATCCCTTACTTGAGAAATCTGTACTTTCTAAAGGTAGAACAACCAGCCAGTGGAAACTGAATTTCACTGCCTTTTAAAATTTAGCCTAAGGCTCCCTTCAGCTTCAGATATCACTTTTCATGTGCATACCTGCTTCACATTGAAGCGTATATCCAAAGTTTTTTTTAAGGACAGTATTTCGAAAGCACTGAGGAAGAGCAAAGCATGAGTGTTGTTCCTGAGATGTTTACCTCATGGAAGAATGCACTGAACTAACAAATGTTGAAGAGGAATCTGTCCAAAACCCCAAGCTTTTCAGCCTTGTGTTTATTGTCATCCTCAGGCTCTTGGCTAATTTCTAATTGTGTGTAATGTCTCAAACCCAGGGCTCTAATTCAGAGGTAATTATCATATGATCAAGCTGTAGTTGTTATTTTAGTGCAGATTTGGGAAATAAAAGCTGACAGCTGTGTTCCAGCTGCATTTCAGCTGCACTCCATTAAAAAAAATAGACTGGAGAAGCAGCAGCAGCTTTGCAATTTTTTCCATCATTGCTGAGCTCAGTGAAGTTGCCTTATCTGTTTGCCCTCTGAAATATTTACCATGTGTCTCTGAAGCCTGAATAAATAAAACAGGAAAAGAAGGTTCAGTAAATAGATTGAAAGATTGTAAGTAGTAGACTGAACACACAAACACATGTATGTGCATTTGGCTCTGCTGAATACGTAAGAGATCAGCTATTAATTCCTGCTAGACTTTTGTGTAGGGTGGATCAGAGGTTACTAGAGAGGTCAGTTCCCTTAAATAAACTAAGTTCAAGATACATTCAGTGACTTCTCTGTCATGTCTTATTAAAACTTGTCATATATCTGATATACAAAACAGATTTAAAACTTTTACTAGGCTGTGATTTTTCTAAAAGGACAGTATCAGTTGGGTCATTAATTGCTAAAGCCACAACCTCATTCCTCTAGGCATGAATGAAGTTCTTTACTGTTGGAGACACATAGGTGCGTTGTTTATATGCCCTTAATACAGAGTCCCGAGAGAAACAGATCGTGGGGGGAGAAAAACCACCCAAGTAAAAGCGAAGCTGAAAGTTGAAGCTGTAACTGGTTGCTCTGTAAAAACGCAGCGTGTACAAGCTCTGGAGATGAAGGCTGAGATACACTGACAGTTTGGACTTCCATTACAAAATTTAAGTTTTCATTCCATTTAGAAGTGTTTTATCATCGTAGGGACAATATTTTTCAGAAGGTGCCAACCGATGCTACTGATGTTAAGGCAATGTCCTGTAGGCTGTACTTAGTTTGATGCAAAGTTGTCTAATGTTCTCCAGTTTGGTTTGCTGAATTTTTATTTAGGTTGCTTAAAGATCTCTCAGCATATATTTGTGTTTTAATTGAGAAAAAAACCAAACCACCAGTGGTCATGCCCCCTCAATTCACCACTCAAATCTGAATTCATGAACATGGTGCAATTGAAATCTCTGTTCCTTTGATAACTGGATGAAGTTTGTGGTCTGGGTCTTTGAGGGAGAATATTTTAAGAGTTATGAATTGAAGTACTTGTGAGCTCATACTACAGAACTGCTGTTTCTCAATCTTCTCTGCGATCTCTCTAGTGCAAAAGAATGTGTTTTCTAGAGAAAACAAAGGCATTCCTCTGGGCTGCTCTCACGTGAGAGTGAGCAGCCCAGAGAAGGACTCCAGAAGGAGGAGAAAGAGTACAGTGGCTCAGCTTTGGAACATGGCTGATGAATGATTGTGCACATCACTTTTCTCCTTGGTGTCCTGTAATTTGTCATTAGAACTGCAAAATATCGAGGCTTGAATCAATGAAAGCTATAATAAGTCTTTTAGTCATCTTCTAGTGCCATCTTTAACTGATGTACTGCTGCGTTATTTGAGCAGAGGATGTTTAAAATAAATGCTGCTTGTTGAAATCCAGGAGCACTGGTGTGAACAAGTGCTTTCAGGTTAGGGAACAACTGAACCACATTGATAGGAAGTATATGGCTGACACTTCATTGAGGTTGAGGAATAATGCAGAGTAGCATGTACATAAATAGCATGGTTGGGGTTCTTGGTAAGCTCCGTGTCCTTGCTGGAGGTTGCATGATGCATCTGCAGTGGTGTTAATGGGTGAAAAAAAAAGTGGTATAGCTTACTTATCCTTTTCATTTCCTCATGAAGCACTCCTAACTCACGTCTGTTAACACAGAAAAACGTGACGCTTTTGAAACTTGCATAGTTTAATAAAAAATAATGTGTTAAACCAAAGACAGTTTTCATGGAATTTAAGCTGACTGGTTCCACAATACATGAAACTCATTTGAGACTAGTTGCATCTTTTTTCAATAAGTTGTTGCATTTTTTTCATAACTTGTAGCTTGAATTGCTAGAATGAATCTTAAGGGACTCACAATTGGCTTTTTTTCCATGTAAATCCTAGAGTTCTTCTGTAGCATGTGTTTCATATTTAATAAGTTGTAACTGTGTTTTTCTGATCAACATCTCTAGTCTCAAGCAAGAGAAGCACTGGGGTGATCTCATCTTCTGAATTAGATTTGTGATTGACCTCTTTGTCTTTCTCATACCCGCTATTTCCCACCTAAAAAACTAATTAATTTATTATAGACAGTATCATGATGAATTTAGTTTATTTCAACAAAAGCTGAGATTTATTTCTGTTGCCAAATATTTTACTGGTTTGTGGTGTTGGTTTTTTTTTTTTATTTCATTTATAGATATATGTACTTTAGTAACGGCTCTTTTACTACAATGGAATAGGGTTGGTTTGTGTTTGGGAGCAATGTTCTTCTCTATAAAATGCCTTTGGAATGCCACCCAGAGGACAGAGAGGTAGTGATTAGAAAATTGATGGAGGGGATTGTGTCCATTAAGCTGAAGAATTAAAAAGCACACACATGACTTTCTGTACAGAGTGTATATATACCAGCATGATAAAGTTTGTGCTTCCATAAAAACATGGGAAAACATCGATTAGAGATGGGAAAAGGCCATAAGGCTTCATTCAGTTCTCCTTTTTTCCTTTCTTATTGCAGTCAGACCAAGACTACTCCCAAAATGGCGCTGCAAACCAACATATCAGTCAAACATCTTGACAGATTGTAATGGAATCCTCTCTGACTTGGTAGCCATTTTGGAAAACTTTCAACAAAAGAAGATTTCAGAAGTAAGACAAAATGATTGTAGTTGAAAGGTTACAGCCAGCTAGATCCAGTGTGTTTGGGTGGAGGCAAAATGCATGCTTAGATGGGAGACTCCCTACGAACTGTGGAAAAATACCAAAATGGGTAGCTGCACATTTCTTAAGCTAATTGGATGCTCTGGTTTTTGACATTTTCAAAAGTGATTCAGGTCAGAAACCCCAAATTTCTTAAATCGGTGGGATGTTACAAATTAAATACCTCAGCCACTTCTAAAGAGAATTAAATTCTTCAGCCATTTATGGCCTTGTGTTGCTGAATAGAACAACGTAACCTCAAAGAATTCTGTAGTGAAAAGTCTGGCAACTTAGGCTAAGTCTATCAAGTATAGAATCCAGTCTTATGACAGTCCATTAGTGACAGACTAATACTGGAGTTCTCGTAGACACCTCAAACTCCAGGCTGGAGTTCATCGTGGACATGCTATGCTTCTCTGAACCTTTTGTCATCTGCAGCGGTTTCTCCTTTTGAAGGCTTATCCATATTTCATGGTGGGTGAGCTGAAAAGCGGGAACAGCCTGTCTAACCTGAAAGAACACATCTTGTTGTTTGGGGATTTTAATGAATATGTTGCAGAACATTCTCCAGCTGTTGTCCTTGAGAGGAAAATTATCAGGGTCTCTTAAGAAGGCAGAGTTATTTTCTAAGTCACCAAACTATGTGCTCTAATACCAAGTAGATAAGTAAATAGCTTATGTGTGAAGCGTAACAGAAGCAATTGCAGTATGACAGATTTACAGTCAGAAGGTGGACAATTCCTTAAATTTGTTTAGATCTGATGTAGCAGGAGAGCTCTTGTGGAGTAGGACACAGTTTCTTATGACTTTCTTGAAATTTGTCATGGTTTTACTGCAGCTTTGGCGAATGTGTGTGATGATCAGTCAATACAAGTGTTGGCAGTATTTTTGTCTGCTCATTGAGTACTGCAGTGCTTCTGTGGGAATAATCCTTGATGCACAATGTAAGGAATTATACATACTTCATCCTGCTTTTTTGTCTTGCTGCATGTTGTCAGTTATGTTTGCGTTTCATTTCTAATTAGCCCATAACTCATTGTGGATTGCTCCTTGTTTAGATAACAGCATAATGTGATCTTGTTCCCTGTCAGGTCCTTTTACTCGTGTGTAATGCAGCTATTGCATTCTGCTTTTCAGATCACCTAAATTCCAATACAGTTTTCAATTTTGTCTGAACATATAGGCCTCCAAAACTGTTCTTTGATATCACCCTGTGTAACAGATGGAGTGAAAATTCAAAAATCAAAACCCGCCTGGACATGTTCTGGCGCAACCTGCTCTAGGTGGACCTGCTTTGGCAGGGGGATTGGACTAGATGATCTCCAGAGGTCCCTTCAGACCCTATATCATTCTCTGATTCTGTGAAGACAGGCAAAGTGGAAAAATAGCAAAGCCTCATGTACCCTGTAACAGCCAAATACAGCTAAAGCAGCTGCTTTTGCTCCTAAGAGGACTTGTCGCATTGGTGTTTTTACCAGGATATAGCTGATGTTGCCTCTATTGTTGGACAGTGAAGATGACGTCTGAGCTGTCTGTTTGTGCAGCTTAATGCTTTGGTTCAGTGCCGATTCAATTTAAAAGATAATTAAAATATTTATGTGTGGCTGAGTGGACATTGATAGCTCATGGAGATTACTTGGTGCTGGCAGTGTTAGGCATTTTTTAAAGTCAATACTGCCTAAATTCCAAAGTTGTCAAGGACATTGGTGGTAGGCTGGAGTGATTTTGACACAGTGCTGTGAGGACAGAGACTAGAATTAAGGAATATTTCAGCCTTCTGTGCAGACCCAGCACATCAGAAACTGTTCTGTAGAAAATATGTATGTGAGCATAGGTCTTATACTACTGAAATGACCTATGGCTTGGTTTAAAAGCAGAGATGGGCTTAGCAAATGTTTGAAAGCAGAATCCAAAGGAGCAAGCTAGGATATAGATCAGCACTAGAATGTTTTTTCAGGGCAGTAATTTAGGAAAAGGGATTCTTGAGTCCAATTTGACAGAGTTAGGAAGAAAAAAGGTTCAGAGGAGAGAAATAGATACAGATATTTCTCTGTGTACTGCAGTCTTTTTCATACTTTATGTATTCCATCCTTCTATTGCTGTTTAAAGACATCAAAAGCACCCCTAGATAATTATTTGTGGAGGTCTTTTTCTTTCCAATAATCACAAGCCAGGTATCATAGTATCCTAGAGACAGCAGTGATTTTTTTTTTTTAGGTGCAAAAGAATCATAGTAATTAAAAGGAAAGATTCTTTTCAGAAAGCCTGCTTTAAGCTGCAGTATGTCAAACAGCTAGTGGAGAATTAAAAAGATTTCAGTCAAGGTAATGTTTTCCATTTCACTGGCTTTTTTAACATCTCCGTAAAGTGTGAGAAACTCCATTATCACAGGAGTTGAAATTAGAACTGTGAATGCTTTGGGGTAGCAGATGAAATAAAATTATTTGCTTTGTAAATTTGCTATAAAGCTTTATTAAATCTTGAAAAAATATAAAAGAAGTGCGTATATAACTAAGGAAGAGCAGCCAAGCTTTCTGTGAGTGTTGCTCAGCTTAATCTGCAATAATACTGTACTTGTGAGAAAGGAACCTGATACACACACCCCCAGGTGGGGGAAGAGGTGGTTTTATCACGTAGCATTCAGGTTTGCTCACGTTGCAAACGTTGCACAATGTCAACACAACTTTTTGCCCTACTGAGAAGGACTGAGGAGGGAAACTGGAGTGATTGCACTAGAAATCTTTGGTCATCTTTTTACTTTAAAGCTCTCAGGACACTGTACAACAGCGGATAATAAAGTATTATGGACTGAAGGCCAAAAACACTTCGTAGAAGCCAACTGGATTTCTACATGGTCAGGGCAGTCCAGTGACACTTTGCTGAGATGGTTCAGAGCAGCAGATCCCCTCTGGCTGCTGCTCCTTTTTGCAGTCCATGAGTAGCTCTGCACTTGCCTGCTTTTCTGAGGAGTTCGGTTGGAAGGGACTCTAGCTCTTATGTTTTTATGCTTTTTGAAAGTATTATCTCAAAGGTTTGGGTATAAGCTGCTGTTACCCGGATCTCATCCAGTGAAGCTTTGTGGCTTTCCCCAGTCATTGGGTTTCCCTTATTTTCGATTTATTTCTGTGAGATTCTGATGGCACGGGCAGACCGTCGCTATATATTTAAGCTGGAAAGGTGCAAGAAATTACCTCCGGTGTTGCTTGTTACTAACACCAAGCTGGCAAACAGACTGCATACAGACCCTTGGGACCGTTCATCAGAAAGTCATCCGGGTTGGCTTAAATGGCTACTACATGGGAGTTTGCAGTGAGGCAGATGCAGAGCACTTACATCACCTGATCTATTCTGTCAACTGCAGAGGCGTAATAGCCACTGACAGAGGTTAAACTGCTTTCCTTTTTCCAAAAGGGAGGATTTGTCCTTACCCTAATCTAACTGTGCTTCCTCAGCTATTTCTATCCTGTGAATGGTGTAGAATAGCACAGTAAAAATTAATTCTACTGTCATGCGTTTCTCTGTACCCTGTTGGAGTGCACCCATATTATAAAAGGGAATTTTTCTTTCTAGTTGTTGGACTATTATATAATGAAATAGCATAGAAATAATTCCTAGATAGGACTTTATCCTGAGTATGGAAAGCCATGTCATATTTTTAATTACAGACAGTATTTTTATGCATCACTAGTGTTTAAAAGGCACAGTTTATTTGTTTTTAGGTAACTGGAAGAAGTATTACTGCTTATCCAGCTGAAATTAAACTATGATCTGCCCTGGGGAGAATTTGGGTACAAACCAAAGATTTCATGGGACTTTGTAAGAAGAGACAGGCATGACCTCAGCTTGTTGCTGAGGACAAGCATTACTGTGCCAGGTAACGTTAGTGATTGCTGTTCATGTAGCTGCTGCTGTATTTGTTTGGAGTGTTCACACAATGTCTTCCATCCCATTTAACAGACTGATTTGACAACCTGTAGGGAAACAAAAGGGTTTTATTTTTTTTATTGCCACTTGCTTTGTTCTTTGATACTTGTACAGTGCAGTTTATTTTCTCAAATTAATGACGAGAATATATGTTACTGCATAGTTTGGTAGCAAGCTTTTTCCTTTGGCTGTTCGTTCTGAAATGCAAAATTAAAATAAAATGGCATTTAAAGAATTTAAATTATTTTCCCCACTTGTGTGCCTGGCAGTGATGCAGCAATAGTAATGACTTATTACTGGTTTTCCCCTTTTAATCTTTTTTTTCTTTTTTTTTCCTTGCCAGCTATCCTTTCTCATGCTGAAAGGATGGCCAACTGGTGATGATTAGTTCGCAAAATTTGTCTCACTTCGAGGAAAGGATGCAATGAAAAGCACAGTGGTAATTTTTTAGCTGGTGAAAAAAGTTCTCTTAGAGCTTATGATACAAGGAAATTACAATTTGAGGAATTTTGACCTCTCAGTCTTAACTTAAAAATATGCTTCCTTTAATATATTGAAAAGACACTTGGGTTGAATGTTACTGTTATGGACAGCACGGACCATCCGCCTGAGACCTGCTGCAGAGCTCTTCCAAGAATTTTTCTCTATCTTCCCTCTTTTATACTTGTTAAAAATGTTCTCCTTTCACATTAAGATTGCTATATTTTGTAGTAACGGGCTTGCAAGATTCTTATTCTGTATTTTCTTAAATTTTCCTTGGGGTGTTATCTTTGGTTCTACCTTTCTATAGTACGTACTATGGGCTGGGTACGTAGTATGTCCTTCAAGGACTCTGCCATTTCCACTGTTCGTTTTGTAGTCCTGTGGTATCTTCCTCTTCGAATTCAACTGCTGGTCTCAAGGCTCACAGCTTTTATGTCTGTCATGTGCTATTTTATCTTGAATCTGAAACAGTCTCTGGACCTTGTACCACAACTCAGACTCACTTTCAGTAAGGATTGTATATAACAATATTCTGCCTAAAAACATGGTGTGAGCTGTCTGTTTTAATCTCTGAGCAAGATGGAATTCAAAGTAATCAGACAGTCTACCAGAGCTCTAGTCATACCACAGTCGAGCCCCACGTTGGGTGCCAATAAAATCTATCATGGTTTTGACAGGATTGACCAATCAGAACGACAGATGGTCCCTTCCTCCCCCCTCTAAGAAAAACAGAGGAGAGGAAGAGATAAAGATATTTATGAGTTTAGGAAAAAACCTAAACTACTTTAATGAAAATAATAAATAATGAAATAATAAATGATAGTAATAAAATAACAAAAAAGGAAAAAAATGTATACAGTATATACAAAACCATATCAAGCTCCCCAGATGATGATCTCATCACCAGTAGGCAAAGCCAAAAAGTCCCAGACTGGACTCAGTGATGGACAGGAGCTGCATTCCGGATCTGGAGTCAGGAATGCTTAGATCGGGATCAAAGGCAGATGAACAGACAGGGTCCTCTTCAGACATCGGCCATTAAAGAAAGACAGTTGATCCTTTGATCCCTCAGCTTTTATACTGAGCATGATGCAGATGGGATGGAATGCCCTGTTGGTCAGTTTTGGGATGGAATGCCCTGTTGGTCAGTTTTGGGTCACCTGTCCTGTCCATTCCTCCCCACAGGTGTGACCCCTCTACGCTTTTCTGCTTCCAACCCTCCAATGGGACAAATAACGAAGTTACCTGACCTTGGTTGTTAGAGCAATAACTATAAGCAGGGGCCTCGCTGCCTACAGTTCCTTGCTAGAATCAGGTCTTATCACTGTGAGAGTGAACAGTTTCCGAACAATATGCTGTTAATTTCAGAGTTTGTTTAGTTAGAAGAGGCCCAGCTAAAAAAGTAAGATTACTGAACAGAAAATTAGTTCTGTTTTACCTCAAACCAGGACAAAATCCTTGAGAATGTTCAAAATCCTTGAGAATGCGGACTCCTTCCCAGCGTTACAGCTGTGCCAATGTGACATCTCCAAGAGACCTGAATGAATCTGGGAAAACCAAATAGCTACAATTCCTCCCCCCTCTAAGAAAAACAGAGGAGAGGAAGAGATAAAGATATTTATGAGTTTAGGAAAAAACCTAAACTACTTTAATGAAAATAATAAATAATGAAATAATAAATGATAGTAATAAAATAACAAAAAAGGAAAAAAATGTATACAGTATATACAAAACCATATCAAGCTCCCCAGATGATGATCTCATCACCAGTAGGCAAAGCCAAAAAGTCCCAGACTGGACTCAGTGATGGACAGGAGCTGCATTCCGGATCTGGAGTCAGGAATGCTTAGATCGGGATCAAAGGCAGATGAACAGACAGGGTCCTCTTCATACATCGGCCATTAAAGAAAGACAGTTGATCCTTTGATCCCTCAGCTTTTATACTGAGCATGATGCAGATGGGATGGAATGCCCTGTTGGTCAGTTTTGGGATGGAATGCCCTGTTGGTCAGTTTTGGGTCACCTGTCCTGTCCATTCCTCCCCACAGGTGTGACCCCTCTACGCTTTTCTGCTTCCAACCCTCCAATGGGACAAATAACGAAGTTACCTGACCTTGGTTGTTAGAGCAATAACTATAAGCAGGGGCCTCGCTGCCTACAGTTCCTTGCTAGAATCAGGTCTTATCACTGTGAGAGTGAACAGTTTCCGAACAATATGCTGTTAATTTCAGAGTTTGTTTAGTTAGAAGAGGCCCAGCTAAAAAAGTAAGATTACTGAACAGAAAATTAGTTCTGTTTTACCTCAAACCAGGACAAAATCCTTGAGAATGTTCAAAATCCTTGAGAATGCGGACTCCTTCCCAGCGTTACAGCTGTGCCAATGTGACATCTCCAAGAGACCTGAATGAATCTGGGAAAACCAAATAGCTACAAAACTGTTAACCTTTGCCATTTCTGATCTGAAGTCCAGGGCTTCAGAGCCACTCTAACCAGGACATCTAGAGAACTTTCTGCTCTTGAATGTGATGTTGCTCTTGGTTACCTTTAGCTGCTTCTTCCCATATGAGATTCAAAATATATTTCATTCCTAGAGAGTTTACTCCCAACCATAAGCATATTTGTTTGAAAGATATACTAAAATAAAATGTACTTCAGACCCATACTTGCAGTTATGTGCTGGTCCTGAAAAGGTCTGTGGTGTTGTCCAGTTTGACTGCTACAGTGCACGATTTGTGTTTCAGAAAGCAGTTCACAAGCATTTTGTCTGTCAGAGAACCTTCAAAAAATGTTTTCTTTGTTTCTCTCCTTTCAAGAGTCAGGGAAAAATTGACCTAATAAATAATTATCTGCTGGTCATGTCTAGGCTTCATGTACTCTTTTCCAGAAGCTTTCCCCCGGGGAGTATTATATGATAGTTTTGGCTTTTAATAGCAGAACATTATAACAGTTTTTCCCTGTCAACTGATATGGTTGTTTATACTATGGAATACACGTACATGACGGGTTTTGTGAAATTTTTAGGCCCTTATTGTAACTGAGTGTGTGATCTTAGCTCTCAGTAATTTTATATCTGGGATTCAGTTACTATTTTGTACGTTCCTCTCCGACTTCCATGAATGTTCACTTTAGAAGTTGTACTTTCAAGTGAACATTTTACGTGCATGTATCAGTAATTCATGTTTTGCTGGGACTTCTCTGAATCCACTTTTTTCTTCCCTTATTTTGCTCAATATTACTTTATTATACTTATTATTGTGACCCATTTCTGCTTTGTTTAGTATCATTCTAAACCACTGCAAAGTTTGTATTGTTCCGGCCCCGAGGATTATGAATTCTGGCAGGATTTAAGAATTGGATTTTCCCAAGTTCTCAGTCAGGGAGTGCAGAAATGCATGGGGAAAACCAACCAGAGGCTGAACCTGGAATTATCATAACTACAGGATGGAGGAAGAAGAAGTTGCACACAGCTATATTCTTGTCACTTTTAACCCAGACTGTTGTGTGCTGTTACTGTGAGCTGCAGAAGAGCTGCTGTGTTCAACTCCAGAGGTACTTACTTAAGTGTGTATTTTCAGATCATGAGAAAGGCATGGTAGAAACGAAAGTTGCTATTCTTACTTTCACCTTCTGTATAATTAATTTCTCTTTAGGGAAGTAGAGCAAGATAAGAATGTAGTTTGACCTTAACAGAATTGAGGCACAGAAACATATGTCCCACTGGTCGGCATTACCCTAAACACAAATATTTCAAGGTGAAGGGAGCAGAGCAATAGCCAATGCACTGTGTGCCGTTCTGTCCTCCTCTGCTTGAGAGCAAGCCCTCTGTTTATTGAAGGAAATGGTTCTGCTGAACTAGTCCTGATGCTGTTCCAAGCGAATTGGTGATTACCATTTCCATGGGGATTGAAATGAATGTGTTACATTTTAAAATAAGCTTTTTAACTGCTGCTGCTATTCAGAATTTCTGTCTGTTAGTTGTTTGTTCAGCTGGGCCTGACAGCTTCTGTCTTAACTGCACAGAGAGGCACTAGCTCAGCTTTAGTTTGGCTTTGGTTTCCCTCCCCTTTTCCCCCTCACATTAGTGTGCTTATTTTCTTTCTGATCTTCAGAACTGTAATATACGATGAAGGATGTCTATAAATACTAAACCTAAGTATAAAATGAATTGACATTTATTCTGCATGGCTGTAAAAGAAATAATGGACTGATTTATTGTGATCCAGGAAGTTCTTCTGAATTTCTGACTATTTTGCCCAGTCCTAAAAAAAAAGCTGCTGAGCTGGAGCCAACTAGTGTGTAATCTGGAGAGGAAAGGAAGGGAGAAAAGGGGAGGAGAAGATCAAAAAGGTGAAGTAACATTTCTTGAATGTTACTTCGTCTACGTGGTCGAAATTGCCCAAGTCAGATCTGGAATCTGTTCCAAATCTGAGTTTCCTCCAACGATGGGGCAAGTAATGATCAAAGATTCCCTTTCAAATGGACTTTTGGACTGGGAAACTAACTTTGTTTTGATTCATGTGTATCTCTTATTTTATTATCAATTAGTGCAACAAGATAGTAATAATCAATATGACTATCCGTTCTGTGTTCCATATTGATTGAGCTGGGCTAAGCTGTGCTGTGAATACAGGTAATTTTGTCAAAGAACTGCATTTATAAGAATATGTCTTTTTTTGCTCATGCCCCACGAAGGAAAAATTGCTCTCTGCAGTGATGAGTAAACTGCTGTCAGTTGTTTAATTGAAGTGGTCTCTGTGTACAGGAGATTGTTCTTTGCTTTCCTGACTGGGTAATACATTACTATTTGTAAGGGAATAGATAACATTTGTGGAAATTTTTTTATTAAGTGATAGATACCTACTTCTGTCTTTGTCACCAATTCATTCGTTGTGTCCTTGTTGAAGTTTAGATGTAAATTCATTTCCATAATCTAGACAACACAACAAACCTCTGGCTGGGTGTGTACAACAGTGTTTAAAAGATACTACAGTGGTTAATTATTTTTTAGGTAAGTATTTTTGGCTTGGCTGTTCTGGTAGAAGAGACATCAAACCCTGTAGTGAGCAATGCTTGGAGGTAGGGCATTAGGTATTCAGCCAGTATGTTTCTTCTACCTTCCTGTCACTCTCCTCTGGGTTTCAGACAAAGGATAGGATTCTTTAGTGACTGTATATAATGAATAAATATAAACTGACTCTTCTCTGCCGTTTCCTGTGCATCAAGCCTGAGCCCTGAGTATGCAAGAAGAGGCTGGCCTGGGAGCTTGCTACCTTGGTCTTGCAGGATTTTTAGGTCATTGGCCTACAGATTTGTGGCAAAAACTTTGTGTCTTTTTTTTTTTTTTTTTTTTTTTTTTAAAAATGCCATGGAGCAATACCAGTGTGGTCTGGAGGGATGAATAAATTCCAGTGAGTGTGGCAAAGCATCGGTATTAAGATATTCAATAATACTGCATATGGTAAGGTGTATGATATGGAAGATACTGACCTTTCTGCGTGCTTACGTGGTGGCTGTGAAGGTGATTCTGTTTTAAAGCAAATAGTGTATTGGGATGGCACCTTTTATAAATGGAAATAAATAAAAATCCACTTGCAAATAAGGTACTGCCAATTCCCTCACTTTAGTTACATGCTGTACAGCCAAATATTTGTTCTGGATAGGGGAGGCTGAAAGCATAAAGGCATACTCACAAGACTAGTTCCGATTTCCTATTGTTTTTCACTGTTAGAAATTTATTCTTCAGTATTCTGGTGAACTCATTTACGAAGAGACTGGATGGCCATGGAAGTGGAATTGCATATAAGTTACAGTATGTGAAAAAAAGCTAGTAACACAACAGGACTTTAAATGGTTTTATGTTTTTTGTTATTAAAGTGCCATTAAATGTAACAAAACAATATAAAAAGCACTAAAAGTATCAAATTTAACATTGACCTTGAATCTTAAGTCTGACGTGAGTAATTTGATAGTGATTAGTCTTTGTAAATGTCTTATTGGGCCTGTATTCTATAAGGAATTATGCAGATGTTCTGGACTTTACTGATGTTACTCACATTTATAGTTAAAAATGTGCATTACGGTGTAAAAGACAGGGACTTTGTCGTCACAGCAAATGTAGCAGCAAAGTCAATTTTGTTTGCTGCTGCTATACAGCCGGTTGCTGGAGGCAGTAAAGCTGCCATTTAAGAGAGGAGAGCAGCACTGCATAAAGCCTGTAGGATGTTTAACGTCAAAGATCCCCTGTACAGTTAAAGCTTCACAAGAGTTTGAAATAATCTGTTGACAAGTATCCCTGGAATTTAACACAAACAGTGACAACACTTTTATTTCTGCCAGAAGTTCATGGAAGTTTTTGAGTGCAGAGATAATTATTTTTTTCCATTTGTCTCCCACACATTGGGCTTGCAAAAGAGTTTGTGTTTAATCGTTAGGACCATTTCCTTCAGCATCTCAACAAGCAGCACATTATTAGGCCCCAAATCTAAATGTACTGTGGCGCAGCCATCAGAGCTGAATTTTGGAAGCTCTGTGCTGTGTGCATAGTGGTACGGGAACCCGGAGAGTACCTTTGTTGGAGGGTGGTTCATGATCTTCAGTTCATATATTGGGACCTTCCCTGCACAGTTCAATTAAATGTAGTTTGAGCAGCACAAGGGAGTGCAACTCTGGAGTTCTCCAGAAGACAAAGGATTCCTGACCCCTCTAAGCCCTCTGTCTTCTCTAGGTAAAGTAGCTCTTACCCTTGGCAGTTAAAGTAATTATGTTGAAGAAAAAAAACCCCTTGTCTGGCTCCCTAAGATTTGTAACAAATGTCTTTCTGAACTGTTGGAGTACAACTTGCTTTTTGTTAACACAAGTCAGGCGGACCTTCAGCACATAATGCAAAATGATAGCTCTGAAATGTAATTGTGCTGTCTGTGTGCTAACTGGCAAAATTGGAACCAGTTACATTTCCACGGCCACAGTATTTTGGTTGGAGTGAGCACACTTCCTTTAGGAAGTGCATGCTGCTCCACCTAAGGTTCTGGAGAAACAACTATATGCAAGAGTATAAAATTAAGATGATAGCAATTTTTAACAGTAAAGAGTGGACTTCTTTAAAAACAACAACCAAAAAAATCTGTATCTGATTTCATGTGGTAAGTTCTGTTAAGAACACATGACATGTAGTTAAAGCAGTGCTCTTCAGTGTATTTCACTCTTCATGGACTTGAAAAGCTTTTTTTTAATAGAAAGAGTATAAAACAACCAAAAAAATTTAAGTCCCAGTCATGTGACAGATGCATAAAGACTGTAGTAGTACTCAGAGCATACGTATTGCAGTATCTGTGCCTCAGTATTTAAGGGTTAAGATCTTGCCCAGACATTTGGACTACATAACTGCAATTCATGTTATGTACCTTAATGGGAGAGAGGAGTTCCATGAGCCTGCTCTGAAGACACTCATTTGTTAGTTGACACATTTCTGGCATTTTCATTTTGTAAAACGTTGGCTGATGGATGCATATATTGTTCCTTTACTCTGTCTTCGTAGTAGCTCTCTATATTATCATGCAGAAAGACCCGTGGACTTGGAAGGAAAGACTGCAGTTGGGATTTGTCGGTAAATTTCTGTTGATTCTGTAGCACAAACTGGAGTCTGCACGGCCTTGGCGTCCTGCTCCCTTCCTCTGCACAACTGGTCTGTGCTCCTTCCAGTTCTCCTGGAGGTATTTGCAGGTTCGTGTCTGTGAGTCAGGATTTATGCCATGCTTACTACATTCTTCTAAACTGAGAGATGCAGTTACAGCTCCTGCTGACTGATGATCATCTGGCTGTAATCATCTTAGCAGTGCACAGAGGTTGTCCCTATGTTCACCCTTCCAACAGATTCTGCAAAGGTCCATAATATAGATGTAGGACCTGTGGTTTAGCTGCTATTTTGGCTGCGTTGAACAAAATTAGTGCAGGGTCTTACCTAAGGATAAGGGGCCATAACATCGTAAAGATAAAGACACCTGGCATTAAAAGGAAGACAGTTCAAAAGAAAACAGGAAATCAAAAGGGAAGTTGATGAGTCCATCAAAACCATCAAATTGAAGGTCATTGACTAAGACCAAGTGGACTTTGGGAGCAGTGAGGAAATTAGAGTGATTTGTACACAAACTTTTGCTGGGTTTCCATTCAGCAGCTCTCAATGCCTGTGTTCTCACTACTGATGGCCAAGTACTCCCCCATTTTGCTTGCCTTCCAGGAAACGTAATTTTGCAGAACTACCATATCCTGGTCACACAGGTAGAGTTTATGTAAACTCAGCTGTTTGATAATATTACAAAAATATGATTACTCTGTGCTTCACCTATTTTTACAGTTGAGGAAATGAAGATGGAGAATAGTCTTTGTTTAGAGCATATGCTGACTGAGAATCAAAATCAGAGAAATATAACAACCGATGAATGTGTTGCCAGTAAGACAATTTGTTCTGACTGGAAAAACAGTGATTTACATTAATGAGTGCGTAACAGTTGTTGGCACAATTCTTTAAGCTACGTATGTCTTATAAATAATTCTGTCATTAAGGTTTTGGTTTTTGTTCCAAACTAACCCTCTGCTCTATAGAGAATAGAGTATAGGTCTTTGAGATTTTCTTTGTGTTTTGCATGTTACTAGTTGCAGTAGGCTTCTACCAGCAAAGACAAGAACTCAGTAAAGAAAAGTGTTTAAAATTTTTGGTGTAGCAATACTCTCTGTATGGATGTTCTTGTGTGTACAGAGCTGAGCTGGTTGATTTCAAATTCTTCCCCCGTTGATGACAATACAATAATCTCTCTTGAGTTTTCTTGTGAGAAAGTTTTCTCCTTTGTTGTGCTTCTTCACAAGAACTTGAAGCAGCCCTTTACAAAGCAGAGTCAGGAAGTGGTGAGTGTTATAGTGCAAACATTCCCACACTTTTTGTCTAATACTGGCTTTTAGTTTGTGCTACAAATTACTTGCCCTAGTAGTGTGATAGTGGTATTAATCAGCATGTGGTATCTAGCATTAATAAAGAAAAAAAGGAAAGTTGTTTTTTTTTTCTTCTGTGCATTGAGTTTGAACCTTTCTTTTTTTGTAGTTTTCAGTCTGGTATCATTATGATTTTTTTGGTTTTGATTTTCAAATAAACCCATGTTGATGGATAGTGCTGGTTGTGTAACAGGGTTGCCCAGCAAGGCTGGGCTGGGCCACAGGGGTGGCCTCTCTGAGTAGAGACCAGGGGCTGCTGATATGTCAGACAGATAATTAATAAGATAGTAATGTACATGGAACTTTCGAGTCCAAAACACTACTTCTACTTTGCTGTCAGTAGATACACTTTTCTAAATGATCCCATGGGTGTAATTTATATGCTTTAATGCTGCCCTTATAGAGGATAACATCTACCACTACTGTAGCGTTCTGGCTTTTCCTCAGTGTTCAGGGTGTAGCTTCATCCTTTATGTCCTACAAAGAGTGTGACGCCTGCTCTGAAGATTGTTCGTGGCTTCAAAAGGTTTTACTCCAGACTAGGATCTGTATGTTTCACAAACAGTTGACTTTTCATGGTATCTCAATGGGAATGGAATATTTGCATCAGCGTTTTAGAAAAAGAAAGAGATGAGAACTATGTAAGGCAGGTAAGACATACTAACAGGCACCCTGTTTTGAAATAGCTGTGAGTTGTTTGATTTGATTTGGTGTGGAGTGTGTTCCACTTCTGACAACTGAACTGTGGGGTCTCGCGTCAAGCACTTAGTGGAATCAGGGGCAAACAATTAGCAGCTATTCAAAGTTTAGTCCAAACAACTTTCAACAACAGATTTGAGGAACAAAAATAGCAATTTCTCATTTATTAGGAACTAAGTCAGAAATTCCAGTTAAATTCTTCTTGGTTTTTTGTTTTACTCAGCTGGTCTGCAGGTGTAGGGGATTTTGGCCAAGGTTTCAGTACTTGGAGACTACAGTCATTACTAAAACTCCTGGGTGCACATTTCTGTTGGAATGCAGCTGATGTCATGGAAAAACAGGACCTTTGTGGTAACCCCTAACAACCAGATGTATAGCAAACAGTAAATGTTACCTCCACCAAGATGCTCGATTTTAAAGAGACTTGTTAGGATGGTGCCTGTGTGCCAAGAAATATAAACTTTTACTGGTTTAACAACAGTTTTCCTAAAAGCACCAGCCTACTGCTGGGGTTTAGCCATGATTTTTGATATGCCTAATAAAACCAGAAATAGTTCTGTTTAAATCTTCAAATACTTAGAATTTACTGTTCTTTCCACCACCTAACAGTTTTATAGTCTTCCATATTAGAAATCAGTGATGGTATGTTAGTTACAAGGGAAATAGCACTGTAATTTTCATGATTTGCAAATACAATTTCTTTCCAAGGTATATTTTCCGTCTAATTAAATGAGTGCATGGATTATTTTTTTCTTGTAGAGTTGTGTAGAAACGTAGAACTATACAATTAATATTTTTGATATTTTTTTTTGTTTTGTTTTTGAAAAGTCCATTCTCATTTTCCGGCTGTGCATACTGTTTCGCTTTTATAGGGTTACTTATGACTTCCAAGACAATTTAGAGGTTTGTCATCCAAGGGGCATTAATTCGTTTATGTGATTATGTGATTTGTATAGTTTTTTGTTTTTTTCTCTGTTGATAAAATACAAATACCACACCTGTGCAACCCCCACCAGTTTGACTTTGCCATATAAAGCTTTACTCTCCTTTGTAAGCAGACAGTAATATAGGGAGAAGGTTGAACAGCCCAACATACAGTGACACACTGTCTTTTAGTGCTCACCAACGTAGCTCCAGGTACACTTTTTATGACCGAGTTGACCATTAGATATTGTATATGTTTCGTATTCTTTAGCTTAAATGTTGAGGTGGTTGTCAGTTCCTTTGTGCTCCTGAAGGGGATGTACCTATTTATAATACTGTTGTCATTTAAAGATACTTTTGGCAGGATAGAAATAACGCTTTTTTTTGCTGGCGTCTCCTTAAGCCACACTTTTCTTTGGCTTAGATGAGGCCCTAAACCAGCTTCCTGTATAGGACAAGCTTTGTTACTGCATACTTCAAAATGCAGTAAACTTGACATCCCCTAAGATAACCATGAATTGTACTTTAGACATAGGGACAGACAGTTAAAAAAAAAAAGGTAGCTGAAACATTTGGAAAATACACAGCCATTGTACATAGGGCTTGAACATGGAGTAAGAGGAAAATTGAAGTTTTTCAGTTTTTCTTCTGCGATTTCCTGTAAGTTTCTTGATTTCCATTCAGGTGCTGAGCTCTTTTTTTTGAGAGAGGTAGTGCAAATTGAGTTGTTATCATGCGTCCACTGGTATCTTAAGCTGACTCACAAAACTGTTTACCAACATTTATTCAGCAAAATCAGGGGAGTTGATCAATGGTCTGTGATGAAGTCAAAATACCTACTGATTTAGTGATCTAATACCTTGAATCTACCCACCATCTTGGAAGAAAATGTTCTACATTTCACTGCAGAACTGTGGGCCTTCTCTTTTTGTTAAAATTAAAACATTTATTTTCGGTTGTGGCTAGTTAAAATGACTATTTCTAGTTGCTGGGACTTTAAAGCACAACAATTTTTAAAATTAAGAAAATACTGACATTTATGGGCAGATAAAGGAGGATGTGGGAACCATTTTTGGTAGATTTGACTTGTTTTAAATAGTAGCTTTTCAGGTTGTGTAGAAGTTAGAGATATTAGAACTGGCCTAATATTATTGAGCAGACAAGCAGGACAGAGCTGCAGCATCACATGCAGTTTTGGATAACAGACAAATGTTAAGGCTACCTTATAACCTATAAGAGAGAAACATAGTTTTCATCTTCTGGTCATCTTAAAAATGTTCTCCTGTTAAAAGGCTGAGGGGAAGGAGAGCAGGGAGTCCAGGAAAAAGCCTACAAGTCAGCTTGACTTTCGAAAGTCACTTTTGAACACTTGGGTTTCTGTTTATCTTAACTCTGGTAGGTAGGATGTGCAATTTCACTAGTTACAGCTTTTTTTCCTGAAGTTCAGACACTTTTTGGGCAGCCTTTGGGACTTTCTGAGTATTGTATCCTTACTGTTTTTGTTTGGCTACATACCTGTAATGTACTGCAGATGTGTTCATCTGTATAGCATTGCAATTGGCTACCAATGGCTATAGAACTTCCAAAAGCCCCTAAAACTCTTGATTTAGAGATGCAGAAGTTGTACTAAAGACACTGTAGCAACCTGTAGGAACTTACCAAAAAGACTGGTCAGGCTGAAATTGTTTCTGTCTGGTCAGAAAGATTTTACAGTGAATTTAGTGGAGATAATTCATACCTTAAAATGGGAAGATCTACCTTGGCATACCAGTGCCTTGAGGAAGAGCAATCAGTGGTTTTCAAGGGTGGGTAGGAGCTAAAAGGGACTTTCAAGTCAAGAGCCAAAGCTGGTTTCATAAACATGGGGTGACAGTGATATGTACAGAAGAGAATTCCACTGATGATAGTTCCAAATTCCTGAAGAGCTGGTGACTTCTGCTAAAATGGTGATTATTAATATATCTTTAAGGTAGTGAAGCATCACAGTTAAGAACTGTAACTGAAGTAAGAATTTGCATGTCACCCTGTTAATGTTCACATGCAGTCTCTCAAGCTAGTTGTGGAAGAACTTCATACAGAATACAGATATATATATATATATATAGAAAGCTTTCTTTTTGTACCCAAAAGATTTTTAAATATTTTTTTAAAGTTAAATGAGCTCTTTTAATATACATCATCTGTTTTAAGCAAGGCTCTGAATGTTATTTCTAACTGAGGATTTTGGGGATATTGCAGCTCACCAGATCCTATATTTAGAATCATATATAATAAATCAAAAGCTCAGAGAAACTATAGCTTCAGTAGTTGTCCATTCAATGAATATCTTAAAAGCAAAATAAAATTTCCCATGCTTTCCAGGAGAATGTCAAAAATGTCTCACTTGCTCTTCAAATCAAGCATTGTAGACTACTCAATAGAAGTCAGCAATTATCGAGCAGATCTCCTGTCATCCCAAGCGCGGAGGAAGCCGATGTTCTGCCTGGCTGTGCTGCCTGTTCTCTGCCCCCAGCGTCCCCGAGAGCATGTGTGTTGTTAGAGGGGTGCTGTAAAGCACCCTGTAAATGAAGGTGATACCCCACCTCGTTCTCTCTGAGCTTTCCTGACTCATGCAGGTACCTTCCACATACTCCTGTAAAGTCTTTGATGTTTATCACTAGGATGTTTCTCTTAAATTTATGTTAGGTCAGAGAGAGGTCGAAGTGTCCTCTCTGGAAACCTGGTTTACACGCCTCTGGCAGTTTAATGAAAGACTCAGGTTGTCACATGATGGTTTGCTCTTACCGGCCAGGTAACTGAAATGCATACTTGTTTTTGTCACTTGAATTAACTTCTGTGCACAATAGTTCTCAGTACATGTCTCGTTCTTCCCTGTTTGAGGGGCTATTTATATTTTTTTGCTTACTGGCAGTCAGGGTATTATTAATGACAGTTGTGAACGTGTCTGCAGGCAGAACCATTGCTTCGGTGTCTCATAAAACTGAGTAACTGATATGAGATTGCTTTAGGCTTCCAAGACCATAAGTTTTCCAAGTAATGTTTTCTGAGTTTAGAATGAATGAATTGAGTATTCTTGTATCTGGCTTAAATATCTGGTGAGATTTTATTTGAAGAGTATGGGGTAGTTCTAGGAACACACACAGAAATATCACTAAATCTGTGGTTGAAGGGAATTATGCCTCAAATCTCAAGTGGAGAGGAGGCCAGTGCTTAAGACATATACCAGTATCTTCTGAAAGTTTATTACCAAAACTGTGTAAGATCTTGCAACTAAGGAATTAGCGGAGGCAACTGCTGCTCAAAATGCCTAATTTACATTGCCTACCTGTAGGAGAGTGGTCTAAATGAGAATACAGCATTGGGTTCATTGGGGAAGGGAGCAGATGGCCTGATTCTTCATTTGACTATGGGTCCTAAAAAGGAATGAAGGTAACTGTGTGCCAGCTCTCATCACCCAGCAGACTACAGAGCACTGAGCACAGGGCTGCCAAGCTGGGTATCTGTGTGTCCAGCCCTGCACGAGAGGCCACAGGCTGCTGCGAACTTTGTCCTTCCTGCAAAGGTTCAGGTATTGGTCATTGCTAGAAGCAAGATCACAGATTAGGTCGTCAGTGGCCTGGGTTATCCTGTTTCTGTGGCGATGAGGGTCATGAGGAAATATTAGTCAGTTAAGAAAGGCCAAAGTTGTCACTGCTTTACAGGTTAAATTTGGTATGTGTCAGTTTTTGTTTGACTTCCTGGGCGTCCGTGCTGTCTTCAGTGTGCAGTTTGGAACCTGGAATTTAGATGATGCAAGGCAGCAGGTTATAATTTCTCATGGATTTTGCTTCTTTTTAAAACCCAGAACAAGCATATTTCAAGTTTAGATTCCCTTTCCTAGGTAGTTTGCTGGGGTCTGTATGGAATATTACTATGTACCAGCAGAGGAATTCACATTAAACAACGTTCATTTTCAAACTTTTCACACAGAAAAAGTTTTCACACAGAACTGTTTAGGCTGAAGGACCTGCTTGAGATCATATAGTTCAACCCCAAAGTTAATGCATCATCCAAACATTAAGCTATAAATAGACTGACGTGGGCCAAATCTATTATCAGTCAGTGCTTTATGCTTTTTCTTTGCCCAGTTTTTACATGAGGCTTTTCAACAGACACACAGTGAAAGAAGCTATAATTGTAATAATCACAAGAGTTTTTAGAAATTAATTTTTGAGTCACACCTGCTTGAGCAGTCTTTTATTTGATGTACTTTTTCAAATTTGCTTAGTAGATTTAACGAGAACAAGACAGGCAGTGGATCAGTGATGAGCGGCTAGTCCAAAGCATTTTGTAGAGTGAATTTATGTTCACAAGGCCAGTTTTTCCTGCTAAATTGTGACAGCATATCAGAGTTTACATGTGTCAAACGCCTTATGTTTCAGTCCGGTGTTTTCACTCTGTTGGTGAACCTCAGTCTATTTCTGCGTTGTTAAATACCTTCCTCTTACACTACTGGTCCAAAACATGCTTTAGGAGATCAATGTAATGATGTGAATATAGGTTTGGTATTAATATTCAGGTTTCCAGCACTCGTTTGTCTGCGCTGACTCCATGCTTGTGGATTTGAAATTCTCAGTAGCAGTCTTGGGAAACTTCAGTCTGCCCAGTTGAGTGAATGCATCATGAATGCTTTTTCTGCAGGGTGGTGATGTACTCCACACATCGCTTTTGACAGCCTTAGGTACCATCTTCAGTCATCAGGTGAAGCAGAGATCTTACAGGTATTTGGAATTTAAGCCTGTTACCAGAGGATTTTTCAGTCTGCCATTTGCTGTAAATCTCTTTGTAGTAGCATTATTTGTCATCCCCATCACTGCTCAGCTACTTGGCTGCTGACGCAAGGGGGGACATGGGGACAAAAACGGCAGGGGAAGTAAGGGGCTGCACCCACCACTGGGCCATGGTGTGGTCTCGGCAGCTTGGGTCAGCCTAGAAACTACACCCCAACAAAAACACGTGCAGTCAAATAGAAAGCTGCTTCCATGGAAACACAGGCAAAAGTACATGAATGTGAGTTAAGCACTGGATTGCGCTCTCCCACTACCTGACTAGATAATTTGTCACTGGTGTGAGGTACAGGCTTTTGGTTGGGGTTACAGACTTTTTTCTCCAGTCCCTTTCAGTAGGGAGGCAGAGTCTATAGCGTGTGCCGTACTTGCTTCCTTGCATTTCAGCTAACTGGAGCTGTCTGCTGGAGGTTTGCTGCTTCAGCCCAGGCAGTGCCTGAGACTGCAGCCACGATTCCTGGTCAGTAGGGAAAGAATAAATTAGAGAGTATTGGGTTTACATGTGAGGAGTGATCATTCACCAGCTGAACTGGCGACTCCAGCTGCAAGGTTGTTAGTAATCAGTGCAGGCAATATAATTGTAATAAAGGATGGAAAGGAAAGAAGTCCACGTTGCAGTCAGGCAGCTTTTAAGTTAGCATTAGAGCTAACGTTCAAAGATTAACCACAGACTTTGTGTGCTGGCAGTTGATCGCTTCCTGTGATAGTTTATGTTTTAATGTGTATTAAACAATACCAAAAGCAGTGGTTTCCGCCACAAGAACGCTGTGAACTCTCAGACTTTCTTATGGGCCATACAAAAGAAACAAATTTGGCATTTTCTCATCATTGTGGTTCCTGGCACTGGTTGCCAAATGCTACCAATTTGCAGCCCATGATTTGGGGCATCAGAGCTACAGAGAGTGATTGGAACTATGTTAAAAAAGATAGTGAGCCTGAGTCTGTAATATGGAAATAAGAGAACAAATATAGTCCTCGGGGCGTTTGACCTGGAGAGGGATTCTGTGCTGCTGAAGATCATAAGTGTTACTGGACGGCCAGGTGCCCCAGCCCTCACCTGCTCTGCTGCCCCTGTCTGGCAAATTTGACAGCTGTAAGACTATACTATAATAATTAGTGACTTCCCTATATGCAAGTGAGCTCATCTGTTTTTCCAAGCCCAAGGAGGGCTCTGAAATACCCATTGCATTTGCTCTCTTTTAGAGTGAAGTTGAATTCTGTAGCAGAAACCCAGTGAAGTGTCAAAGATGGTCACCTCCTGTAATACTTCTGGGGCTTCTTGCCTGCAGGCTGTGATTTCAGAATCTGATACAACGAGCTTTTTCTTCCCTTCTGCCCTGCCTGCTTCTCTACAAGCCTCTTCGTGGAAGTGCCTGGTGCTTTGCAGGATGGGTTGGTTTTGCACCTCAAACCTTCCTATTCCTAGTTACATGCTCTCAGAAAGGTGGGTGAGAAGGAGAGAGAGTGAGCAAAATTACACGTATCTTCATACCTACCCTTTTGTAGAGCTGGCCTCAGGCTAAGACGAAGGGCTTGGGAGGTTTGAGACCTCCTGGATGCCTCATGGATTCTTTTCCCACTGTGTCATTTCCTTTCAGAGGCGTCTGGTCCCTCAGGCTCTCCTGGGCGTGTTTGCAGGTAGCCAGACCTGTATTGTGAATGAGAAATTGGACACTTAACCTTGGCAATAATTAACTCCCATCGCCTTGTTTGCTACCTCTTTGTCGTGCGTTTATTGTTCTGTGTTTGCTCACTTCTAAGGCAATTCTTTTTGGCATTTTATCAGGTTTTTATGAATCTGAGTAAGTGGAGAATTAAACCGTGAGGCTCAGGTGCCGAGGAAGGGTTTCTTTCTTTATTTCCTTGGCAGTTCACCTGTATAAACATGTATCGGGGCTGGGTGGAGCTCAGCGGCAGCGATAGCGGCGCGGAAACATAATAAACAGGTTTTGCCTAGTGTTTCTTGCCAAGAGCCTGCCTGAGAAACCCCTAATCACGTCTTCCAGCCCGATAACCTTCTTGTCCTCAGCGGGGTGAGGAGGCCCGTGTGAATTCCTCTGCTCTTTGTCTAATCTGTGCTGAGCCCCACAGAAAGGTAACCGGCATCTCCCCTTGCCAATACCCATCTCAGGGCAAGTAACCACAAGAAGGACCAGCCTGGCTGTTTAACCGTTGTGCTCCCTGACAGAACGTGGGGAAAGCCAGCATCTTAAATGTGGGAATGCTCTCAGTTATTTTAATCCTTTTTTAAAAGGAGTGTCTTTTCCAAGGTGACTTCTTAACTTGGGCCTCTTGCTTTGTTTGTCTTTTCTGCGTACACACAGTGCTTTGCAAAGCATCAGTGTCTGCTGGCAGAGCCTTGCCTGCCAGCTAATAAAAAGGAGCAATTCACAGCTGTTGAGGGATACTTACTTAAGTGTATGGGAGTGAGGCTTGATCTTTGTGATTTTTTTAAGAAAAATATTTATTTTTAAGTGGAATGTCATATATGTCTGGCTCTTTTGTGTACACAAGAATACTTCTTTTGTCTACTTTGCCTTGGGGACTCTATCAGAAGGCAGACTTGGGTCTGTGTTGAAGCACTCCAAATTGACTTTCCTATACAATTGGGTTCTCCTTATCTCCTGCTGTATGTGCAGCAGTTAATCGCTTCTCTGTAATTTCCCATAAAAACACTTCAAGAGAGCTCAGATGTACTTAGGTTGCCATTTCAAGGAGCAAATTGAGCTGATGGTCTACACTAGTCCTTTCACCCCACACTTTGCTCCTGTGACATACCTTGCTCTAGTTTCTTTGTTCAGTGTGCCCAGCAAAAAAAAAAAATCAAAATCTCTGGACAGTTTTCTCATCTGCTCCTTGCACTGGCTTCAGTGTTCATCTGGCCTTCTGCAGAGCTGTTATATGCACTAACAGAGAAGCAAGTACATGCAACAAAACAAGCAGTTAACTTTCTGTGGGGTTCCCATGCTGACATGGCTCAGCGCGGGGCTCAGTGAGCAGAGAAGTTAATATGAGCAAGTGGAAACACTGGAGTCGGGATCATGGGATGTTGTCCAGCATTTAGAGTGCCCTGAAAGTTGAAATTGATCCTCGGTTTGCCCTGTCGGCGCTGTTGACAGAAATGCTATTCTGAGATTTCATTTTCCTGTATGAACTTAGTGGACTTACTGAAACTGCAGTCCAGCAGTCCTGTCCTGTTTTGAAATGCGTATTACTCCAGATGGTATCTTACTGATGTCTTGTGTAATACTATTTTAATTTAATTATTGCTGACATTTTTCAGACACTGACAGAGAATTTGGATTACTTGTAGCAGTAACCTTCAAGATGCAAAAATCTACCTAATGTATTCAATTCAAGAAAAGATAGTACTGATGTGATTTTGGTCCATCTAGTTACCTTTTTTTGTCTCTGTGCTTGTCTTAGCATTATTTCATACTTGTGTCTCCTTTTGCATTAGTATGTACTGTTGGTTTAGGTTTATGTAATGTTCCCCAACAAATGGGTTGTTTTGCTTCTGAAATGAATCCTGGATGAAATGGAAGATGCACATTCTTGGTGTAGATTTGAGATGGTAGCAGGTGATCTGACTGGACCGTTGGTCAGTACAATACCTAATAGGATTCTTATAATAATGATCACCGGACTAATTGAATCATTCCATGTTTTCTGTGATGTTTTCTCCTTATTGACATTATCACAGGATAGGTGATTTTGGAGCTTTAAAATGCTTTTCTTGTTATAGAAGTCAGATAATTTTTTTTTCAAAAATTTGTTTTCTTTCTTTACTCTTATGCTGCGCCTGTAAAGACAGAATGGTGTTCTTAACAGGACCATAAATTTGAGCTAACTGAAGAAGGGCTTGCCTGAAAGGCTTTTTTTGCTTTGTATTAACTTCACCAGTTGGTCTAACAAAACCAGAATTGCTGCTTTCTACAAACTTTTCTTGATTAAAGTATTGGTTAAAGGTGGATATTTTCTTTTATTTGTGCATTGGATTTACTTGTTTAGAGGTGAATATAGTTTTTGATTCAATGCTTAAAAATAAATCCAAAAGCAAACCATCTCAAAATGCAAACTGAACTTTGAATTTAGGAGTAGATCTACAGACTTTAATGTATATATTTAAGATTCTTGCTAAACTGCAGTCATGAGATGTATCTACAAGTAGTTCTGGTACTTGTTGTGGAGCCAATGAAAAAGGTGGGTATTAGCTCCCTTCTCTGTGCTGTGCTTCAAAGCCCCTTCAATGCCAGGCTAAGGGTTTATGGTATCACGCAGGGAAATAGTTTACTGAAGTAATCCAGGCTAAAAATAACCTTCTGAAAAAATGTGGCATGAGACGATAATGAGTAGCTGAAGGTAAGCAAGGTTGGCAATTTTTCAGGCCTGGTTGGCTGCTGAAACAGAAACACCACGTAACTGCCCCCACAGTGATCATTCCCATCCATGAGCAGTGTCGAAATGGCTGTGGCAGCCTTGGTGGTGTCTTCACCCAGTGCTTACTCGTGTCCTCTAAAAGGTGGACACTTCTGTGATGCACTTCTCCCCTTCTCCGTTCAGTTGGGTTGGTACAACTCTTTTGGAGGCCACCTGTGAACTGGGTCAAGAAACACATAAATGCATTTTAAAAAAACTGTATAAAAAGGAAAAAGGGTGGGGTTAGTTTAAATTTTGACCAGTTCCCTGGCTTGATGTGTGGCACTGCAGAAATAGTGCTGATGTGAGCTGCTCAGGTTGTCACTGCTGCACAGAGAAACATCTGTGGAAGCGCTGCCTGCGCTGGTGGGGGGTGCTTGATAAATGAGAAGGTCCTAAGTTGCTAGAAGCATATGTTAAAACTTTCAAGTACTAAAAGCATACATGTAAAAAATGGCATATTTGACTGTATTTCTTCATATAATATATAAAAGAAGATTTTTCTGGCAGCCAATGTGCTGTGCACCTAGTTTTACTTAAGAGTTGGGAGTGTAGCATAAGCTCTCTGTTTAAGAATGTTTAAACCTGATGATGTGGATGCGCAGAGTAACTGCAAAATGTCCAACAAGCACCTCTTAATGTGGAATGTGCAGCTCAGGCTGTAATGTTTTACATCCCCCTTCAATACGGACATTCAATTGACTTCAGACTTTGTGTGTACTGGACACAGGAAAAATGAGCAGTGAACTTTACAGATGAAAATGAAAAGACAGCTACCACATGTGTAGTAAAGAAATGCAAGTATTTCAATTGTTAAGGTGAAAAAACAGATTTTCACTTAAAACTCTTCTTTCGCATCTGAAAAGCAATGATTTCTAATTGATTTTTTTCACGTTTCCTTAAGTGCTGTAATTACTGTGTCCACATTCTGCTCTTGGCAAGTAACATTTCCCACCGAGCGGGTGTCTTACGTCCATGCCTCGGTGTGTGTTGCCTGCTGCATTTTCTTGGAGTTTCACATGTTTGTGACGTTCTTAATTTCTGCCCCAAACTGTGCTGTGCTATTTGTGACTATAAATGCGCAGTGCATCGGCTTCAGCTTTGTTTCATGACTGTTCCTATGGATTTCTGTTTGTTTAAAATAATAAAGATTGACTCAACATATTACCCTGAAAGTTATTAATGGTTTGTCTCTGGGCCATCACATCATGAAGAAACCAAAGCATGCTTTGAGACCATTTGCTTTTTTCTCTCAGGATTGCTGCCATACAAAAGACAGCTGTTCAGCGGTGCACACAATATTTGCTAGCACTACCAGATAGAAATAAACAGTACAGGAGAAATGCAATATTGTGGAATCTTCAATTTTCTCTTTAATAGAAGAAGAGCTATTAGTATCTCTGAATTACAGGTTTTAGTAAAAATTAGAATGGGATAAAGCTATGCATGAAAATTGTGTGAACTGCTCATAACCTGTCAGTATCGCTATTTACTCATATTTTCCATGCAATGATTATTTTGCGTGCGTCTGATTTTTGAGTCAGTGTATGTCACCAAATACCTATAGTTCATACTTCATTTACATAGTTCAGTGTGCAGTGCTCAGTTGAAGCACGTAAGATACATAAAATGAAAACGTTGATTTTTTTTTTTTTTTTATTAATTGTGAATTGTATTTCTTTTTCAATTGCTTTCCACTCCCACATCAGCTCCTCCTGTATCTAGATTTGATAAGCACATAGTAGGATGGTGAATGTAAGAAGTTCTTTTGCGGTTAGTATCTTATATGCCTTTTTGTGAGTAAATACAGAAACCAAAATTGCTTTTTTCTAGATTACTTTGTAGAGGCATCTTTGAATAAGTAAATGGTAAATGTCCTTTAATTGAAATAGTAATTAAAAATACCTTAAGCCACCAGAAGCTGAGCTTTTTTGAGGTTGCCTTTATTACTATTCCAGGTCCAGTTGAATCAGCTGTGCTATGTGGTTCTTCTGAGTAATTGTCTCTTGTAGAAGAAAGTCTATAAGGTTAGAAATCAAATTATTCTTTACTACATTAAATGAATTGCTGCTTTCTGCTTACCAATGGCAATGCTTTAGAACAAAATCAAAACAACCCACAGGGAGTTAAAATATTTTTCTCCTAAGTCGTCATGTCTGGCCGAGGAGTGACCTCAACCTTCCCCTGCTCTGAATCACTGTTGGGATACCCACGTGCTCTGAATAGACCAAGGTAGGTTTCAGTGCCAGAAACTGTTTGTCTTTTCATGTGTCGCGGGTGACTAAATGAGTACAACCTTGACATTGTTAGAAAGGGCGCAGCTACACCCAGTTACTGTAGGTGTAGTAGCAGATTAACCACTCTAACTACTTTGATGTGTGTAATCTTTCTAATCTTGATCAGGTGGCCATGTTGCTTTTCCTCTGTGGCACGTAGGCAGAGCTTGGCTGTGGCTTTACTCCTGAAGCTGTTTTTACAGTGGTAGGTGCAGACAAAAAAAAAAATAAAAAAAATCAAGGAGTTGAAGTATTGCATACAGTGTTTTGCTGAGAAGGTTGGGCTGCATTTATGTGAAAACCCCCAAACAATATATTTGAATTAAAGCAAGTGATTAAAGTGATCCTTCAAGAAATGTCTGAGAGCAGTGCGCTTTTCATACTTAACCAAATTCTGTGAACTCAAATTAATGTAAGCCATGGTGTAGTCAGTCTGACAAAACCAGCACACAGTTTCTGGCAGAAGCCAAATTAATACTCAGAGGGAGAAGAGATGCTGGAGGCAAATAAATTCTTTCCTGATTGTTGCCTTCTTGCATTTATGATCAAAACTGTAAGTTGCACAATTACAAAACTTACTGGTGAAAAATCCTGTTCATACCTTCCCTTACTGTCACCCATGGGGGCAGGAATGAGAACTTGCTTTCTTGTAAAAGGAGAAAGGAGGAGAGCTGGTCTCTCCTGGTACTTGTGAATTACAGTAATTCTAGTTAGGCTGTTTCGACTTTGCAAAGTGTGTGTGTTTTGGTTTTACTGGTTTTGTTTTCTGTTCTGTCAGGAAAGAAGAATTTAAGAAATTAATTGGTACCTTCTTAGTAGCCTTCAGCTTTTTTGTTTTCTTCTACAAGTTTGTGATACTCTGGCCTAAGTTTCATTCTCTCTGAAAGGGAAGCACAGTTACTAGAACAGCTTTGTTTTCTTTAGATAGCTTTCCTGAGCTTATCATTTCCTGTAACGGGGCTGTCCTCTCCTCTCCCTCGCTCAGTGTCCTCACTCACCTCATGACCTCAATCCAGAACGTCTCTGGGACTAAGATAGTCTGGCAGTCTAGCCACCAGGACCAAGGTCTAGTGAAGGAGTATGTTGTAGTATCACAGGGATGTATTAACCGAGTAGCTCTGTACTGTGCTAAGGACAGCAATAAAACTATAGTTATATCATGCTTGTAGTTTAGAAGAATAAACAAGAAGCCTCAAACTAGAAAATAACACTGAGATCAAATAAAGCAGCAGTTGCCATTGGAGCTGCATCCGTAAGCTGCTTCTGTCACATGGAACAGCTGCCTCGCTCTGCTCTTCTGCTTTATATAGGTCCTTGTACTTTTTTTTTCATCCTTGTGATATTTGAGCATTAAATAATGTTAATGTCAGTAAGCTATTAAATGCTGTTACCGTCACTTCATGTGACTTGGTCTCTTCCATATGTCGTGCACAAAAATGTGTCTCCCGGTTTTATTTTTTTGCACAATAGACATGATCCATTTGGCAGTAATCTAATATGCTATATGAGCTGATGTCTAGAAATACTCCTTATATATATTTAAGTGTAAGACATTCCTCAGTCTGCAACTGTAGGAGAAAACTCCACAGGAGCTGTACCCATACTGTGGCTCTCACATCCCTGTCACTTCTGCAATCAAACGGGCAGTAAGGAGTGATGAGGGAGAAGCAGACACACATCAGGCTAGAAGGTATCACTGTCTAACAGTGGACCTTTTTGCTCTGCAAGGCCCGAGAGGCCACAGTGCTGGGCAGGCAAGCGGCTGGGGTGCAGAGCAGGTCCAGGAGCTCCTGGCACCCTCTGACACAGCCCGGTGCATAAGGTATTTGCATTGCAGAGTGGGTATGTCTTTTTTTTCCCCTCACTTTCTGTCTTCTGATTCTCTCCCTCATCCAAACTGGGGGGAGCGAGTGAGCGGCTGCGTGGTTCTAGCTGCTGGCTGGGGTTAAACCACGACAGAAGGGAATTTGCATCAAAGTGCAGTAATGTAGATTATAAGACGTTTTCACTGAGTCTCCCATAACCAAATCCAACACAGCATTCGGTGTCAGAGATAGTAAAGATAAAAGCTTTATGTGCATAAATAAAAAATCTGGCTTTAGTGTGTGCTCTTGGGAAGGTAATAATTGTGATTAACATTTAAGGACATTGTAGTGTACATTTAATCTGTAAAATAAGAGAGCACTGGGAGCAGTGGGGCTGGAGCAGGCCAATAGGTGAATTCTGGTTTGCTTCTCAAATAGCAGATCTCTTTAATGCAGTCCATGTGTTTTGTCTTGCTTGCCTTAAGGTGGTAGAGTTTTCATACTGGGGGAGGTAATAATTTGTAAATAACTATTATTTTGCCATTCAGTACTAAGATGTATGTGTAGAGTTAGCTAGAGATAACTCCTTGCCTTCATACAGGGGAATAGAAACCTCTGTGTAATTTTGGGGGTTACTTTTTGGTTTGATTTCAGTGCTTTTATTTACTCAAGGACACAAACACCCTCTTTGTATATACAATGCATGAATGGAAATGTGAACAGGACGGAAAGCAGGTGTTTGTGTTACAGAGAGGAATGTTACAACAATATTTATAGGCTATTCATTTATTATTGAAGCTAATTGGAGTTGTTGCATAAGATAGACGTTCAAGTAGAAAACAACAAAGTCCAACTTTACCTAGAGGACTGGTCTCAGCCCTGCTGGAAACCTGCGCAATTGAACAGATGTTCACAGGAGATGAACTATTTCTTCCTCACGTATCAATTCTTAGCTTATTTGGAGTGTCATTCTGCTCCTTATTCAAGTGTTAAAACTGTGGGTACTCTCCATAAGCTTGTGTGTAATGGATCTATTCAGAATGCAAAATCCTCCTCAAGATTGTGGAATTAGGTCCTTTGGTGTTGTAAAAGGGGAATCATACAGATCACAGACGTCTGCCTGGAGATGTTAGCAATGCATGAGCATGGTGAGCCGGTAAACGGAGTCAGTGTCTTTGCTCATCCTGTACTCACTTCCATCCTGTATGGAAATACATGGCATGGGTGGCCCTTGGGTTTGTTCTTTGTTGTTTGTAACACTCCTTCAGCTTGTTTAGTGAATGTATGTGCCAGAGTAGATAACATGGGAAATAGATTAATAAAATTGTAATTGATACGTATGGGTACAACGTGCATAGGAACTTTGTTAAGAACATTTAATACTAATCTTTTTCAATTAGTATGAATTCCTTTTTCTTTTTTTTTTTTCCTTTCTTTTCCAGGAAGAGGATGTGTTTAAAGTGTTGCTTTGGTCAGAAAATTGACTAAAATTTACATTAGTTTATATATCACGTTGAAATCAGATATGCTCATTTTATTTATAGAAATAAGTTTTCTTTTAGATTAGTTCAGGAGGACATGCACAACTTTAAGAAAAGCCAGACTGTGTTCTCTTTGATGAATTCATGTTTAAGTTTCAAGTGAAAAATTGTTTCATTACTGGTGTGATGTCAGAGACGTGACTCCATGTAGAATTTACTGCCTGGTAGTATTTAGAAGGACCACCTCAGCACATGGATTTGTAAATGAAGTATGTTAGGCAGAAATCACCAAGGAAAAAAGGCTATGGAGCCTCCTCATGTCACTTATCCATTTGGTCTTCCGGTAGAAACAACAGTTTTAAAATATAGCTAGGTTCAAGAGCGGAAGGATTAGCCATCTTTTCCAAGAAGTAGCTTTTGAATTTTAAGAAACGCACCTAGTTGTGAAGAGATGTGAAGAGAGGATTTATTATAATTTTATACTTTTAACGTAACAGCCCAGTATAAAATTACTTTTAAGAGGTTGTTTGGAAAGCTGGTTAGCAGTGCAGCATGTCATTTTTAAGAATCCTGTTCCTATGTGCTCTGATTTCCATGACACCATTCTTCAGGGACAGCACATTTGTTATAGGAGGCTGAATTGTTTCCTTTCGCAAAGCCTTACAGGCTCTGAATCTCCCACTGGCTGTTGTCCAGAAAGAAAGATTTGTGGGTTCTGCCCAGTGTCTGCAAATGTGTGATGATATTTATATCCATTGAGTTGTTTTCACTGTAGCTGGATCTGGTAAAACACTTGTGGCTTTACCACAAGTAAAAGACTTGCGGTAAAGACTGGGAACTTTGAAATCAAATTCTGTGCTTGGAGGCATGTTCTGACTTCTATTGCATCCCTGGTTGCTGGGTGGGAAGGAGGATCATCCTAGTTATACATCAGCCCTCTCAGAGGGGGGGAAAGGCACCAGACCTTTAAAGAAAGAAGTAAAACTTCAGTTTTTGAAAGCATAATACTGTTGTGGACAAAAAGCAGAATATTGGCTCAAGTGGGACTTCAAAGGTGATTCACAATACTTTTTATTGGTAGAGTCCTTAAAACCCAGTTCATTCCACACAGCTGTACAGTTTTGTTGACTCAAAAGTCTTTCAAAGATGGGGCTTCTGAAAGAAAAAGCTGCCTTTTTCTTCTTATACTTTTCTAAACTGATGACAACAAAGAGCCTGGACATTTCACTTCCATGTGTACTTTCATGTCTTCTTTCCCTTGTTCTGGGAATCTTTTCCAAGCCTGAAAACAATACCAACTTAATGCTTTTATAGAACAATTTTTGCTGAAATTGACAATGATTCACTTGATCTTCATCTGAAATGTCCAAATGTCTTCAAGATATTTACCACTTCCTCCAGATATGGTTTAATAGAATGGTTCTCTCAGATTTTTCCATATGGAATTCCTTTTTTTTTTTTTTTTTAAGGGGGTAAAGTTTTGTCTCCTATAAATATTCTGTATTGCTTAGATTTTGTTAATTAATCTTTTAGCTATTTGCAGTAGTCCATCTACAAATTTAGACATATATGCGAGGCTAACCCATAAAAATTCTGTGTAAAAGTACAAGAAGCAAGTCAAAAAAACAATTTCATCTTTACAGAATCAGATCCTGCCTGAACTGTTTTCATCATCCCTTTTATTCTTACCAAGACCAAACCCTGTGAACAGATACAACCCTCTTGAGCACTAAATCTCTCACAGTTGGGAAATTACAG
>NW_015090839.1:15993666-16145718 GCF_001431845.1 Calidris pugnax
TTTTTTTTTTTTTTTTTTAAGGAGGTAAAGTTTTGGCTCCATACTTGATATATCATAAAGAAAGGATGGTTATGGCCCCTTGAAATGTGTTTGCCACCTTTGAGCTTGAAAATCCACAGTCTAATCGGTAGATTAGGATACTATGCAGGTTTGGCCCTGCTCCTGGCTTTGCTCTAGATTTTCTGCTTATTCTTAAGTAATGATGGTGGTCAATCTACCTGCAGGCTTCCTAATTTCTGAAACAAGACATACAGCTACCTTAATAACTCCTGATTTCCATTTTTATTTGAAGTCAGCCAGACTGACTTAGAGATCCTTAGAAAGATGTTTGTATGTGGAAATAATTTTCTTTGAGTATTCTCTTGTAATTTACACTTTACAAATGGCTTTATGGTGTTAGATCTAGAAATAATTTGTATTGGATGAAGCATAAAGTAGCATAAAACTTTTTGGCTTAGTTCTGTACATGTGACTGTAACTGGCTGAAGATCCAAGTACCAGTGAAAGGATGTGGTAAATTTTCTTTGGAGCTGGCAAAAGTTCCCGTATTTGGAACTTTTAAAACCAGACTAGGTCGATATTCTGGAAAATATACTGTAGAGAAGACTGCTTCATTGGTAGGAAAATAGGCCTGGTATTCCTATAGGCCTCTCAGTGTGCAGCTGATCAAGTTGTAAATGACAGTTACTTTAATCTGCCTTCGTTTTCCTGGTTTTGCTGGATGCGGCCTACAGCACGGCTGAAGCCCTCGGTCTCATGCCAATGGAAATGGCTGTCGATATTTCCTTGTTTAGTTTCTCTCGTTAAGTGCAGAGTGAAACTTCAAGGGTGTAGCTAAGAAAATATTGATTTTATTCCCTCCCCCCCCGGCTGAAAACTTGCAGACATTTGCCCAGTAGGGCGGAGTAGAAAAGTTATCTTGATTGTGTAACTCCAGTCTTTGGCTCTGTAGCCCTGAGAACGCTTGAGCAATGGATGACTGCCGTTTGCCCTTGGCTAGATAATGTTGTTGTTTCTCGGCTGTGGATTGTAGACTGGCTTCCACCCGAGCCAATGGCGTGGGGCTTTCCCACACTTGCAACATCGCTGGTTTTCCAGCAGTATGACACGTCTTGTGTACAGAAGTTAAATTTCAACTGAAACGCCTTCTGCTCCGGTCAGCCATCAGCTGGAGAAGGCTGTGCTCGCTGCCCGAGTCAGCAGCGACCGTCAGCGCCAGCGTGTAGGGTACAACAAAGTCGTTCTGAAATACCACGCCATGGGGCTATGGCTATTACTTTCTTTTAGCCACAGATGTGTAACCTGCTCCTCTCCAGCTTGAGTTTCTGGAATGACCTCCTGCAGCAGGTGTGACTGAGGTGGCATCTTAGGAGCTTGAGGAACTGGGAGCCTGACTTAGTCTGCAGAAAGGATTTCAGTGGACGTGGGTCAGATGCACGGCAACGATCAGGCATATGGGTGCAGATGGACACAGTTGTCCGTAACTCAGGGTGATACCTGGAATTCATGGATGTTTGGGCTTTAAGACCCTCAGTCTAAGAGTTTGCTGAGAGGCCTGCGCCAGAGGTCTGTGTGGACACATGTAGTGATTGCAACAAGCTGTTTGGAGCCCATGGTTTTGTTTGACTCTGAAGCTAGAGGGGTTTTTTCTTCATTTGGCATCCCTCACCCTTAGAAATGGCAGTTACAAGTCTTGAGGCTTTGATGATGGAGAAATTGATTTAATCCAATTAAAACTCCTAGGACGTTTATCCTGTGGTTAAAGCTACTTTGTTTTGCTTGATAGCGTGAAATTAAGTGCTTTGCAAGGAAAGGAATTTAAGGTCTGCTGACCACTGAAGTTTTCTGTTGTGCTGGCCTAGGAAAACATTTCCAATACAATAGCTGAGACTTTAAGTCTCAGTCTAGTTTTGTATTTTTGAGGGGTTCATGTAAGAATAAGTGTTCAAAAAAGCATTTCTACTTTTGTCAAACTCATGTAATACAAGATTGGTTTATATTACTAATACTTGTTTTGACATGAGAGAGCAGAGAAGTAAAATGAATAGTAGAATAGTTCACAACTATTTTTGTGATGTACTTTTGTGGTATTTGGAGTTGTTGGGAGGCTGTAGGTCTCTCTGCAGTCTGTGCTGTACCAGAAACAAAGGTGAAGCTGATGGAACACCTTCATTATTATTTGAAGTAGCATGAATTAAAATTAAGTAGAGTGAATTCATAATACATGTGCCTGTGTGGGTATGGTTACAAAAGGCTAGAAGATAAGGGAAAAAAAAGTATTAAGAGTTGATGTTTTCATCACTAAGACAGGGGCAGAGCTGTGCCCCCATGGAGGTCAGTCTGTATCTGTTAGACTTCTGCTGTCACAGAAGTCGCAGTGCTGTCTCATTAAGTCCCAGCTCTCCAAACCTCATTGCATGTAAATAACGCCTTTTGGGTAGTTGTTGCACTATGTCAAGTTGCCCGTCCCCTAGGCATCAGAAGGTTCACTGGTCATTTTTAACCTGTAGCTTTGGAAAATATTCCGGTGTCACAGAAGGTGATAATGCCGCTCTTTGATGTTTATACTGGCTGCTTTCCCTTTTTAATAATCAGAGCGGGAGGCAGTGTGTTGAATTAGCTGCATGACAGAAGCGGAGGAATTCATTAAAGAAAGTAAAATGAATTCTACTCAAGTTTCGGGTTTCAGGGTTGGAGTCACACAGCAGTAATCATCTTCTAGTTGTTTTTAATTATTTCTTTTGTGGCACTTTCCTTGCCCATGAAACCGATATTTACTGTTAGTGTGGGTGAGCCTGAGAACATGAGCAATGTCATTGAGGCTTTGAGCAGTGTAAACATTAACCAGAACCTTTCTGTTATAGTCTCTGATGTGTTTGTCAAGACCAAGGGAGAGAGAGTGGATGAATCAGGATGTTACGTTGGGACTACGCGGTCTTCACCTGTAGTTTGCCATTTCAAATACAACTCCGCTTGGTAGCGACTGGACTACTTTAGTAGTTTTGTATCATAGGTGACATCAATGAGTATATGTTTGACTTCATGCAAGATTTTCGAGAAACTCCATTAGTCTTAGAGCAACACCAAGCCCCTTCTTTTATCTGATTAAAAGTTAGAGCAGGACAATGAATCTGTGTCTGCAGACCATGGCATCACCACAGTCAGTCTGTCTCATCTGTGGCTGATTTACCTGCCAGCCTGAGGTCTGTGTGGCACATCCTTTTTATGTCAAACTTTACAACCACTGCATACCACATACCTACAGGTTAGCCTTGCTGTGTCTGTTCCCTCTAAGAAATAATGTTCCCTTCCATCCGTTTCCCCATAACTCCAAAGGAATCCTGAGAAGAGAAGGATTCCAAGCCTATGCCATTCACTTAACTACTTAAGTGAGGTGAATCTGAACCTTACCCTCCCCAAATATTGGTCCCTATCTACAAGAGGGGTAGTAATGTTTTATGAATTATATAGGAATGGATGGTTGATTGCTTAAACTGGGTGGCATTTATGTAGTTCTTCTTTAACACAACACGTGTGTACCTAAGGCTGATGAATAATGGGCCTGGCTTGAAAAGGCAGATGTGCAGAAATGTGAACATGCATTAGCTGGGCATATCAAACCTGCATTTGAGCCATAGATTCACCAGGATGACTAATGGGACTACAGACCCCTTATAGCGTGGTGTCCATAGTCTGGGTCACTGGTGTGCAAACAGTATATTTATATATATATTTAATATATATATTAAAGCATTTGTGTCTACACAGTGTTTTGGGATTTTGTTTCTCCTCTGGAAATAATGACACTTTTTTATGTAGATCCACTTCTGATTTTATTGAATTAAGTAAGTACCAAAGCCACAATACAGTAAGATGTAGCAGCTGAGCCTTAGGGCTGACTTGTCCCATACTAGCTTTTTTTTTGGCTTTGCTATATTCATCCTAGAATCCATCTCTGTAAGAACTTCAGTCACTCAAGGAATGCCTGAAATCTGATGTTCATTAGCTCCTTTGTCTTATTACAGATGAATTTTCTGTATGCAAGTCTTTGTTACACTAAGAATTGGACAAATGGTGTCTTTCCCAAGAATAGCTTGGAAATCTGAAAATAGAGGAGTCTACAGGTAGAGGAAGACTTGTGCTACTGATGGCTAAAGAGTGTGTTTCTGTTAATTCCAGAAGCAACTCTCAGAAGAATTTTAAAATCAGATTTTTCTTTCCATTATTGAAAATGAAAAAAGCTTAAGGAGAACCCATCCAGAAATCAGGTGGTACAAATGAGATCAGGCAATTCATGAACACATGCCATCAACAGGCTCTAAAGGGAATAGCTAGAGGTAAGCTTCTAACATGTTTCCTTTAATGACTGTAGTTGCTAAGGAAGTTCAAGAGGAATAGCTCAAGCACTTTCTAAGGTATGTGCTCTCCTGTTGCCACTATCAGGGACTGGGCACTGGATTAGATAAACCATTGATCTGACCCAGCTGTGAAGAGTGACTATTTCCATACCCACTGCATGCAGTAGACACAGTTGCATTGGAGCTATCTGCAGAATTGTTCACTGCAAGTTATTAGGGAACTTACGTTTACCCACAAGAGTCACCCTGTAACATCCAGGTGTTAAAAATGATAAAATGTTATTTTGCACACTTTCTGGAGGTTGTAATTCCATAATGTCTTTAAGTGGACAGCTTTACTGGAAAAATCAGTGCCATCCTCTCTTTCCACAAGCTGCTTGTGTTCTCTCTGCCTTCAAGGGAATGGTCCTGGTGACCTAATACAGATTAAAATGGGAATCTTCCACTTGGCATCAGCGTCACATTACACTCAAGTAAAATGTTACAGGGAAGCCAGCCTACAGGAAGCCTGTGGAACTAGGTCTGTATTGTTTCCTATTTTGGGATGAAAGACCTGTAGAAATGAAGGTATCAGTACAACAGCTCTTGGCATGCTGTGTGTTTTCATCCAAAGCAGTTTCCTTAACTACTATATTAGCAACTTTAGATATTAAAATAGTTTTTGAAAGTGCTTTCTCTCTGACTGGGGACAATGATTACCCCGGACTTGCCCCATTTGAAACAACCAAATGGGTGGTTTGTTAAAGTTGAGACATACCCATCCTTAATTTATGCATATATGCCTTAAGGGAAGAACAAGCCCCACAGAACAGGGTAGAGAGAACAGTTCAGTGACCTTCCTTTACCCTTCTTCCCCTGAGCACTGCTGGATGTATACATTGGCAAGAGATTCAACAGCTTGGTCTTGTTGGGGTTTTGATTTTGGTTGTTTTTTGAGGATTGGGGTTTTTTTTCATGTTCTTCAGAACCTTTTCAAGTTTTATGATAATTGCACTGTGTGACTGCTTTGTCCACTGGTTAAGAATTGTACACCAGCTAAGTCTGATGACTTCAGAAAAGCTGTATGTGCTGTAACAAATAGAGTTCTATAGCATTCCCTTATCAATTTTCTTACTTATTTAAAAAAATATTTAGGCTCATGGTTGGCCAGTCAGTCATGAAATCTTCTGATCTTTTCCAATGAGATTTGGAGAAGTTTTTTTTGTAAGAAGGAAAAAACATTGTGCAAATGTGAATGTTGTTTTTTTCTTTGTTGAAGTCAAATAAATGCATTATCTCTAAGGACATTAGCAATATAGTTTTCACCTCTCCTCCAGAATTAATAGCTTCAAAGGAAAAACTGCAGCTTTTGAAACCCATGACCCTAACAGATTGATTTCCTGATCAGTACATTTATGGTATGTCTACAACACTGCTGCAGGCGTCGCTGCAGCGTGGGTAGGCATCCCCCAGCCAGCAACCCACGCGGGTACCCAGTGTTCCCAGTAACCCTGAGCAGTGGGTGCCCTCCAGCCTCTGCCACTTGCACTTCTCTGCTGCTGTTGGGGTAAAGGCACCAGCGTGCCTGCTCATGCTGCAGTCCCACAGCAGTGAAGATACAGCTTTAGAATTTGTGTAATGATACATACCTGCTGTGTTTGTTATTCCTTGGGTTTGTTTGGGAAGTTCATTTCTAAAAAGGATTTGGGAGGAAATGTCAATAAGTTAGGGTCTTCTTTGCTGGTAGTCAGGCTTAGGCAGGTTTTGACCAGCTTTGGCAGGGCTTCTAGTTGCCTGCTCTTGCTAGACTAACATAGGTTAAGAACGTACATTGTTAAAATGTCAACATATTTTAAGCAGCTAGAAATGTGGCACGTCCTCTGAAAGGCTTCATCATTGATACGTATCATCAGACGGATGAAAGAGGTTTCCTGTTGATTCAAGACTGTATACTGTTATGCCCAAACAAAAGAAAGCATAGCTAAGCAAACCACAGTAATTTTACCTTAACGCATCCTTGCCTTTGCTAATTTTTCATTAAAGGGGACTGTCAAGTGTGTATTTGTATATTACATTTCTGTGTAGATTTAACTGTTCTGCTGTGCTAGTAACTTTTCTTATAACATATAGAATTCTTCAGCACACATTTACTGTGATGATTTTAAATGTGTGGCTGTATACTGGAAAGGGATCACAAAAAATCACGATCTCTCATACACATGACCTTCTGTGTCAAATATGTGTAGTCAGCAAGTCTGAAAATACCCTTTTTTTTTCCTGCTGGCATTACAAGCTCCCCCTGGGATCCTGAGAAGCCAGGTGTATCCCTGAAAACTGGGGAAGTGGGGGGGTACCATAAATGAAATCTTAACTTTGGTCTGTAAATGTTTATTCTGCAGTCATTGCAAATAATATCTAAGACTAAAATGTTAAAGAGATTATAGAAGAAATGTTTTTCTTTCTTTTATTAATCTTATCAATTTAGTCAGATTAGTATTTTTGTCTGGATACTTAGACAGCATTCCCACCTAAATTTTGGGTTGTGAAAGGAAAGCTGCTGAGAACTCATAAGATTATTTGTCTAAATCCTTTACTTAAAATTGTCAGCTACTAAGGAAATCCTTAAACATAAATAAATAAATATTACTTAAATATTCGTTCCCTGATACTGGAAGCAGAGTACAAGGCAGCCTGCCTTTTTGTAGCTGCTTTGATGCTATTTGAGCAAACAGGAGTTAGTATGATTCAAAGTTGCTCAGTGAGTTGGTATGTCGAAATAAAAATATCTAATGGTGCTGTTTCACACTATCGCCATGTGCTAAATGAGCGTTCTTTGAAATAAAAGGAATGTTGTACGTACCCGTTCCTGAACCCTTCTTAACTTGAAGTTTGGAATGAAAGCATTCCAGGTTGTTAGGGAAAAGCAAGTCTGCCGTTACCATATGGTTTCCTTTAAAGGTATTTGTGCTTGAAAAGTCTGCATTGTATTAAATTTGAAACAACGTAAATGCTGTAGTATTTGGCTCTTTTTCAGCAGGATAACCTTTGAAACCTAATTCCGTAATGTAGAAAACCTGCTGTTAAGCATTGTTGTTCATCTATAAATAAAGTTTTATAAAAGAGCTTTCATTTTCCACAGCTGTTATTAAAACAAATTTTAGGCTGGCAGCCGTGCACCAGCTTGTGTCTTGCATGTAGCTGTTTACCCATCGCTCTGTTGAGCCTATTGTGCTAAGACCAACATTTTTAATTTTTTTTTTCCAGATATTATATATAATTTATAATGAATTACAATATATATTATATGTACATTACATGATTTCATATTAAGGTTTTTAGGATCAGGGCTGCCCAGAAGAAGAGATCAGAGCTGTAAATTTCGTGTGCCAAAGTTGATATTCATAGAAGGGTGAGTTATCAGAGCAGGAAAGGTAAAGTCACTGGTTGTTCTAAGGACTGAAATCTCTGCTTTCTTTATCGCACAAAATGACAGACCCAGAGACATTGCAAACTCTCTTATGCGAGAGTCTGCTTTTATCTCCTTCTGAAGTTGTGACCAGTTCTGTAGGAGGGAGAGGTTTAGTCTTCAGTTTTGTTTGGTCCTTCGCCTGTTGAAAGCCACTAACAAGAGCAGTGGTTGGTGCCAATTGCAATGTTTTGTTTTGTTTTTCCGTGATCCCGAAAAATGTCTAGTACAAACCGGACCGTGACCACCCACTCGTTTCACATGAGCCATGGATCACTTGCCAGATGGCAAGGACTAAGGAACATAAGATTTACTACAGCAGATCTGTCTGTCTGTCTGCTGCCTTCTGTTTAGATCAGAGTAAGGCACCACCTTCTCTCCTGCCTTGCCCTGTCCTTGCGCTGGAGCAGTGAGTGGGGAAATACTCCCGTGACAACTCTAGCAACTGTTTATATTCTGAGCCATGAGATTTCGTCGTCCTTATCTGAGTTTGCATAAATATGGTCTTGGTTTTGGTTACAGTTAATCGTCTCTTTTCCTAAAGGAACATTGCGTTACAATTTTGTTCCAGCCTGAGTTCTAGCAAATAAAAATCCCCCAAAACCCCCCAGAAAACCTTTGCAGGCCTCAAGTGAAAAGAAATACTTCTGTTGCTGTATAAAAGCTCTACTGCAAGAGGTGGCTTTAAGTTATGCACCTTGACAGTTTGCCACACAAATGTTGCTTTATTAGTGTTAATGTATGAAAGTGAACTGACTAGACATATATACTAATCCATCGAAGTACATCTGTCCACTTTGCTTCTATTCAAGCTGAAATCTGAGTTAAAATGGAAACTTTGATATGTTGGATAAGATCTTTTCAGTAGACTACAATGCTGATCAGGAAGACTCACACTTTGAATCCAGTCAGCCTTAACATATGGTCAAAGTCTATCCTTCACGTCTTTTTAAATTGTGCTCTCTGGCAAGATGTTAGTATTTTTGCTTCAGATCTAGAAAATGTAGAGGAGCAGAGTTAACACAAAACTGCTGTGCTCTAAACTTTATACATTTCAAACACCCAGTTTTTTGGGTGTTTGAACACCCAAAACAAACAAACATTTTTTTGCAGATCAGTTTTGTAGGGAAGAGTTGAGTATGTGTTTCTAATCTCCTTATACTTTCCAAAAATAGAGAGGAAAAAAAGAAAAAAGGGGAAATTTTGAAATTATTAAAAAAAAATTGGATTTTCTACTATTTTGTCTGAACTGTTGTAAATGAAGGATTTTATTTTGTTGGAGGAATGAAAGGAGAGAGCTGTGCATGTCATAAGCTCACGCTGACCTGAGATTTGCACACAGAGGCTTCCTTCAAAGAATAATGTGTCCTTCTTCCTTACCTACCTTGCAGCTTCATCATCATCTAACTCTCTGGGGATGCCCGTGTCTCAGTGAGTATGTAGAGTATTATGGACTTGAAAGCAAGGCTTTGAAATGCTCCACAGAGGAGGAAGTGGAGTGTGTGGCACAGTTATGTGGTGGGTTTTTGCTAGTCTTGCTTACCTTACAAACAGGCCATTTGATAATTATTGTTGCTGAATGAATCTCATCTTCACTTCTAAATAGAAGGAACTTGAGTGATGTCCCCTGAAGCTGTTTAAAACACAGGTTACAATTGGGGCGTCTTTGCCTGATAGCAATAGTTACAGTGAAAATTTGCTTTAATCGGTTGAGAGCAATATTGCAGTTGATAAACCTGGAGCTGGTGTTGAATCCAGCCCAGTTTGGAACCAGTCCTCTACACTGAGAGGGAAGGAACTCCCCATAAAAGGTGAAATCAGCCTTTGGCTGTTTCTTCTTGTGAGTGTTGCTTTGGTTAAGGTCATGTATCCAGATCTAAAGCTGGCTTTCATTTGTGCCTGGGAGGATTTTACATGATACTAAACAGAAGGTGCAAGGTATGCAGCACACCTTGCAACTTCTACAGGTCTTGTGTGTTTATAGAAAGTAAGTCTGGAAGGGACCACAGAGAATCATATCCCCAGCTCTCCCATAAGTCATGTATGCGTGTCCTTGGATATAAACACTGGATTTGAGGTCCTCTTGGAAGAAGAGAAGTTGCCCACTGTGATTCTGTGTGAGCAGCTTGCAAAGGAAGCGGCAGCCAATAAAGCAGTGCAGAATTCATCCTTCTAGGTCCTCTGCACTGATCAAAATCACTTAGTAATTTGAGGTGATGAAAACTGCCGGGAGCTCTTACATTATAAATTCAGCCTTCCTTAAAGTCTCTAAGGAGACTCTTTCATCAAGGTCAGCTGTTACAGAAAAGGATATAGGCCCAGTTTCAGTAAAATCATCACCACTGGTTTCTTACTGATTTTTTCCCACTGGCAGATGACTCATGAGCACTGAGTATCCCTTTCCTTAGGAGTGACCACATTGACCAGAGTTATGGATGGTAGGTTCCATACTCCCAAACACATACTCGTATTCCCAATCTACTTTTGAGCCTGACTTTCTCCAATGTCTGTGAGCTGTAAAGGTAGAGACTGCAAAGTCTTTTGGAGGTGCTATTTTGAATCTGTTTAAGATTATGATCCCTGGCCGTTTCAAATGTCACTGTAAAGGGTTTTGCTGAGTAAACAGGACTACTGTATCTCAATTTAGCTAATATGAAGGATGCAAGGAGGAAGTAAAGAAAGAGGGGGCAAGGAAAATGTTTTGTTTTCCTAAATTTAAATCAAGAGTCTAATTTTAGCAGTGACTATTCACTTCACTCAGCCAAAATATAGTTAACTATATTCCTCTAGATCACTGGTTATTGCCAGGTGATAGGTGCCCAGAAATTACTGTCATCTAGTTGTTCTTTCTTATTCATGTGAAATGTGTTGGAGATCTCAGGCTTTACTAGCTTGGCAAAAGTTACAAATGCCATAATTTATTCAGCACTTGAAGATTTAATATTTGCAGACAAGGAACTCGGCCAGAGGTAGTTTAGCAGCTCTGTGATAATGTAGCATAAGATTATTTTGCTCTGTCCCAGCTGTAATTAAGCTCTCGTTGTCTAAGGCTATAACAATGGCAGCATTTGGAAACAATAAATTTCCTCAAAAACTGAAAGGAATTCCACATATATATGTGTATACATATAAAAATGGTTTTTAACATTAACATGCATATTACAAAGTAGATAAATATGCAACAGATAAAATGAGAGGAATTTTAAGTAAGAGCTCTCACCACTGCAAACATATTATTGTAGCAAAGGAAATGTTTTTTAATTGAGGGATAGCAAATACTTTTGAGTTGCATTTACTTGTGCCAGTGTGCTGCTTTGTTTCAGCCATGTTTTGACAGCAGAGTTGCTGAATGCCAGCCCTTACAGCTACTGACTTTGCTCTTTCTCTTCCCTTTAAACAGTGCAATGTTCTGTAGCACCTTTGAGTTTAAGACCCATAGGCTAACTGTAAAATCTACCACCATTTCAGTGCCAGGCCTCTCTTAGAGCAATAATGCCTAAAATACTGCCATCTGACTCGCATGGGTGAGCACTAGCGTGATGACTAGCATCCTTTTTTTCTGATACTGGCTGAGTCTGTGTGTTAGTTACTTTGAGGCTCCATAAGGCTTGGGAGTCAGGTACCAGCACCTTCCCAAGCTGCTTGTATTTCTTCCCAGCTGGGCAGTGGAGGCTCTTTATTGTACCAAAAGTAAATCTGTCTCATAAATTTGTCCCATTTACTGAATTTACATGCTGTTTTCCTCCATACCATGTCAGTATCACCTGTGGCTCACAGGTAGATGTGGGTTTGCTTTGCTTCTGCTTTGAACCCTGAGAAGGTGCACTGTGTGCTGGCTTGGTCTTGGCATCACACTAACGTGTTTTCCATTCTGCTTGGACCACAGGCCAGCGAGATTGTATTTGCCTTCAAAAGGTTGTACAGCTGTACCCTGAAGATCTCAAATAACCATTGTCTGTCTGTCTGTCTGTCTGCCACTTTTATCCCAATGTTGAGAGAGAAATAGCAAAGCATCCCAGTACTATCAGCCTGCGGAAAGCCCCAACTTTCCGAATGCTGCAATCCTTGCTTTACAGAGGCTTTACTTAGAGCAGTTTTCTCGCAGCTTTTAAACCTCTTCATGTTGATTAATCATTTTCATGTCCTGACTCATTCAATCTTAAGGAAATAGCTCCAGGTCCTGGCCGCATTGCACTATAGATCAGGCAAGCTGGATAATAAATAGGCTTGTTGTTGATGTGTAGAGGAATGGAAGCACTGCCAGAAATGTCTAAGCATGCCGGGCTGAGATGTTGGCAGACTGTTGCCAGGGGCTGCTGTGGATCAGCCATGTATTCAAAACAGGATGTTAATTGAAAAGCCTTTTTATATATATTATGAAATGTTTGCTTGTTTTCACATTTTTCAGGCCCTGCACGATGTATTCATTAATAGGTTACTCCATTTACTCTTTCTTTAATGAAAGGTGCTTAATGTACGAGTCACATAGCTACCCCACCTCAGACTGTGAGATTTGTCACAATTTGCAAATTAAGTAAGGTTGAGTCTGGACAGTAAATGGATGGGCAACCTCTGCCCCGTGAAGGGGTGTGTGTGTGAGGAACAAACCTGTGCTCCAGGGCAAACTGCTCTTGCTGGAAGTTTGGTTAGAGGCATCTTCCCTCTGAGTCAGGTCTGAGCCTGCATCCTGGAGTAAAAAGTTACAGCTGGAATGGGTATGTGATCAATGAGATGCAAACCCATGGTTTCAACATCTTGTGCTCACCAAAGCACTCCATGTTTTTTGCATGGAAATCTAGGTGTTCTGGGTAAAATTCTGAAAGGGCATCTCTGTTTTCTTTGCTAAAATAGTCTTCAAATGGCTGAAGGACTTTTGCTTTCCCCCTCATATCTACTGCATTGTATTGTAGTTTAACAACTCATTCTTAGTCACAGCAATGCATGGAGTTCAGCAGCAGTATAAATAATTTCTTGACAGTGTACAGTAATTGATACAGAATAATGCAATTTGTCAGCACAGGGGAAATTATACAATAGATTCGATACGGTCTTTGGATACTTTTGAATGCACTGGATATTAGCATTTCTGAAACTTCACTAAGTGTATATATAAACTTCTCTTAGTGTATATATTAAATAACGAATAAATTATTGGGTAAGAGATGTTAAGAGAAGCATTTCTTCTGGACTTAGAAACATGTAGCTCCAGCACGGCCAAAGCAAAGGGGAGGTGGGTGAATAGTGATTTTCTTCCCAATGTGGCTGTGTTATGGATTTTTTTACTGGACTCAGAAATGGACAGTTAGATTTGGTTTCCTAATGTCTTGCTTCTGGTGGTCTTTTGTTAACAGTTGAAATGAGGACTGTGTCAAAAAATGTCTTTGCTCTAATTTTATAAGAATCTGTTATGTGTAACTTCTGTCACTATCAAATGCAAGATAATTAATATTTTCAATCACTCGGGGTGGGGAGGGGGACGATGACCTGATGACCAGGCAGTCCAGCCACCATACAGCTTTGAGATGTCATCTGCTTGACCTCTCTTTTTACGCACTGTCCACGCGTATTTCCTTTCAAAACTGAAGTCCCAAGTGTGATTAAAAGCAGGTCAGAGAACAAATTAATCAAATCATAGGGTGTGGCTTTGGTAGTACATCTTGTTTTATCAATAGATGATCTGGCTTCAGGGGAAAAGTATCTAATTATCTGCCTTGTTGAAAGGGGCAAGAATTATAAGAACAGGGCACTGCAAGGAATAACATTCCTTATGGGAATTCCTATGGGAAAATACCTAATGGGGGAAAAAAACCCCCAGATTCATCATGTTAGAATGAAAGAAGACAGGCTGGAAGAAATTCTAGTTGGCTTCCATCTATTGCACAGACAAGGAAATCAGCTTACTGTAAAAACTAAAACATCTGCATAAATTCTTAATGTAAGAACTGCATATACACATGCAGCAAAGGATAACAAAATTCAGGAGCAGAAAAAATATTGAGTTTGTACAGGATGACCTTCCATTTTAGTACAGAAAACAGAACTCTGAAACCAGATCTAGTAAAAACATTTTAATTTAAAATTGGTTTTTATGCATGCATGTGCTTTTTCTGCAGGTTTACTTAGTATTGATTACAAAGAAAAGACGGGGCAAGATCTTTATTGGGATCTAGCTCTTCTGCAGATTTTCTTTGCCTGTCTTTTAATTGTTCTTGCTATTATAAATGCCTCAAGATCTAGGTAAAATCTTTCCGCTGTATACAAATTAGAAATAGAATTTAATTTTGAAACAAAAAGCAGTAATTAATATTGCAGGTCTGCTCACTGGGCTCAGCAATGAGACAAATCTACTAGAAATCAGGGAAGCAAGAGGTAAAAATACTGGTAAGCTCATCTAACTCGGCCAAGGAGTCCTTCCCCCCTCTCCCACTGTAGCAGGAGAGCGCAGCTGCGTGGGGCTCCCTGCAGCGGGTGAGATGCTCTTTCATTCGGGGAGCTGCTGGAGCACTGCCCTGAGAAGCACCGGCGGTGGGGCGCAGAGCTGCTGTCTTGAGAACTAATCTCTGTACTTGACCAAGGGGGAAAACAAAAATTGCTAGGAGGCTTCATTTGAAAGAGGGTGAAGCTGCCATGCATGTGCTGCTTGGCAAAAGGGGGTTGTACGCCTGTCTAATGTGTAACAGGCAATAGGATATCAAAGGGCTGAAAAGCCTGAAGGAACAACTGAATATTCACTCTAAATAGCAGTGGGCAGCTGCCAAACTTTGCAAGGTGGAACAAGCTTTGAGCAGCGCACTAAATGAAGAGTAGACCAAATAGGCCTGTTTAATACAAAGAGCGGTTAACCACGCTGTCTTGTCTTGTGATCCCCCTCTGGTCTCGTGAGCTAAGCAAGTTTAGTCCAATATTGGTTGGATGAGAGGCCACCCATGGCCCTCTTGGCCCGTTAATATGAGGGAACATTTGTAGGACAGGGTAGGGGATGGAGCAGACTGCTGCATGCCTGTTCTTTTTGTAGAGTCAGGGTTTCTTTCTCCTGAAAGAGCTTTTTTCTGTCCTGTACTTTGTGTAACATGTGGAACGGTGTTTCTCATGAATTACAGTAATTAAAAATCTGAAGGCGTTTTTCAAGTGAGTGGATCATCTTTGAGTGAGTCACTCTCCTGACCCCAACTTCCTGCTGCAGTTTTATTGGGTATCCTGTTCTTTTCCAGTCTTGTCCCTAAAATCTTCTGATACCCCTGCTACCTGCCCATGCTGGAGAGAAACATTTAGGAGTATGCACAGTGATGAGCAACACAAGGACACCATATGCCGTAACCACACTGGCTGCGGTTCTGCCAGAAGGTGTTACGTGTGGCCTGAGGTGAGGGGGTGGCACTTGTCCTGGCTGTCCTGAAAATAAGTGGTGGGTGCTGCTGGCTGGCATGGACTGCAGCAGCAAGGTGGGATGTCCACCTTATTGTCACTGGCGTTTTGTAAAAGGACTTGTCAAATTTGCTATATCCTCAGCTGTATTGCTGCTAGAACTGAAGGTGTGAGAGGAGTTACCTCTTCAAAGCCGTTAGAATTTATTTTATTTTCTCTTTCCCCTGCTCTGATAGTGAATGCAGTCCGGTGAATTTCAATATTTCTTTTAACCTATTCTTTTTATTAAATTGTTTTGATACTGTAATCCAGCAGCGTTTGGGATCAAAATTTTCAGACTACAAGGCTTTTAGACGTTTTTTCCTGTGTGAATTTTAGAAGATTCATGAAAATACTTTGTTTTATGAAGTTTTATAATTTTTAAATTTTTTTTTCCCTTGCACCATGCTCTCCTTCTCAACCCCAGTCCCCTTCATCTATTGGGTCACACACTTGAGGAGTCAACAAATGGAAAAGATTGTAATATATTAGTGGCTTATAATTAATGGCAAGATTTTTTTTCTCCAATAAGGAAGTAGCCCCTTTTTTATGAGTTTTTTTGTTTTTTTTTTTTTAATTGAAAAGATTTGCATTAAAATATCTAGTATATCCATAGAAGCAACAGCAGGTGGCAGAATAACTTCACTGGAAGTTGGTTTCTTGGTGTGCTCAACTTTTTTCAATGAACTTAGAGAGAAAACCAGATGCATCTATGTGAGATGTGACCAATTGCTACTCTAGATAGTTTTCTTAACGCAGAATGTAACAGGCAATTCCAAAACACATGCTACAAGGTTTTCTTCAGTTTTTAATGTGGTTTTATGCTTTTCACTTTGTTAAATGCTTATTAAGAAGGTTTCTGAAGAGTTTGTACGTGGTGCTTTAGTGTTGCAGAACGGGCACATGTGTTAGTCACCAGCTGAAGCATAGCAAATGGTACTTTTAGAGGAAGTGTATGTAAATACTACATATATATAATGTTTTGCTTTTAGAGAAGAACATTTATGTAAACATATTGCCATGAAATGTATTGTTTTGCAGAGCAGTTTTGCTGTCATCTTTGAAGAAATAAGCTCCCTGGGAAATTGCTAGTGAATTGTGACTGGGATTTTTCAACAATCAAAGGCTAAAGACTGTGCAAGATGTATCTCACAGGTTGGGGAATGGGGAGAGTGCAGCTGGGAATTGCATTTGATGTCTCGTGGTCTGTTTAGCAACTCCTTGGCTTTCTCCTCTGCATCTCCCTGGGAAAAGTTATAGCGTTCAAAATCATGAACACCTCCAAACAATACATTTTAAAATAAATAGGACAAATAGACAGCCTACTAGGTAATGGCCTCCTTCACCTTTCTCAAAAAGTATGATAGTTTGAGGTATACACTGAGCTACAGCTAATTCTTCAGTCACGGCTGGCTGATCTAAAATTTTGAGAACTACCAGGACCAGAAACAAGGATGTCATGTAATGGTATTTTCCTTCATTGTAGCAATGGAAAAGATACTAACATAAGGGCAATTAAAATTTTTGTTCTCCTTTAAAGGTCTGAGATGATAGTCGTGGTGGGATATTACACTCTTAGTTTTGGTCCTGCCATGACCTCTTTTATCCTGGAATTCTGAAACATTGCACACACGTGGTAACACGGCGTGGCTGCTGACAGGAGTTATCCCATCCTCCCTCCATCCACATTGGGAAACTGCATCAGTTTTTTCGTCCAGTTCGGTTTATGACCACACAAACATTTTCCTGCATGGAATGGACAGCAGTTCAGGGATGAGAATGACAGAAATGAAAGCCCAGGATGGCTGCTTCTCATTTCACTTGTCGTTTTACACTATTTAAAACTTATGTGAAACTGCAGTCTCATATAGTGATTGTTGTGTGTCTGTACAAACAGATACAGAACAAATGGGTACATCTGTACTGTAGAAAAGATACTAGAAATCATAAAGATTAGAGTTGTGGGGTTTTATTCCATAACGGATACCCATTATAAAGATATTCCCAGGGGAACACAGGAACAGTAGTTGTGCCAATAGTATATTTTCTTAGTTTTGAAACCATCTAAAATGGTTTTATGGAAAAATTACTTCCTATTCAGAATGCATTTGATATTATCTGCAGTAGGTGGAAATGGCCTACATACACAAATGGCAAAACCTCATAGGTTAATACAGCTATCTCAAACTTACACAAAAGATCCTTATAATACAGTGTGTATATTGAAATTTAAGGTGTTCACATTGTAATAATACACTATATAAATCGACGTTCTGAAGGAGAAGGGAAACGGCTAACTCCCAGATACCCGGGGTCTGATATCTAGGCCTGCATGACACCACGCTGTAGTTTGGTGTGTCCATGGTGAGGTGGTGCAGCTCTAGCAAGGCCTGAGGCCTGGGGAGTTGCAGATGGGTGTTTTATGCCAACGCACATGAGGGAGTTTTGGTTTGGGCTGTGGAAACCAGTAATGGTACAGAAAGTGTACAGATGGGCAAAAACATGGAGCCTGTATAGAGTGAGAAGAGGAACTTGGGAAGGTTTGTGTGTGTTGTGATGCAGCTGTTTTACAGTGGATTTTTGAGGAGTTCACCCACTTGAGTGTGAGCTCTGCCTGAAGTCCTAGGTGTGTTCAGGGCAATCCTGTTGATTCATTTCTCTTTAACTTTCCACTTCAGTATCTTTTTGATCCCATTGTTCCTGACAATGCCTCATCTCTGTTATTTGAAAATAGCTGTGGGATCAGGATAAGTATTTGTGTAAGGTTTTTTCATTAAGAACTTATTTAACACAATCATATTGTTTCTCTAAGTGGTTCTTATTCCCTTTCCCTTTTTTGTTCCCAGCAGATTCTTTGTGTACTTGCTTTAGACATGTTTTAGGAATTTGTTTGTTTTTATATCTTTGTTTATTTGCTTTTCCAGTTGCACCATCGCTCTCTAGATTTCATTCTCATATATTTATGGCTGTAGTTTATTTTCCTCTCCATCAGATGTAGTAGCCTGTATGTTCATTTTCTGAGCTCTAGTTGTGTATTGAAAATCATGTTTAAATCTTTCACTCTATTATTAGGACTGTCTGTGTTTTCTGAGATGTAGGCCTTCTGTAAAAACTGGAGGCTTTTAAATTTACTTTTGAGCTGAAGTGCATTTAATTTCATCTCTCTTTTATGAATTTAGCATCACTATGCTACCTTCTGAAGTTTTCAGACTGTGGGTGTTAGTGTCAGATAGTTACACACTTGTGCTATTTCCTGGATATACAAGGTATCTCTAAAATGTTCAGTGTTGACCCTTGATTACAGTTTGTAAATGAAGCAATTAATAATCTTAATGGATTAACTTACTTTTAGTAGTAGTAATAGTATTGGTATTATTAGTCTCAACTTTGTATGCTCAGTCCCCTTTTCCTGGAGTGTGGAAGAGAAATATGGCTCTACTTGTAACCTCATTATATTCTAATGGCTTGAGTTTGTGTTCATCAAGATTCAACAATACAGTGCATTCGCTGCTATTCTTTCAGTATAACATTACTTAGATGTACCCGAAACCTAGTTCCTCCTCGGTAGCCAGATACTGAGTTTTGTTCAATAAGCTTTTTTTTTTTTTTTAGCATATCCAGTTTGCCTAAATCCTGTTCTGTTGCTATATCCTCTAGTTAGACACCATTTCCTTTCAGCTCCTAATATTGGTATGGTACATTTATATTTATTTTTGAAAATGTGCATATTTAAAATACTTGTTTTCTTGAAACTTGCTTGAAAACACCTTGTTTCTATTATCTCAAACTGTCCATCTTCTAGTTCAGCTATAATTTCTCTTTCCCCCGAAATACTGATTTTTATGACAGCATGCAGCTCGGTAGTGCAGTAGCCAGGCTAGTTGCAATTTACACTTGCAAGAATGTGCAGCCTCTGCCTCATACAGCATTTTGTCTTTTAATAACCCTTTTGCATTGCAGTATTAAGTAGAATGCTGTGAATAGCCTGGACAAGCGAAGGCTAAGGGGAGACTTTATTTATGTTTGTAAGTATCTAAAGGGCAGGTTGGAGGATGATGGAGCCAGACTCTTTTCAGTGGTTCCCAGCAATAGGACAAGGGGCAACGGGCTCAAGCTGGAACATGGGAAGTTCCATTCAAATACGAGGAAAAACTTCTTTGCAGTGAGCGTGACAGAGCCCTGGAAGAGGCTGCCCAGGGAGGTTGTGGAGTCCCCTTCTCTGGAGATCTTCAAGACCTGCCTGGATGCAGTCCTGAGTGATGTGCTCTGGGGAATCCTGCTTTGGCAGGGGAGTTGGACTAGATGATCTCTAGAGGTCCCTTCCAACTCTGACAATTCTGCGATTCTGTGAATACTGCCAAATTTTTTCCATTAACATCTGATTGAATTCCTTGGCCTCAACTCAGGAAAGCACTTAAACATATTTTAATTAGAGTTTTAAGTATATACTTAATCTTAAGTATATACTTAAAATTGAGTACATGCTTAAGTGCTGCCTTGATATTGTTCTTTGGTTTTGTTTGTCTGTCTTCTGATGTTTTGTTTTCCACAAATGTATGTGAATGCTGTACTATTAAATCTTTCTGGGCTGACATTTTTTACTAACTCAAATGAACTGAGAAGATATTTTAAAGTTTGTTATTAGACACTTTCTTTACAATTTTCTGATGCTTTTGGTGAACTTTATAACCTCCTTTTTCAAAACTGAAAGACTCTCTTGATGTTTCCAAAGGGAGGTAGCCTTTGGTTATTGTTTACAGTTACATGCAGATAATTTACTGACTTACCAGGTGTAATTAAACCTGTGTTAAAAGAATGTTTCTAGTCCTGATTGTGTGTTCTGAAATATTTTGCTTTTGTCTCAATAATGTTTCTGAAAGTAGGTGTAGTCAGAAGAATGACTGATAGGAAACAAAATCCCTGTGGGCCAAAATGCCAGTGGCAGCACCAAGCTGTGATGTTCAACTGGGAGAAGGAAAAGGAAAGACAGACAAACATATCCCATTTGGAATATAGTTCTTGGAGCATTCACTGATCAATGGTTATCGTGGCAGTGTTTAACTTAAACTTGGTTTAATCCAAAGATACATAGATTCTTGTGAAAATTAGAATAATTTTCTCATTTTGCCTGTCAGCTTATCTTTTTAGTGTCTAGTCTGAGGCAAGTGAAATTAAGTTGGGAGTGGAGATGTGCAAAATTTCTGCAAGGATGTGATTTATCTGGGATTTTTCCAACATGTTCTCTTTTCCTGACTTGAAAGCTCTTCACTCTGAAGGGAAGATAGAAACTGGGACATGCAGGATGTCTTAGCTGCCTAACGTCCAAATAAATAGACACTGCTGATGCCAGACTTCATAATGCTTGCCCAATGTTCTAGACATACCATATTTGCTGTTTATGTGCCAGGTAGCACATATTGATACTTTTTGCCTATCATTTATAGGTCCATTGCCTCTGGTGGTGTTGCTTCCTCTCTATTCAACCCCGTATCTGCTGTTTTCCTTGGGCAGCCTAAAGTGTTAAGATAGACATGTGCTACCATAATGTCAAGATATCTATAAGGTATTTTCATGGTGTTAATACCTTGTTTATTACGCATTTGGGTTATATGAATTGCCTCTTAGTGTTCATTTAGTTGCAATAATAACAACAACAACAAAAAAACAAACCAAAAAGTGACTCTGAAGCATCCTATCTTTGTGAAACATTGATGTAGACTGTAACAGTATATATAACCCTGCTTGGTTTTTTGCCAGTCTGCAGGTGCTTTTTAAAGCTGTTTGACACTGAGCATGGACAAGCCTTCTGATGCGATCCAGGTCTGGGGCAAAGAGCTCTGAGCCCATACATACTGAATTGTATGTGTGTATGTGTAAAACTGGGGTCATAGACTTCAAAATTGAACTGTATTGTGGCTAGACTTCTTGGCAAATTGGATTTGTAGTGCAAACAGACCCATCATCGGTAGTTACCTTTTTCCTACTTTGTGTTACAAGTTCTCAAGATTTTATTATGAATCTCACAGTAGTGGTTGGTTGAGGTTGTTCATGTGCTGCTGCTAGTGGAATTATTTCAGTGTTACAGAAGCTTAAGAAAATCTTTAATCTCCAGGACTTGAGAGAATCTGGATGCTTATGACACAAACTAAAAAGCAAATAAATATATAGTCCTATTTAATGTCTTTTAAACTCTTTCTTTATATCCTCGAAGAGTTATGAGTTCTAAGAAGAGCAAAGACTAGACATTATTTCTCTTTCCTCATTCACCTAAAGATCCTTTCTGGTTTTCCGGTCCCCAGAAGATAATGCTGCACACCAGCAAGGTGGAATTGGCAACTATCTGTTTCTAGATTATCTTCTAATCACCTTCTAATCACAATCTGATGACATCCCCACAGAATAACAGAAGAAGCTTTTACCTTAATAATATCTGTGGAATTTGTGCTACTGTGACCTCTTCAGGTTCTGTTAAGTAGACAGGCTTGAATTGTAAAGTTTGTTTCCAGCCTTTTCCCAAATTCAGGAGTGTTTAGATCTGCGGGTTTGCGATGGGCCTTCGCTTGTTTTTGAGCCTGTTTCTTGCTGTTTGTGATCAGAATAAAAATTGTGCCAAAATGATGGTGGATCTTCCTGGTAGGGGTCATGGCAGATATACTTAACGGTTTGTACTGCCAAGAGACATGGCTTCTTGCAAAGCGAGAATAACTCCTTTGTATTTATGCCCTTCTTCCTTGGAAGCACTTTCTCTGCCCCCAAAGCGGTGGTTTTCAGGGCTCTGTGTGCCGTCAGGATGTAGGCATGCCAATTGTGTTGCTCCCATTGATATTTGCTGTTCGTATTCAAAGCAGTTTGCATTCCTGCAGGACGTTTTGTATTCATTATTTGTAAATCATACCTTTTCCCTAGTTATTTGGGCCTCTTCCCCTGTTCTGTTTGAAACTCCAGTGCAGGGTTGGCTCTTGGTGAAGCCATTGCAGGCGGCAGTTCCCTCAGTAACAATTTCTTTCTTGCTCAGAAGCCTGAAGAGCTGTTGAGAGGGAGTTTGGACTGAGATCCAGGTAATCTCTGATGTTTGCTTCTGCCTGTTAAAAAGGTCAGCTTTCTACGTCTGAGATGGGAGTTTCTTATTTCAGCACTTACCTGCCCGTGAGTGTGTCTGTCTCACCCTGTGCTTTTGCAGAGGGGAGTGGAATATTTTTCCATGATGCTTATACCAATGAGATGGCTCCTTATTTAGCTTCATATTTTAAAAGCAGTGCAAGATCTGCATCTATTGGTCTTGTAAAACCCTAAAGAATAGCTGTTATTTGCCTTTTACTGGCATAAGAAAGATTTGAGTTATCCAGTTCAGGACATAAATTAGTACAGGCCTGATTTGAGGCTATGCTGCATTTCTTGTTATTTTGTTGTCTTTGCTGCTCTGGAACTATTCAATACTCCCTGCTCTATAAAGTAGTTCTTTAAAACACCCTCACTAAGTTCAAGAGAGACCAAAAGTTCAGGACCCAGTCCCAGCTAACATTTAAATAATGAGCTGGCATCTGCTTGTTTCTTTCCTTCAGTTTTAAATACAGTGCTAATACTTTACAGTAAGTTGTGCAACACACCAGAAGTTAAGCCACAAGTAATTTCTCAGATTTACCTGTCCCGTTTGTGATGGAAACCAGTGATATTTTCAGTCTATTACCTGACTCAAGCAGAGGGGAAGGATATTTTTAAAAAAAAAAAAAAGGCAAAAAGTTAAGAAAAGGGCCTTTGTCTTTTTGTGGAGGGAAGATTCAGGGGTTTTTTTGTTATAAGGCCTCCAACCTCATGTTTATAGAATGTATAGCAATCAACTATTACTGTATCTAGACATTGCCCAGCTGTACCATGGGAAGACTGAGAACACTTGCTGGTTTTAATCACCCTTCATGCAGCGAGTTCAAAGTGTCAGGAAAGCAAAATACTGAATCCCCCAGCACTCTTACGGGGTAGGCATTATGCCTGCTTTGAAAATGGGGCACAAAGAATTTATTATACCAGTAAACAGTCACAGCTACTTAGCATCAGAACTGGGATTAGAAAACATGCGACTGGACTTCTGCTCCCTCCTGTTCCCTTTTGAGAATGAATTGAGATGGAGAGTTAATCATAAAATAAAAACTCTGAACCCTTTGTTTCTCTGCAATTGTATTCAGGGACAAAAGGATGAGAGTGGAAAGACACATGTCCATGATCATTCCATGACACGACTGCAAACCATTACATGATACTCATCTTATACATGGAATTTTAAGGATTGGTACAGCAGATAAGGGTTATTTAAAAAAAAAAAGTATCATTTTTGAGAAGCAAATTACCATAAGAAAAGCCATAGTCAGTTATCCTTAATTAGACCCAAGGATTAATTCAAGCCAATAGCATGAATTAATATCACTACTGCTAAAAGCGCTTTTCTAGTTGATAAATGTTTTGATGACAATGTAACTGATGTGGTATATGCCATAACTGCCATTCTGCCTGCCGAAGATGTGCATCTCTACAACACACAGGGCATTTTGCAAATTAGCATCTGTCTAAACATGGAAGAGTTTTTATCGAGATTTGGATATAACTGAGCAAATATAGTCAACCCGTCACACACTGTGCTCTGCTACTGCACCTTGCATTGAAGTCCAAGCCTCTTCCTCTGGATTATTTTTATCTTTATTTTAGGAACTCTACAACTACATCCCATTCTTTCCTGAGAAAGTCTCTTCCGGGCCACTGTTCCACATGCAGCATGTCAGTCCTGGTGTGTAGCATCCAATAGCTTCTTCCTGCTATTCCAGTCATGGGCGCTGTAGAAGGCCTACTGGCACACGTCTGTTCTCTTAACTAAAGCATAATCTGTTCCTTTTCAGTTTTTCTCTAAATTAAATTAATGAAATTCATTCCTAACAGTACTGTCTTTGCAATTTATTACTGAACTCCACAATGGAGACTCAGTTGTGGTTTCTAGAGAAAGACTTTGGACGAAGCAGTTATGATCGAGTCCAAGGAAAATGTATGATCCTGTGAGTTTTAATAGCAAGTCTAGGAAATTATATTAAAAAATTGCTCACTGCAGTGAACAATTAATCTAGAGCTGCTGTAAAATTTCAGTTGGTTGGCCAGAAGACAATTAGCTGCTTTTCTCTGCTGCCTGTATATATAGTTTGTAGGCTGTGCAGCAAATCTCTGAAGATTTGACCCAACTGTGTTCACTTGAGTCAACTTGAATGAGGTGCAAAAATTATTTAGCTCTGTTACGTTTAATTCTTAAAAAGCAGAGGCTTTCTAGTTGTGAAATTTCTGAAATCTTGTACCATTCCTAAAGTTTAATATGACTGGAGGTGCCACAGCCTGTTTTTATTCGCTTGACATCATCTCTCAACATTTCTGTAGTTCTATTAACAGTTGCAAATATGATGTACCCAAATAGCTAAATAAATAACTCCTTTTTTCTTTTTTTTTTTTTTAATGTTTACAAATAATTACATAAAAACTGAGGTACCAGCAACAAGTGCCAATAGACCCGATGTCATTTCCAGTGGAACCACTGGAGCTATTCTTAGTCATCACCAACTTCTCAAACAAATTGATACCAAAGGGTTTGAATTGGTTTGCTTTTGCAGGAATTCCACTGTTATCAGCCTCTTAGTTTTATTTGTCTTAGTATTGTGAAAAGGGTTGCCAAAACAGCCCTGCAGGACTGATCCTCCCTGCAACACAGAAGAGATAACGTGCTTCTACAGTGCTGCTTTGTGCACGTATTTAAGCAAGGACCTTGAGGACTGAGTTGTTATCCTAAGAGGTGAAAAACTAATTTGAGTACAGTTTCATGGGTCTGTGATTTTCTTTGGACAATCTCAAATACTATTTTTCTGTATTAGGCAAAGCCAAAGGGGGATGTGTCATGCTGCGGTCTCAGCACAAAAATGACTCCTTGCATTTTTCTGAATTCATTTTCCATCTTAGGCCTTAACTTTCAAAGAGGTTTCTAATGATTCATATTTCCAAGGGAAGTACATTCCAATTTAAGCAAGTTAGGTAGATAAATAAAAATTTATCATTTTCAAATGTGACATAAATGCCAGTTTTATTGGGGAAATACTGACTAACTCTATTTCCTAGTGAGAGGATTCAGAAGAAATAGGATATAAAGGCCAAGACAATGCCACTGAAATTCCAGAATATCTTGAGCCACAGGATTTTTATTTTTTTCCCCCCAAATTATGAAGAGAAAAAACTTGGCTGATTTATGTCCCCTCCCCTCTTCTTTCCTCTGGGTAATATCAGATCAGACATGTTTGGAAAACAATCATGAACCCACACGGGTTTGGGTTTTTTTCTGCTTTTTATGGACTATTATCTTTAACTTGTAGACAATTTTTTTAATGTGCTTTTGTGGAAGAACTTAGGATAGTCTAACTACTGAGTAGCAAGGCTTCCTAAAATGCTATACCAGTTTTAAAAAAAAAAAAAAATAAATTCAACATTATAAGTGGAAGGATGTTAAAAGGTAAAGCTCTTGCAATCTGACTTTGCAGGTTTAGGAGACAGACAAAATATAGCCAAGCAACTTTCCTTTGCGTAAAAATTTTGCAGTGTACTAGAGCTATGCTGATCTATTACAAATCTCAAAAGCTAGATGGTAATACTTCCATTTTCAGCCTGATCAGACTAAAAGATGTTGACTATTAAAACAGCTACTGGTACAGCAGAAAAATACTACCCAGCATTCAGACTGGTGTGCTTGGCTGTACCTGGTTTATTTTGTACATTTGTTACATTTTAAGGGAGGATGAAACTGCTGATGGTTTTGAAATATTGTAAATATTTCTGGTAGAAATTGATTACTGGCTAAATTGCAGGTTAGGCTGAAAAGGGTGCAAATGCAATTCAGTGTATGAAAATATAATGTTAGTATATACCTACAGCTTGTCGTATATATAATTCACAGCTGTTCATTCTCACTTGTTCTTTCATACGTTTCTGCGCCCTGGGTCACAGGGAAGTGAAACTGGTTGTGACTGGAGAGGCAGTTTGTTTCAGCAGCTGGGTGTTTTGTTTTCTGGATGATTTCTACTCTTTTTTTACAGCCATTGCAGCTATAGAGGATGATAACTGAATTTTGCTCCTGAGAGCGTTTTTAAAAGCACCAGGGGCACAGTATTCACTAAATAGGCCTTGGTTGCACTTAATAATGCTGTCAGTGCCTAGTTTGTTCCTGCTTGCTTAATAGCCTTCTCCTCATTTTGTAAGAATTATTGGTATATTGGTTTGATTGTCAGGCTTCTGAGCAATAGCAGTTACTACCCTATTACTCTACAGAACTGCTAAATTGCCGAGGGCAGATTGGGGGATGGAGGTATATATCCAGATTCCCTATTGCCCTGTACTCCAGATACTGACTATATAGGCTGAAATAAAGCTACATGATTATCTAAGGGTAGCCATCATAGATAATTATAAAAATCCTGTCCATGTCTGAAATGCACGCCTTTCAGTGAAACATGGCAGCTACCATAGCACAGCAAGAAAGGAAAACTTCTCTAGCAAGTGTTGTACAAAGCACGCTGCGGCCTCTAAACCCCACTGCAAGCTGGAAGAGATTCACTCTGCTTCTGCCATGCTGGTACAGTATGTTGAGTGTAAAACAACGTAAGCCATAGGATGCTGTCTGGCGGTGGTGTGAGTAGATACCTGCCTGTAGAGGTTAAATGAATAGACAAGGAGGAGCAAACAGTCCTGCAGTCCACTCTTGCCTGCCTAAAAACGTAAACAGAAAGGCTCCAGTGCTGCAGGGCAGGCAAGGAACTATGGTTTGCAGGGGAACTGAACAGCCAAGCGTTGATAAGATTTCTAGCACATCCTAAAACAGCTTTCTGCTGCTTCCACGGGGCACCGAGGAGCAGTCTGAACTAACACTGTCCTCCCTCTAAAAATGTTGGCATAGGCTCATGATGTGGGGAAAGGTGGAGCTAGGGAGAGTGTTTTAAAAACCGTTCAGCAAAGCCGTAAATTACAGTAGCCCATTGAGCTGTTCCAGTTTGTATCCAAGACCCAGCAAGTCTCCTGTGACCCACTGCCTTGAAGGCTTGAAGGAATTAATTGGAAGGAATCTGAGGAATTAATGGAATTAGTGACATTGAGATTGAGTTGTGCCTTATATGCTATACCTCTCCAGATCTCTGTGTGTATATTACTGTAAACAGTCTTTCTGATGGGGTTGTCAAAACATCAAAATCAAATAAAAATGCTGGTACACTAATTATCAGCTTGAAATAGGCCACGAGCCCTAAATAGGACTTTGTTAGGAGTATTTCACTAGTTGAGTTCATATTACTCTTCAGACGTTAGGAAAAAAACCTAAATGTAGACAGCTGTAGAAAAACTGAATAAAATAAACCCTAAATACAGAAAGAATTATAAATATATAATTTGCTGGATAGATATTAGATTGTCCTGAGGTGTCCTAGGGTGCTGAGGTGAGTACAAGCCCTTTCAGTTCTCTTCTTGAAGTCGGGGTTTAGGAGTTGTAGTAAAGAATTGAGGTACCTTTAGTCAGTTTGCTTAGTGTCACAGCATCTGTTTCTACAATAGGGGTAACAATATATTTATTCCATCAGAAGGCAATGAGATTTAATGTCACAGAATTTATGTAGGTCTGGGTAAATTTGAAGTGCTGGACAAAGCAGGGTAGGTGCATGGCCGAAGGTCTGAACTCAGTGGGTGAAAGGAAGGATCCTTCAGTCTGCTTTCTGATCTGCTAGTGAAAGCTAACAAGTGCCAATAAACTAAACTAGGTTTTTCATTGAGAAAAAAGTAAGCATAAATTTTCACTTCCTTGCAATCCTATTAAAGAGTAGGAGACGTACTCAGCTCTCAGCCTGGAGCAGAATTGAAGTTCTGTACTACTTTGCTGCTGTTCCAGACAACCCAGTTTCTTCCCCATCCTTCAAAAACAAGCCAACTCGACCAACCAAAAGCCCTGTTGCTGGGAACAGCGTGTGATCTAAGAGAGAACTGTGAATTTGGAAATGTATTTTCTTAGTCTTTTACAAGACAATTTGGCATTCATCAGAAAACTCCCTTTCAAGTGGTGGTGTTTGCCGCTTTGAGAGCGCAGAAGGTCTTAGCTGAAGAAGTTGCCTGTGGGTTACAGCGATCTCCTGCGAGGTACTCCACGTTGGAGCAGCCTCTTACTGTGGTCCCTGTCTATCTGTGCACAGGAGTGAGCTCCCTTCAGAGAGCCATGGTTAGGCAGAGGCTGCAGGGGAGGGTGGAGGAGAGGGAAGGTCTGCTGGAAGCCGACCCGGAGCCCTGGGCGACTGGCATGGCATGAAGGCGGGTGGCAATCCCTCTGAGGGGGGTGTCTTACGCACGTCCCTGCAGACAGGTCCGTGCAGGCTGCTGGATGGGAAGGCCTTCCAGGCACACAAACCTTTCTCGCCGAGCAGCGCTGCGCCAGGGTGCTGCGGCCTGGATTTCGGAGGTTACGTTTGTGTTGGCTGCGTTCCGTGTTCACAGAGGAGGAAAGGCTCAAGACCTCAGGCTATCGCTGGGTGGTAGCTATTTCTACTTGAAGACGTGTAGCTGCCTGAGAACAGCATGCTTTTGTTTTGTTTTGTTTCTTTTTTTTTTCTTCTGGTGGAAGTTTTATTAATTCATTGTGATTATTTTTTAGCGGTTGGCAGAGAAGCGAATAGACGCTTTACTTCTCCAGAAGGCTTATGGAATAGAATTGCATAACTTTGTACTTTTCCTATGCAAAGCAGAATAAATTGGATGTAAATACAGTGGCCAGCCTCTGAAAGATTCCTTGGTTTCTTCCGACTCCTATTTATACCCAGTGAAATCCAGTGACTATAAAATGACCTCTGCTGCTATGAATTGCCTCGCTGAGGGAGGAAAAGAGGAGTAGCTTGGGTAGAGATACCGTGGCAAAGCAGGAGGAGGACGTCCTGTCCTAGGAGCTCTAATAAGGTTGCAGCTAGCAGCAGTGTGACCTGAGCAACAGCTCTCTAAGCTTTTAAAAGATGCTTGTGAGCCTTCTAGAGAATCGTTACTTTCCATGCTGATTCTGTGCTGTTGGACTGTTTGATTGTGCTTGGGTGTTGTTGTTTTTTTTTCCTCCCCTGGATGTGATGAAAATAGGTACAGCTGAAATTCCTCTGAGGCAAGGCCAACACTTGTTGCTACATTGCTTATAGGATTAGGAAGTGTTTCTCAATGGGTTTCCAGTGGTTTGTGTGTATGTATCTGTTATTCAGGGAATTATGCCAAACACTGGTGACATTGGTTGAGATGTGAATTTGAACAGCTCTCAGCACAGAGGCCTCTTCTTTGCCTTCAGCCAGGGGAGGTGCTATGCCTTTGTGTCCAAAAACATCCATATGCTTCCCTCTGACATGAGCATCACCGTTACAGCCTATGCCTCTATCACGTATAAAGAAGGTGGCTGTAACAGGTACTTTCATCTGATTTGGATTAGCAACAGTTGTTAAGTGTGGGCACTTGTCTGTTGCTTATGCCTGCAGTGAAGGAGCTTCGTGCTTTCTTTGTTAACTACAACCATTTCAGCACCACAATTAAAATTATGTTGAGTATCTTTGTTAGTTAGGCCTTGATTAAACATCAGAAGTGGTGTTTGACTTTGAACGTAGGAATTTCATTTATTATAAGGCTTTTTTCTTGTGATGGCTGGGCTCTGTAGAGTGCTTGACATTATTTTCATTCCTCCCCGCAGAACTCAGAGATGCTGAGGCTGGTGGCCGCTCAGCTCAGAGTGTGGGACACCTACTGGGATGAGTGCTGGGTGGGTGTGGTGCTTTGCTTGGATTGGGGATGATAAACTGTTGGGTTTTCTCTTCTGTATTTGGTTTATCTGAGCCAAAATAGTTTACATTTTCTAAGAATGAAGGTATGTGTATATATTTAACCTCCTCTCATAGTAATACAAGTATGTTTGGTTTGCTCCTGGAGCCCAGAACTGTCTCGATTTGTGCAGAGGCTTTTCACCTCAGAAGCCTCTTCTCCTGCAAGGTGAGCCCCTGCGGAGCGTCGCTGCAGAAGGCAGCTTCGAGTGCCCAGTACCTGTGGGCACTTGAAATTCTCTCTTTAAAACTCTTATTTTGTTTAAGAGCTCTCAGTATTGCAGTTCAGACTTTTGCTTTTTTTCTGTCTGTAACTCCCTGCTTTCTCCAAAAATGCTTAGTTTTAAGGAAGATTTCTTGTGAATATTAGGTACAAGTCCTGCTGTGGTCACTGACAATTTTTGACTCCTTTTGTGGCATATGGCTACTGATGTTGAAGAAAATCTCCCCGAAGAAACAGGAGTTGAAAAAAAAGCTACTTCAGCGTGTGTCTTAGATGAAGTTCACGAATGGCCCTATTACTGTGACAGACAGTGGTAATTTAGGGTTCTTCCTTGAGCAGACCGATGCCAGTCTGGAGGAGCTGTAAGAGGTTCCCAAGGAGAAGGCTGCAGTTGTCACAGCTGTTTGAATCATGCTGCTTCACCCCAGTTTTTCTCTGTTCCCTTTTTCTGTTTCCAGGATTGCTGCCTGCCCCATCTGGCTTTGTGGTATTGCTGGGTGCGCTTGCCTTTTGCTAGTGCCTCAACAGTGGGCACCATTGTCTCCACCCCGCTCTTACTGATTGCTCCAGTGCCTCATTAAAAGCTCTGTCCTTCAGGGGAAGGGAGAGGTGCCTTCTCAGGGACCGCCATGAAGAATGGCTGAGGATCAGTAAAACTTCTTTTCCTTCTCCTCCAGCAGGCAGAGTCAGCATCCCAGCCCTGCTGACTGTCACTTGTACTTGCAGCTCTCTAGTGACGTTGCTTGAGCACAGTGAAAACCACAAAATACGTGGACTAATAAGGGCGGAGTAATTTGGGATTATTGGAAGTGTCCTTGTGCTTGCTCTCCCAGCTCAATAGGAAGCTGTTAAGAGTTTTCCTAAATGGTGTTGCATGCGAAATGGGGAATTCTGCTCTGTTCTTTTAACAAACAGCTATTTCATGAGAGAGTGGGGGTTTTTTTCACCTCTTGGTACATTCCAAAAGACTTTATACCTTTGCTGGTTACTGATTGATAGTTCTGTGCTGAGCTCCCTTTAATTTTGCAATAAACTAACAAGGAGGCTGAGACCACAAGTTTACAGAAAATGACTTATTTACTCAACTGGATTTACAAGGATGACAAAGTCAGATTTAGTAGTTTCGGTGTGGTCCTAGGATGGGCAGGAGGAGTACTTGAAAATTTGTACTGTATAAATAACCAAACAAAAAATAGTTTGCTTATTCTTCTGTGTAGAGCAGTCGTATTTCAGTTCTTAGGCCAACTCTCTCCCAGGACCTGGAGGGGCTTTCCACTCATGCAGGAAGTGGGCTATTCCCAACAAATGGGGGTGTTGGGAGTTTAGGCACCTTAAATAAGTATTTTTGCTTTTCTAATGTGCTTCCAGAAAACTGGCATCTGCTGAAGTGGCAAGAGTGGAAGGAGGTTCTATTTTCACAACAACATGTAAAGAGTTCAAGAGAACATTTACAGCAGTGTTGACTTCTAGATTAATCTTAGAAGTAGCAATGATCTGTCTAGAACATGAACACTATTTTCCTTGAGAATTTCTTGTTTCCATTTTTTTCCAGGTATCAGCACCTATAAAAATTTGGGAAGTGATCAGAAGAATAGGCAGTTTTTTTAAGGAGTCTAAAATTAGAAACTTGAAAATATGTTCCCACTGTCTCCTTGTCTTTATCTCCAGGTTTTCTACTGTAAGGAAAAGGATTTGTCTCGATGTCGTAACACTTCTAATGGTTAGAAGGGGTTATTTTACAATCTAAGGTTGCTATGCTGAAATAAAAATCATAAGATTGGGAAATTGTGTGGTCAGTCAGTTGTGTGGTATTTTAAGTAGCAGACTTTTTCCCAGAAATGATTTTGAAATTTGAATCTGAGTGAATTTCTACAGTGTTTGTAATTGTTGGAATTGGAAGGCTGTGGACTGTAAATTTTCACTTGTTAAATAGCTAGTTTAACCAGTTGCAAGTGAATAGACTGAAAAGTTAAAGGCTCATTGAACTCCATGGAAGACTGCATGGGGCAAGTTTCCAGTGTTACTGAGCTTGTCTAGCTGACCTTTTTGTGTAGGTTGTTTTTTTTTTCCTCCTCTTTAAGCAGTGGAGGATGTTTTCCATTCATGCACAGTCACTGGCTGAAGAAGCCCTACGCTCTTCAGTCATCACAAGGTAGAAACAGAAAACAGTAACACAACCTCCTTACCTGTTGCACATGTCAGGACACAGTTTTATGTGGAGAGTTGTAATTTTTTTTATGACTTTTAATGCCTTAGTGGTAATGAAAGTACCTCTGGTAACAAAAATATTTTGTTCCATTACTTGATGGTGGAAATAGGACCTCCTCTTAAAATACTGGGTATTTTATAAAATACAGTGTATGTGTTAATGTAATTAAAATACAATATTGTGTATTTTAATGTGATAACATTAGCAACATTCTCACCGTTGAGCGTTCTCCTGGAAGAGGAGATGCTCATGATTGGCATTGAACCTCTTAAGTGGAAGCTGTGCTTGGCTGGTAACGATGCCCGGTATCTGACAAAAGGAACCGCAACAGAGGCAACTTTTCCTTACCTACTTAGACTGAGGACTTGGCAGGTCTCCTGTACTAAACAGGGCAAATCTAATCTCTACTTCAATGGCAAATCTCCAACGAAAAGTTGAGGAAGTGCTATTGCTAGTTCAGTGGAAGGCACTCTTTCTAATAAGTCTGCTTGGACTTGTGACCCCAGCCTGTTTCCAGGCGCTGTTTAGCAGTGACAGGTGGTTTCTTTCAAGTGTGGCACCTAGGAGACCAAAAGCAGATACTCTAACCTTCCACTTCATAATGTGGGTGATTTGTAACACATGGGATCATTAAGATCAGAACTAGCATTATGTTCTGTGCACACAGGTATGAATCAGTGTGTGAGACTCAGCTGATGCTGGCTGTGCACAAATGTGATTACTCATCAGAGACTCACGCATCTTTCACTCCTCACCTCCTTTGGCCACCTGTCTGTTCTCTCCAAATTGTACTCAGGCTTAACTGTTCCCTCAGACACCTATTTGCAGCTTTCTGAGCCATTTCAAAGGGTAGCAGAATGGCGTGGAAGGATGTCTTTCAGGTTGGCGAAAGAGGCTTTGGGGAAAAGTTAATACATTCTTTAGATGTGACACTGGAATCGAGTGGTGTCAACATTCAGGGCTTCAAGTTGAATGTCTGTAGGATTGGGAACTGCTGAAAACATAGGGTCTTATTTGCATGGCACTATTAACTGCCAAAGTATTGTGACCTTATTTTTACCCTGGGAAAAATAAATCTTAGCACTTTCCAGTAAGGGCACGTGATTGGAATTTTGAAGGTAGATATATGTATTCAGAGGGGTTCTCTAAATGTGAGCGTCTTAACTTCCTTCTTTGGAACTGGAGCTCAGTAAGGACCAGCTTTTTTGTTAGCAACCCACAGCTTGTCTGAGCCAGCACGAGTCTGGAGCGCTCTACCCACCTGCAGAGTGATGGTCAAACTGTGTTATGGTGGGTGCACAAAGACGAGTATTAATTGTGTAATAGGAGTACCTATACCTGATGGAAGTACCTTGCAGTAAGCGAAGCTGCAGAAGGGTGACAGAGAATTTGATGTCAAGTTTAGTGCTTAGCCAACAGCCTCTTGGCTTGTGCTTATGGGAGAACTGAATCTCTGCATTAGCTCTGCAGGCTTGCAGAAATGAAGAATAATTTTCAGTTAATTCCAAAATAAGCATTCTGTACATGTATATGGCTTCATCTCAGAGGAAGCATGCTTATTCAAGACAGAATTTAAACATGTATTTAAGCAAATGTTTAACTATCAGTGAAGTCATGGAACTAAGAATACACTTAATTCCCATCCTTAGAGCAAGCCAGAGAGGAGCATTTACTTGGGTACATCTCTGTGTTTTTGAACTGACTTTTTAAACAGCATAGCAGGGTTTTTAGGATATTGTTAGTATCAAATAGTTATTGAAGGATGCATCAGAAATTGAAATCTAAGTTCAGAGATGTAGCTTGAGTTAAACATAAAGGGTGAAGAAGATTTACAGTTGTACAGTGAACAGTGCAGTGGAGATTCTGCTTGAAGAGGAGGGCAAAACTGAAAGACTTAAAAAAACCCCACGCAGTTGCATTATTCTTATTGTTTTCTTTTCTTTTGATTTTTGAAGACTTTAAGACTTTAACGTTAGTTTCCTTTGAAGGAGAGCAATATGAAATATGGTGTGTTCAGGTCTTTTTTTTTTTATTTTAAAAAGTTCCTTAAGCATGGTAGCTTTTCTTTAAAATGTGGTGTATAAATAATAGAATAAGTGATGGCACAGTACAAAGATTATTTTGGCAGAGGTCTGGGATGACTCCATTGCTTACAGAGCGTTTGACACTTCTGAATAATGTGATCATTGCAAAAGTGTGCCAATGAAAACTTCATACCCCACCAGTACATGTGCGTGTGTAAGTTTGTTAGTGTGTTCCGTTTCAGCACATTTTCTAGCACTAAATCAAGGAAAAGCTTCAGTGTTGTGCCATATTGTTGGTGTATCTTAGCCTGGTTGCCTGAGGAGTCTCAATAGACAAGTGAGGCTGTGGGATTTGTGGCACACACAGAAAATGAAGTGAAAACAATGTTAAGAAGGAAAGGTCTCACATCCTGTTCCTTATCCCTCCTGACTTTTGGCTGCCCACTCCTTTCATTTGTCTTGAACTAGTTTTGATGTTCATCCTATCACAAAGATGAACTTGCTCACTAAAACGGAAGATAAGTACCCTGGCAAGAAGAAAGGGAAAAGCGTCTATTTTCTTCTTTGTTATTAGATTGAATCTTATTTTGTAAACCAGTGGTGGCTGCAAGGCTTTTGGATGGTTTTAGGTGCACACAGCCACTCTGGGGGAAACAGCAGAGGGGAGTGATGTGTTTCTTGTGTGTTTGCTGTTGGCAGTATTGCAAATTGTACCTCAAGCACCTTAGCGTAGGTGTGAGACCAAACAAGGCTGTTATCTACTATATCTGTGTTTGCTGCAGTGGTCATAAATGTCCAGTCCCAAAAGGTGCAACCTATGGTTAAGCTGGGCAGGGTTGTGGCAGCCAACTGAAGTTTGTCCAGAGCTTGCAGTCAGTAGCACAAGAGCATGAGGGACATCACTATGGGGCTCTGAAGGTCTCGAGCTCCTGCTGAGTAGATGAAGATTTGACTTACAAACTTTTCAATTTAGTCCTGTTGATAGAGCCCGTAAAGCTCTGGGGCATCACTGTGCCTGGTTCCAAGCATAGAGATGTGTGGGCTGATGAGAGCAGTGAGGAAGAGTCACGGTCTTGGTAAAGGTCTCAGTGTCTATCACATTGTTGGTAGCTCACATCACACTGTCTGAAGAAGAGTCAATGTCCCTCAGCGCCACCGCTGCCACTACAACTGTGATCTGATACAGCTTCTGTGGGACCTTGAAAGAGAAAAAGAAAATGCAGAGTGTGTCATATCATACCACTGAAAGTGTTAGAAAGGAGGAGGAAGCCATGATCATAGGGAGGGAGGAATGGTGGAGGGAAGAGCAGAAAAATTCCTCTTCCTTTTAGCAATGGCAAGCTGTTAAATTATTCCAGTAGCATCATGAACCCATCCAGAGAGTACCGTGTAGGATTCCTTTCTCCCTTCCTCCTGTGTCAAATACAGCTGAAGACAGGCCATTAATTTAAAAGAGAGTTTGTTTGGAGTGGAGTCTGTTCTCAGTGCAGGCAGAAGGATCACTTTGGTTCTTTGGGGAAAAAAAAAAAAAAAGTTATTTCTGGAGTTTTTGCCAGTCTGCTAAGTGGAAACTGATTGTAATTGTGGAAAGTGCTGCTGCTTAGAGATCCAAAGCATTAGGAGATAATTGTGGTTATACTTCTGTTCTTCTCTCTGTGGCGTTCACAGTGTTTACCCTAATGCTTTCTGTTACTAGAAAAGAGTACATGTTCAAAGGTGCAAGGAACTGTTCTTCTCTTGCAAACAAGACCATTGGTGATGCTGTCAGAGGAGAGCACTGTGTGGGCACTACACTCTGGTGTTTTAACAGCATCTTGTGATCCTGAAAAAAGCTGAAAAATCCTCTTGTGTAGAGATAGCCCTGTGAAATTTAGTACCCTTGTGCTTCAGATCAGTGAGGCTGTATCCCTACAGCACCTTTCTCCATGGCACTGTGGAGAATGAAGTGTGTAAGTTGTGTGGAAATTATTAGGAAAACAGATCTCCTATTTGTCTATGAAGAAAATGATGCTTTTTGCAAGAAGTATCAAATTGCTCATGGAAGAATGAAGCTCTTCAGAACTGTAATTTCATTTTAGATGTCTGTATGTATCAAGAACATACTGTTGTTTAGTATTTAATCTTTTTAACAATATCCCTTTTCCTACACTTCTTGCAGTTTCTGCAGGTAGTTCAAAATTTTCTGCATGTTGAATTTACTAAAGGTCAGAATAGAGGGTTGCCTAGGTGCTGTGTCTGGAGGATTCTGCCTTCCAGTAGCAATAAAAATTCATTTTCCTTCCCCCTCTCCCTGTCTGTTTGCAGGTTATCTTGACGAATCAGATTACCACATCGTTGAGCAATGGCCTTGCGATCCAGGCAGACCTGGTGTCTCCAGCTGATGATTTGTCCCTGTCTGAAGGTAAGAGATCCCTTCTATCAGAACTGAAACTCTACACGGACACAAATCTGCATTGTAACATGCAGTCTTCTGTTGAAATACAGGGGTCTGTGAGAGTCGAGTTATCAAGTCTAACATAAAACAGTCTGGGAACAAAATTATTTTTCAGTTTCTCTGAAACACCAGTTATAAATTAAAAGAAAATAAGTGTATTAACTAAAAGGACCTGGCACTTTCTGAGGTGCTGGGAATGAATTTTCATGCTGTGTCAGTCCTACAGCACATTCCTCAGTATTGTACTTCCAGTGACATGCATTTAGAGCATTATTTTCTCAGTCTTCTGGAGCTGTGCTAGAGTTAATGCACGGGTTAGGCTACAAATATGATCTTATCTACTGATCATAAGTGATTCCAATGAGAAACAGCTGGTCACAAATGAAAGAGAGTGAATATTCAGGCCTGTCCTTTGCATTGTGCTCGTCTGGTTTTTAAGTACAGTTCCTCGAATTGCTGGTGTCAGTGTTGTGTGAATGCAGCATGAAGTTTTGTGTGATCCCATATTTCTTTTTTCTGTAGAGAATTAGAGACAAGCACACATTTTTGGGCAATAGTGAGAGCTTACTGTGCTAAGAAAAAAATAATTCTGAATCAACATTTGCAAGGTAATATAGTAATTTCAGCTTTCCCCACTTGCAAAGAACAGTCAGAGTACCCTCAGTCAGGGAGAGATGCAGAGAAGTTTGCTATTTAGAGTTCAGTTTATGCATAGACCCAAATGTATGATGCAAAGCAGGGGCATGGTAATCGCACGTAGACTTTCTACTCTGTATAATAGGGGTATTTCCCTTCTTTCTCGCCTTGTTGCACTTTCTGGTGGTTCTGAGTGTTCACAAGCAGCCCTTTCAAGCTTGTCTGACTAAACGCAAGAACAGCTCGGTGGCAAAACCAACTAAGCAGGGGCTAAAGCTGATATTATTTCTGCAACTCATTTCAATGGGCAAGAGGTTGAAGATGGATTAAACAGTAGATTAAAGGGTAGCAAATATCTTCAGTGTAATGCTTCAACACTGATTGATGTGTTTACTTCATAATTTTGTCAATAGGAGCTTGAGCAAAGCACAGCCCCTGAAATAATTTTGGAATTCTACTTGTGGCTTTTGTTGGCTCCATCCATTGCCAAAGTATCTCTGAAGTTCATTGCTTGAATATCGCTCCTATCTCTGTCAGAAAGAGTTGAAATTTGGTAATTAGATTTGGAAGAGGAAGGCATCATTTTTCATTTTTATGATTTCCTTCTTGGCACAAACTTTTTGCACACTGTCTCATTAAATGTTCTTGATTGCAGGACTCATGCTTTTCTTTGTCCTTTGGAATTGCTCTGTATGAGCTTCCTCTGAAAAGAAAGGCATAGCTGATTCTGAAGTGGGAGTAATAACAAAATACGTTCTCTGTAAAATGCGTTCTGTTCTTGTGGTTAACATATTTGAAGAGTCTTTGGAAAAAGTGTGCAATAGCTGTAATCGGTCTAAATTTTCCTGCAAATATGAAAAATTCTCAATGCTGGTGTGAGCCATAGTTCAATAGTATCAAGACTGTGTAAGAGGTGGTATGATGATTTTTGTAGCAGTTACAGCTTATTAATGAAGCTATCATGTTGTGTCTAAACTCTCTACCGCCATTATTTTTCACCTTTTAACCCAAGAATGGGTTAAAATGTGTTGGTCCTCCCGTGTGTGTTGTTTTCCTTGCAGGGATTGTAAAATTCTTTCCTCCTCTTCCTTCCTTCCCTCTTCTATCAACTGACATTGACACAGCGTTTACATACTTATTGGATAAAGGGAGAGCACAAGAGCATCTCCACACCACATGGGTCTCTCCTTCTGTCTTTCTTATCCATAATATGGCTGCTTCTGGATTTCCAGTTTGCTTCAGTTTTAACCTGTTCTGTCTACCTACGAGAAAAAGTGGAATTCAGCATTTGATTTCCATGTTTATCTTGCTATCAAAAGATACAAGTGTAGCCAGTGTTTTTCTTTTTTAATATCAAGGCGTTGACTTGTCCTGAAAAAGTCCTCCCTAATATATTTCATGTTAGCTATTGAACAGTCTGAAAGTAGCAATACTTTAATCTTGTGACAATCTTGGGTACTCTAAGAATCCATAATGAATTAGTCATCTAGGATTAGTTTGGTACTCATAATACTGCTATTTTACAAGTGTAGAATTTGCAGGCGAGTAGCCCAAGTGCACCAAGTGAATATGTTGCAGAGGCAGGAACAGAGGCCAGATTCATGACTGGGTTCTTACCTCATTCTTCCTTTTCACTCATCACCATCTGAAGCTGAATTTGAACCAGTGACCTAGATGTGAAAGGACCCATAGCACATTATTAGTCCTGTAAGCAACTCAGACCCCGTGGTTTGTATATGTCTAATATGTTGTTTTAATCCTATCTGAAATCAGAGTCCCGGCACTGTAAATGGTTTGCTAAAAGGGTAATCTTTCTTAGAGGCAGAAATGAAAATTTCAAACTGAATGTGTTATTAGAAAGAAATGGAATGTTACAGTGGTTTTTGGTTTTGCTTCTGATTGTGCTTTAGAAGGGAATTGCTTGGGTTATGTGTTAGATTAGGCAAGAAACCAAGGAAGCTGTTCATCTGATGTGTGACAGAAAGTTAATCTGATGAACAAGCTGAAAGGATATTGTCAAGCTGTTTCAGGCTCAAAGCTTGTCTTCTGTAAAATTGTAATCTAGTGCATGAAAACTTGTGTCCTAAAAACGTTAGTTTTTTATGAGAACACTAAAGACTTTATAAAAGCAGTGCTGATTGTAAAATCCCACCACTCATGTAGCGACCTAAGAATTGTTGAACTGTGTCTGTTGGTGGTACTTGTAGGAAATGGTTATGTCCAGCTCAGTTCCCAGATCTATGCATGCTTCTGCTTCAAGATAGAAAACAAAATGCTTAGTTTTCTACAAATTAATTTGCTGAATAAAATACAAAAGTTTCTGTACCTGGGGGCTGAGTCCTTGCATTTATTTGACCTTTACAGACTTGCCAGATTATCATCCGAAGGAGTTCAGTAAGACTAATAGTGTTCTTCTCAAGCTCTAAAACTCTTAGGCACGTAAGGCTGTCACTTCTTCTCTAGGAAGCAAACACAGTTTTCATTTATAGCCATGCCATTCTCGTGTAGTCTTTTTGCAAGCCCTGTGGTTGTCGAGGATAGACTGGAGCATGTTGTGAATACTGCTATTTCGTGTTCATCCTTACTTTATGAAATAGCCTCTGTTTAGCTCTTCTAGTCAAAGACAACTTTGAGAAGCCTGAAGTTATGTTAGATTGCAGAGATGGTCAGATGAGCCCGGGACTATCACTAGGCTTCAAAATGTGGCTGAAGAATTAATACTTAATTATTTAAACATGTAAAAAGCAGCCCTTAACCCAATTAAAATATTTTTAATAATTTACAAAAATATTTAAACTGCATTAGGCTAAATGAACAATAGAAATGGAATGCAAGCAAAATATTTTATATGACTCTTAATTGATGGTTTTAAACAAGTTACCCATGGCTGTGACTGTACTATTTTTCTTATTTTTGCAAAGTTCAGACATCTGGGTTTTACCTAATGTAGAGAGTTGTTAAAAATTAATTCTAAGCCTGCGTGTTTGAACGATAACTGGATGGTGACATTTGTGTGTTTCATTTGTGTGCTGTGAAGAGATAGGACACTATGACCCACTTGAGGTCCCTTCTAGTCCACCAGTGCCTGTTCTATTAATACATCTGCCAGCTGCAAGCTCCAGCTTCCTCTTGCAGACATCAAAGCCAAACTCCATCTTTCTTGGAAAAAGCTCAGGGGCGTGTTGGCATGAACAAGAACGGCATCCCCCTCCCAGCGTGCACAAAGCATCAGGCAAAAAAAGGAATGCTGTCTCAGGCTTCTTCAAGTCTCAGCTAGCACTTTCAAATATTTGTTTGAAAAAGTCAGAATTATTTTGTGTTTAAAACTGTCTGTAAACTTGTGCTAGCTCTGGGGAGGCCAGCGTTCAATCTTCTCCCATTTGTGTTCATCAAGCGGTTTGTCATAGCATTGTATATTTTTAGTGTGTGGTGTGAGCAATGAGTTTAGTCTGACCTTTCCATCTTTGTTGCTGTGATCTCAAATTCTTTTAAGCTGTTGAGCAGAAGTAGGCTTTCGTGTTGTGGAGACTGGAAAAAACTAAGTTACCATAATATCTCCCACCCACAGGACTTTCCTGCTTTAGTTTAGTGCAGAAGATTTGAAGCTGGAGTCATTGGCTTGTCTTCTTTGCTTTGCCCTTAATCTCCTGTCAGATTGTGGTTAAATCATTTTATTCTTCATGCCTCAGTTTACCATTTTTTAAATGTGGGGATATATTTTTATTTTGCAATTTTTTTTTCTTTCTTAATATTTCAAGATATTCCTGTGTGGAAAATAATGAGTTGACCTGCCGTTCACTCCAGAGTAAGACCAGTTCTTTAGTTTATTACTTCTCTCCCTTCAAATCCCTTTTTTCGGTCCTGGTACCGAACGGAGAGAAAACCCTGAAGGAATTGCCAAGAGAACTGAGGGGGGACCCCAGAGATCAGAGGCTGGTTTGGTTTGTTTATTTATTGATTTATGTATATACTTATGCTTAAGGTTGGACGTGCAGGTGACTTAATAAAAATAGAAATAATATTCTGTGAGAACACAAACATACCTGTTTTGCAGGAACTGTGAACTTATGAATGAAGCAGCTGTTAAACAAGTTTCTAAAACACTTCCTCCTTGTAGTTTTCAAGCTAATGCAGTCGTAACGCATGTCTTAGTGAAGTGCTCCAGCACGGTATGAATTTAAATAGATTAGAAAGGAGAAAGTATCATAACACTTTGGCATGTTTTAGGGCCTCAGTATTTTAGCTGAATGCTCTGTAAACCTGTTGCGGGCTGGTTTACACAATTTTGCTTGAAAGAGGAAATAGTATGTTTTAGATCATTTAAACAATGGTGTTAGTTAATTATAATAGGTTTTTTAAATAGGACAATTCCTAAGTTAATATCCTATCTTTTTAATAAGAATCCACTCTGGCTTTCTGAGACCCAAATGTTTGGGAATAGTTACTAAACCTTTTTTTGTTACCATTATGGAATATTCTGTATGGAGATTACTAGGCCTGTTTATTAAACTCAAGAGCCACGTGGCATGGTGTAAGAGCTTTTGACTGTAACCCCTTATGTAGGCCGTGTGAAGGTTAGTGAATTTTACATATGCAAAAAGGCAGCGATTACAAATAACACTAGTGGTATTGACAGATTACAGAAGGTGAATTCCAGCAATTAGCCCACATTTATGCATACTGAAGAGTGAATTTCCCAACTGAGTCCAGTGTGCAGGTGTGAACGCTGCAGACTAAAACGCACCACTGAAGAGATAATGGAGTTCTCTTGTTTTGTGGCTTATCAAGATAGTGAAGTGCTATAATATATCTTTTGCCCTCCACGGTCATGATGATACAGGGAAGTGTAGTGAGATTTGCCTCTGTTTTATATTTGGTGTGAATTGCCCCTTCTCATTTGGTGGTTTGGTTGCCACTCAGGCCCAAGCTGCCCTCCCATGATGGGACAGGAGAGCTCAGCGAGTCCATCAGCCACAGGAACTGTGCCTTCAGCTCTGAGCCCTGGGTATCTCTGACCTTAGTGTAGGAGGATAGAGTTACTCAAATCACTGGTTCACATTCACGTGAGCCACAATGGAACAGCTGGAGTTGTTTCTTTCTAATTCTTTATTTTGCTGCTGAACTTCATGTCTCAGCTGCCTTTTAAGAAACTACCCCAGCACAGACGCTGTCACCCCCTTCACCAGCCAGAAGTGCTGTGGGAATCTTTTTATTCCTTCGGTCTGTTCTGTCTTTGAGTTACTTCTGCAGCTTCAGACCCTTCATGAAAAAGATTGTTAGTCCCACATATGCATCTTCCTTAATCTGCTACAAATCAGGATAGTATGTAGCACATCCACTTTAGAATAGGTAGGCAGCGGGCACCAAAAAAAGTAGGGAGCTTGATAAAACTCATTAGTACGAGTTAGGAGGGGGGAAATGAGCCTTGTGCTTGCACTTGTGTTGATGTTTCTGGTAACTCTGTGCTCCTAGCAGTCGTGGAGTCTGCACCCCAATGCTTTGGTGGAAGGAAAGCTGGCTGTTGGGACCACCTGAAGGAAGTGTGCCATCATTGCAGGGCCTGGGACAAATGATATGAACCATTAGGGGAAATGATATTGTGATTGTTTCTGCATGGTGCAGGGTTGCGGTGGTGTATGGAGCAGTTAGATTTCATGATAACAGTGGTCGTGTCAGCCTGTACTAATTTTGATGCTATATTTCAACAAGTGGGAAGTAGTGACATAATAACATCCAACCGAATTTTAACGGCTTTTTAATCAAAAGATAAATCTCTCAGTAAAACAGGGTTACAGAGACTGTACATGTCTATGGAAGTTTGAAGCTGAATGACATATGCATAATCACTTGATCTTGACTACGAAAGGGTTGAAAACTGTCAGTAGGAGCATTCAAAGGCCTCTATATATCAGTTCAAGAGAATTCCTAATTACTGCGATGATAGAATACAAAGTTTTACTGCTTTGTTGTGGTTTCTTTCTGAAGTCTTGATATGATTTACAATCATTAATCAACAATTTGTAATCCAAAAACCCTTCAGGTACATTTGCTGGGAATCACTCGTCTATATAATCAGAAGCACGATAACAGAAGTGCTTACAGTCATAGCTGAGTGGTTGGGAGTTACCACCTCTGGGCTGCCAAGTAACTTACCTCAGCTGAGACAAAGCGCGACCGAGAACATGTTGCACCTTCCAATGCAAAGTAAAATGGGTTTGCATGAATCCTTCTCCCCACACTAGTTTATTCCTGTTTTCCTTTAACTGCAGTCAGCTGAGAGCATGCACGGGTCAGTCACTGGGTTTCAGTTGATGGCATGTAGATGTAAAGCACTGTAACAACATTGCAATTGGTCATCTCCCTAAAATTATTTAAAAGTAAGATTAACTCATATTTCAGTGTGGGTGTATATATAAACTATGTTCTCTTATACATTGGAATTTGGACTTCTGTTTATACCATAAAAGTAGCAGTAAGAGACCTGGTTATTTAATGATAGTAATTCCTTCTCCCTCCTCCTCCTTTGCCCTTTCTTCCCATCCTAAGCAGAATAGAAAAGATCAACCAGTATTTTTACTGTGGTCCTTCAAATTAGTGATTTAAATTGGAAACACAAGACATGGTTTGGCTCTAAATTCCTTCTGAAACACTGCATTGTACACCAGTGTTGGTGCAACTGCTCCAAACTAACACATTGTGAAAAAATGAATTCAAGGGTAGGAAAGAGCTAAACACTGTTTGTCCCCGTGCACAATGACCAGTTTAATTCTGTCTTAATTTACCGTGGGCTATCCTTTAATCTGTACAAACAGAGGCTGAGGAAAAAAAAATATATTAATTGAATCTTCATCATTCAGTAGCATTCAGTCCCATTTCTTGTGGAGTTTTACAGTACCAGCAGTTGATCTCTCTTCTGGTGGGACTGGGAGGGATCAGAAGGATTTCTGTACATGGGAAAACATCACTGTGGGAATTATATTTGGCTTGCGGCATTAGATGAAGCATATGGCTCACCTGCAGAGCTTGAACCAGTTAGGAGTGACCCTAGGACCCCAAAAGGGAAGGTGAGGACGAGGGGATGGAGGAGGGTTTCAGAGCCTGATGCCTATGTTCTAGTTGCAGTTCCAGCTGGGTTTCCTCTGGGTTTACTGCAGGATGTTTGAAAAAGTGGCTCCTTGTTAATCTCAGGCAGCCTCTATGATTGATGATTCCCCTTAATCGTAAAAAGAGCACATTGGTGTTTCTGCTTAATTTGTGTGTATTTCCTGCTTTATTATTGTAATAATGATTTATTGTCTTAAATGATGGAGGTTTTATAACCTATTAGCCTTTTTTGGAGGTTGAAGCTGGGTGCTCTGGCATGTGAATGAACTTCTTCCCAGTGACAGTCTGCTCCTAAAATGTTACATTAAACCCAAACATAACATGATCATAAAAAGACAGTATATGGTTGGTGTGTTACCTCTTAATTTAATGAAAATAGACAGCTTGAGTATGAGCAGATTTTGCATGCTCCACATGGGCAAAATTCATCTAATCTAGGTTCTGTTTGTCGTCTTGTAATACCAGCTATACTGAAAAATAAAAATAAAGGAGCATTCAGAGAAGAGCAACCTAAGTGGTCACTGTGCTGTGCGGAAAGATGGGTGAAGGAATGGTAGAAAAAGGAAATGCTTGGAGCTTAACTAGAGGAAGGCTTTGTTTATACTGATTTCTATTCTCCTAAAATGTCCTGCTGTTGTTCTGCAGTCCCAGGCAAGCTGCAGCCTACAGGAGACTCTTGCCTGAGCTGGTGCTTAACTAGGCACATCTCTCTTCTAAGGAGGGGTGGAAAAGACAGCAGCTCAAGTACGAACAGCACCACTGTTAACAAGGGAAAATTTGTCAGGAAAAAGCAAAGCCCAAAGCAGATGCTACTATCATGTAAGCAGCCACGATTCTTTGGGAGTAATTTGAGCCGGTTTGATACCTGGCAGAGGAGCTATTGTTTCAGGCTGGCACATGGATATGGAAGGGAATAGTTGGGGCACATTTTAGCTGAATATCAAGAAGTTGTTTCCGAGCGTGAAATCTGTTAGACCAGCTGTTCCCAAATGGTTTCTGTTTGTGCCTCTGTTTCTGGTGGTGAACTCACCCCAGCGGAGCTTGCGACCCTAAATACTAACATAAACAATCACATCTCTGTCAGGCTTGCGACCCCGCTCTGTGGGGCTGTGACCCTGCTGGAGGTTACGACCCCTGGTTTGGGAGTCGTTGGGAGGGACTGTCAGATAGTCCTGCTGGGGAAGGGCCGGGGTGCCCCATCCAGGCCAGGATCATCACAACAAATGCCTTCAGATCTCACAGTAATTTGTAGGCCCCTGCCACCAGTTGGAGAGTGCAGCCTATTAGAGCTGACATGTCACTTTGGTACATCAGGAACATCTCGGAGATCAAAAGGTCATCGTCCTCCCACGCTGCTGCAGCCTTTCTGCCTGGACTGGCCTCCTCATTTCGCTTCCCCGTCGGTTGGCTGGCAGCGAGCCCCGGCTCCCTCGCGGCGCAGCTGCCTTGGCCACGGCTGCTGGATGTCTACCAGCTCCAACTTCTGCCCCACCGCCGCTCCCTCGTCCCACTTCTCCCCTGCCACCCTCTCCTAAAGGGTTCTCCCTGAATACCCCATGCCTTAAGGCAGGGGTTGGTAACTCTCTCTCTCTGCTGAAACGATTAAAAGTTATACTCTAAGTAATTAAAACCTGTATAGGGCAGTGTTAGTGGAGGTGGGCTGGATCCTCCCTTATACTTTGTAAAACTAACTCAATTATTCGCATACCCATGGATATGAGCACAGTCTGACAGATGTGCGGTGGTGATGGAGAAATAAACAGAAAATGGCCTCGTGGTTGCTGCTGTGATCTAAGGCTAAGGCAGGCAGAAAGCCTTTTTAATATAAAAGGCCAAGTTACAGATGTCTGAATTAGAGATCTGATTTTTTTAAGCTTTGTTCTGCTACAATCTTAAATGGAATTTGTAAACAACAAAAAAAATGGATTTCAAATTTGTTTTTTGAAAGTATTCATTACCATAATGTAAAATAGTAACATTTTCATAGCTAACTGACTTGATAGTCCAAGGCTACTGACTTCATAATTTACAGTCATGGAAGTTTGACTGTGGCATCACTGCATGAATCTAACAGGGCGAGGAGCCTGCAACAGATAATTTATTTTTACTTATTTTTTGGTCAATAGATCCTGGAAATTGCTAATGATGGCAGGAAGGAGAGAGGAGGAGACAGTGCAGAAATATATAACAATTGCATGTCATTTGGATAAAAACCTGTATTGCATAAAATTGACTTGAATTCAGTCGGTGCAAGTCTTGGTTCAGAGCTCTATATGGAGTGCTTTGTTTCGAGATGTTGCTGGACTGGTTTTCTGTCAGGCAGGTGCGTAGAAAGCATTCAACCAAAAATGAGACCAGTAAAGTCAGGTTGCAGAGTGTCTAAGCCACGCAACGAAATAAAGTCAGAAATTCTTATGTTGCGGGCTGGTTGCTGTATATGCCACTCCAAAATGAAAAAAATGTTCGAAATTTTGTATCTGTAACTTGATAATCCCTTAAACACTAATTACATGTCAGAAAATGGAGCATAAAGTCTCCTCCATCTGTCCAGGTTGGATATGGTGCACAAGGAGCGTATCCAATTCATAGTACCTCTTAGGTAATCAGATTAATATCTCCTGAACTGAATTTACTCTTTTGATACTGAATCTTTCATATGCCATGTTTCACGTATCACATTCTGTTGAAGCTCTGTGGCTTTCCAGTAATTTCCTTGAAATCTATATGTGGTATGTCTGCACTCTTTTGAGCTGTTCTTGGGACACGCATCAATTAAATACGTTTCTGGCACTCTCTTAATGGCATAGTTTCCCTGGAGTCAAAAACTGCTCCAAAAACTGAGATCATTTGTTTAATTTAAAAGCAAAAGGCTATGGAACTACAATTTCAGGCTTCAACAGCTATGCCCCTGTAGCTTTGAAGGAAGGGGAAAAAAATCTTGATGTCTTACACACAAAATAAATAAATTCTTGAGTTCTTAAAATATCTGATTTCATCCATTTTTTTTCGCTTCCCTTGCCTATCTTTTAATTCTTTTTTTTTTTTTTTTAGATATATGGTAGGTTTTCAACTTCTTATCAAATTTCACTGTTTTGCTTAGTGAACCAGTGGGCTGGATTTTGTCATCTGAGTCTAAGGAAGAACTGTAAATCATGCAGGATGGTTTTCAATTAAAATTACTGATAATCAATCTGAATCCAGAATTATATTTTAAGTGGTTGAAGCTTTTGGCTCACTGAATAGGAGTTAACTGCTGTTTTTTTCAAATTCATTGAGAGTAGAGGTACCTGAATTTCCATGCTCTACCAGGTCCGTCCAGTAAGATTCATTCTGTGCCTCGGATATCTCTCAGTCTCCGCATCTGCAGTGGTGTTTCCATTGAGATCAGTAGCGTGGTTTTGAAGCAAGTCCTCAATGATCTTCACTCGCTGCACATTTGTTCATTTTGTGGAGCAGTTTTGATATGCACTAACTAGAGAACTTCTGTAGGAAATTAAACCAGAAGTTCACCCCAATGCTAGCCAGTTGTGCTCAAAACCGTCATGGAGGCAGAAGGATCTAAGCCAGTAGTTGGTCCTCAAGCCACAAGCAGAGCAGGGATGTTCTCACCGGGGAACCAGAGCAGGTGAGTCTGGAACAGAACAGCGATGTGCGTACAGGGTAGCCGTAGGGGGATCAACACTAACTCTTTTGGCCGGCTGACACTGTTATGCCAAATTATTCACTAACGTAGACTTGCTTCTTAAACAAATGTATGAAATGTTTTCCTGTAAGCCAGGCAATACAGACCACTGCCAAAGATCAGTAGGAAGGGTTACTAATAAGCTGTAATGCCCGTTGCCTGACTGTGGTAACTGAGCACAGCTGTTACTGAGCACAGGTAATGCTTGATCACAAGAAACAACAGAATGCATTTCAGCAGGATACTGGAGGGCTGGACTAGATGCCTTTTAAAGCTATCTCCCAACTCAACCTATTCTGTGATTCTATGATAGCAGCTCAAATCCTAGCTGGTAGGATTTGACAAGCTCATCTGGGCTGAAGTCTGAGATGCTCTGTCTTTCATTTACTGTTGTTTATGCTATGAAATATGACATTCTGCCTGCCCCTGGCCCATAATCACATCTCAGCTGCAGTGGGCATATATACCAAATTCCTGGCTCCAGTCATCCTCAGCATCTGATCTTTTGTCAGTGCCATCCAACTCCCTTTTTCCGTGCTGTACCCTCTGTTGTTAACTTTAAACTGATAATGTTGGTGTTCTAAGAGTTGAAACAGTGGCTGTAATGTTGGAGGAAGTTAGTTAATATTAAGTTGCTACCCACTGAAAACTGCTACCCGCTGAAAGATAAGAAGAGATCTAATCTAACAAGATGGGCCTACAATTTTTTTGAGGCTTTAGAAGTCTGTAAACCTTCTCCTGTTAGTGTTCAGTAGGAATGAAGTTTAGGATAAACTTCAGTGCCTGTCAGTGACCAAATCTGAATCTCAAGAGCAAAAGTCTGTGGTGAAGTCAGGTTAAATGCCAAAAACCTCATGATCCTTGGAGGCTCTATTTTGTTCTGGTTGACTGTTCAACCAGAATGATGCAAACTAGCAAAGACTGGTCACTTTATTTCTCCTCCAGGTTAGCATGAGGTAACTCCGAACAGCATGGGATCAACGTGACAAGTGTTTTGTGTCCCTAGAGTTCATTGCCTTGGCGTATAGTCAACAGCTGCCTGGTTCTCCTTTTCCTGAGGGTACATCTGCTTCTTAGTCACTGCTGTGGTGGTCATGTGAGACAGCGTGAAATAAGCTGTTGGGATCCAGAGGGTTTCAGCAACAGATGAGTCACAGAGGCAGAGAGGTCAGCACAGGCCAAGCTTTGCAGTATTTACTGTGTAGGGTGTAGATATACCCAGAGGTGAATCTGTTAAAATGAAATGTCTTTTGTCGGGGTGGGAAGATCCTATGGGTGAGAGGAAGCTGTATTACCTTCGTGCCATTCTGACTGTCTAAAGGACTTGGAAAACTTATTTTAATGATCTGTGGCTCTCCCTTAGGTAGGGATACTTTGCTTTCCTCACTTGTTATAACAAGGTATTTGTGCCCAGCAGGCTGAGTAGTAACTGTGAGCAAGTCAAATGGCACACAATAGGGCAGCTCAGTCCAGGCCATTTAGGGCAGTTTTGAGTTTCTTACAGATTCAGCCCAGGATTTGGTTATTGTTCTTTTGCGTCAGTATTTAAGGAGGTAAAATTCACCTGCAGTTTGGTGACTCTGCAGTTTTGAATCATATGTATTTCAAACAAATAAATGAATACAGCTTGCTGCAGCTGTAATACAGTGGATTTTTGGCAGACTTTAACGTGATAAACTATTTCTTATTTTGATTGTACTGAAAAATTTTTTGACAGCTGTGGTTTCAATGAAAAAATAAATGTTTTATCAGAAGTGACGTGTTCTGTGGAGATGTGTTTGTGCTGATAAAATGAGAATCTTGAAGACAAGAGAGGAGACGAGGCAGAGATCCTTGATCAGAACTAGAGACGTGCTACACAAAATAACATCTGGGTTATTGTCTGTGCGTTTCTTTTTTTTCTCTCTCTTGCCATTCTTGCACCCTCCCACCCAAAAAATGTTGTTTTGCAAGGTCTTGCTTTTGCTGAAGCAGTGAAGAATAAAACAAAAATAACGCTGTTTACCTGTAAGGCCCTCCTTCTTAGCTCCATATGAGATTATGTGGTGTTTATCTTGCATTTTGCACAGGCACCTGTGGTAATGGCATGCCGTATTCTAATCGCTCCCATACACAATTGCCTGCCAGCGGTCACCTTGCACGTAGTGCTGAGCAACCCCTACGCTCAATGGTGCCATTGAAAAGGTTTGAGAGCTTGCTGCCCAGTTTCAGCAGTTTAATTGCTAATGATGTGTTATTGCTTCAGAATTTAATAGCTGTTTCTGGTTGGTTTAAACCTGCAAGCTTTTTAAAACTGAATTTGTCGCTTCCTCTTTGCAGTGTGGTTTCCTCCTTTGGTACCTTCAAAACATTGTGGTCCAGGGTGTTGGGTGAGGTCACATGTCCTATTTACACTCAGCTGGAAAAGACTACGTCATGGGCACTTGAAGCTCTGTGGGGTTTTCTTAGTTCAGGCGCTCAGATGTGGCTTCCTGTCATCACCTGATTACTTACTTTGAATGCTAAAATGATATTGCTAACTTCAGTATTGTTGTCTTAAACTTAAGAAGAAGACAGGCATAGATCTTAATGTTACCTCTGTGTGCTGCCTGTTGTGGAGTGAGCACAGTGATGATCCAAGTATTAGATATACAATACTCCCTCGTAGTTAACCTCGGAAGAAAGCCTTTTATTTGTCTCCTTAGCTGCTTCTTCTGCCTGTCCAGTCTTCTCTCCATCTCAAGGGCCACAATTCCATATTGATTGAATTATTGAGGCAATCTCACTCTAGTCAGCACACAGGCCTTTCAAACATTAAATCAAGGCCTACTGATACCAACCCGTGACAGTTAAAAAAGGCAGGAGGTCCTGAAAGGAAAGATCCTATTTTATCCCTTAATCTTGTAGAATCGTGAGGTGCCCTGACTGATGGTGGTCAGTGTGAACTCTTAAGGCCAGGGACTTGTGCCTTCAGTGTCTAAGCTTTTATAGCCCTGAGTGTCCTGTTACTATTGGCTGATAAACCAAATGATGATAATTTTGTTAGTCCATTTTTATCTTCTTTTGTCTTGCTTGACCCTGTAGTGGCAACAGAGTGGATATTAATACAATATCCTTCCTCTGCCCTGTCTCCGACGACGTTAGAGATGTCCTGTGCTCACAGGTTCTGCGATCAGAATGGTCATAACAGAACAAATAGGCCAGGAAATTAAACTTAAAATGTTTATCCAAATGTCTTAATCTGCCAGCCACTAAAAATTCCCCTACCATGCTTTCCTGCCATTTCCCAAATCCTTGCAAAGGAAAGCATTAAAGCAGCCATATAGTAGATGTGTTTAGTTGGAGAGCTCTCAGTCAGCTTCTTGTCCGATGAAACTACAGAGTTCCACATACAAAATCGTGTCATTCATTGTTTATCCTCAAAATTTTAGCAGAAATATGTCAAAGGCTGCTCAACAAGCTTGGCTGCAGTAGCTGATGATTTTGGTTACCTAAGATTCTGGAGTCTGTATTGACATGGCTTAAAGGCTATAAATGTTTTCGGTTTTGTTTTGATTTTGGGTTGCTTTTTTATGTTACAAAATCAAGCCTTTAAGAATTGGACCCTTCACATTAGGCTCCTGGATAAGTTGAAGTACTAAAAAATGTTTTCCTGTACTTTTTTTATTCTTTTTAAAGAAGGGCTTTACTTTCTTCACTTACCCTTTCATTATCTTTCTATGCCATTAATATCATTTCCAGGTTCTTTTATGTTTCCTTCTGCTTTTTTCTGTCTGCCTGTTCTTTGTTTTCATCTCTACACTGAACATTACAGGTTGCCCAGGGCAGTTGTGCTCTCTGTATTGTCTGTGGTTTTCAAAACCTGGCTGGATAACCTGGTCTGACGTTAGAGCTGTCCCAGCTTTGGGCAGGAGGTAGGGCTTTGAGACCTCCTGAGGTCCCTTCCAGCTTGAAATGCCCTGTGAGCCTATGATGCTGCCTTTTTTGTCCGTTTTGTACTTCTTCTTACTTACTATCATTTTATGTATATACTCTTCTTTGTTATGCCATGTTTGTTATTTATTGATCTATATACAAGGTTATACATTTTGATGAATCTCTAGTACTTAATCTCTTTACTGGGAGCCCTTTCAAACGACAGGGATTTTATTTTCTTAGTAGTTAATTTCTTAATTATAAATCTACTTACTTTGTTGCTGTTAAATGTCGTGATGGTTTGAAGATTATCTTTTCTGCCAGCTGAGGTTAGTAAATACTTAATAAATTTTGAGATGGATTAGTCCTGCTTGAAGGCAGGAGGAGAAAAATATTTTCTCTTCTGGAGCCCTCTGGCTGATTTGAGGTTGTTTTGAACAGAGCTTGAAGAAACTCTGATTTTTACCAAAATCTGCAGATAGGATAATTATCTTCCTTTTTAAATGAACAATGAATTTTTTAATGGTAAAACTGCTTTTGTTGGTATGCCTCAGCTAGTGATTAATAGCATGCATACAGACCTAGGACATCCTGAATTTTGGCCTATTGAGAAACCTAGCCTGCCAAATCTCTTGCAGTACACATCCTCTCGTAACTCACAGCCCGCTTTGCTCCTCTCATATTAATCCCAGGATAACATTAAACTACCAGTAAGTCATAGCCCTCAAATGTTGACATTCCTTGAAAAAGTAGCTGGGTGTAACGTCAGTGATGAACTTACTGTAACTAACCAGATGTAACCAAGGTGTGTTTAAAGAATGTTTTAAATCCCACCTCATGGTCAACATTAATGCTTTCCTAACACCTAATATAGGCTAGATGAAAAGAATTTTGCTGCTTCCAGGGTATTGACACAAACAACTGTGCCTTCTACTTGCATCTGTAGTTAGGAAAATATTTGCTAAAAACAGACTGTACTTTTTAATAGATTTTAGTGTATTGTAAGGCACCAAGCTGGGAGCTCTGCAAACCATGGTTTCTTTCCTCTTGTCCTTGGACTGTAGAACAGAAGTGGTTGTGGCGCAGCTGTTCTGCTGGCTTATCGTTGTATTTCAGCTTTGATCTGGAGACTCCACATCCAGTCAATCAGCATGGAAGTTCAGGCTCCCATTTAGTCCTTTGGTGAATTTCCAAAGCTTTTGTGAAGGTCATGGATGATGTAGGTACTGCAGTATGTAGTGAAACTGGTAAGATGGCAAATTCATTTTGCATCAGACTGTAAAAAACTGTCTGATCGTGATGACATTCAGCTACTACTGACCTGTACTGGATCCAAATCAGTAACCTAAAGGTGAAATAGAATTTCTCCTAGAGACAGCCAGATCTTGATCCTAGAGCCAGTCGGTTTCTCAACTTGGGCCAAACTGATGACCCAGCAGTGAAAACTGTATCTGACTGCATGGCCAAAGACTGAGACAGAGACTAAAGTCAATAAACTTCAGGTTTTTGAGCTTTAATGTGCTTGGGCAGAAAATGCTTCAAGAATTTGCAGCCAAAAACTGGCAGATAGGCCTCATTTTCTGACCATAGAATCATAGAACCATCCAGGTTGGAAAAGACCCTCGGGATCATCAAGTCCAACCATCTACCCTACTCTACCAGTCTAAACCTACTCTGTTGATCTTGAATCTATTCCCTTTTGCTCTATTGCTAATTACCTGCAAGAAGAGACCAGCACCAGCCTCTTACTAACCATCTCTTACTAACAGTTCCCACCGGCAGGTTCCCTGTGAACTTCAGGCCCTGTGTATGATAGGTGTGTATACACGCACGTGGATGTGTTTATACCAAGCTATTTTGTTACTTATATTAGTTTGAGTTGTTTCCTTGTTAGTGAGGAAGGAATGTGTGTGTAAACACAGGCTTTTTCTCTCTCTCCAGACTGTCCTCCTGGCAGCCTGGCTGATGGGGTAATCCCGTGTCTGTGAAATCAGTCAGCGATGATGCCGGGGAACCCGCTCCCAGCCTCTGAATAAATCTTGGAGCAGACAGGTCACTGATAAGGGAGAATCATGCTGTTTAATTTCATGCTTGTGCAACCAATGTTGCAAAAGGAAACAAATAAAAGATAATGTAACATAGTTTTTAAAGTATATTTGTCCTTTGCCCTTTACAGATAAATATCTGATGGACCATAGGTGGACAGGGTACTCCTTCTGATTGTGTTTTCATTTCCAAGATACAGTCTGTTCCCCTAGAATGAAAGTTCAGATCTGTACTGAAGATGACTCTAGATGCTTGTGGCTAAAAACAATTAATAAAATGTGTGTGTATATTCCCCAAAATGCCCAAAATTAGTTAAACTGTTTAGTGCATACAAGAATGCTGGGATGCTAGGATGAAGGGAAACTTCTAAGTACGAGCAGCAACTAGTAACTTTTTTGAAGATTAATTTTCACTTGTGAATGTAGTGCTGTGGAATGGTGCCAGATCCGTTCCATCGATGTGATGGTTTCCCAGGCAATTCCCAAGATGGACAGTGGGACTGAAGGCTTTCCCCTTTTTGACTCAACAGCATACTTGCACACAACTTTTATGGGACATCTTCATGGCTTAATGGGTTATTTCATTTATCTCCTTGTCTGGTTTTTAGCTCCTTTTTAAAGATTAGCCATATTTCTGTGTAGTCCTACTACAGCCAAATAAAGGCAATGTAAATGAAAGGAAAGAATGCAAGTTTGTGCATACAGCATAAAAACCAGACTTAAACAGTGACCCAGAGATTATCCTGGGGTGGGAAAGTAGTTGAAACTTCCTCAGCAGAAGCTGTTTTGCTAATCAGCTCTGGCAAAGAGCCTCTTGATGGGATCCTGATATGCTTTAGCAGGATTGCCAAGTAGAAAGGAGGAATGCTGTTTATTGCTGTACCCAGGACTGGTAAACCTCTGCTGGAATTTGTATCCAATTCTGATTCTTACAGTTTGGGGAGGATACGGAAATACTGAAGAGAGTTCAGAAGAGGACCACAATAACCAGCCCACATTGTAGAAAGGCTTTTCCCTGTAAAGCTTCAGGAGTTTGGTGACAACGTGAGATTGAAAAAGTGCTTGGAATTGCTATTTGGTGGTTTAGTTTTGCGAGAGCAAACATGCAAGAGTGCAGTGTCTGCAAGAAGTAGTGGTAAACTTCAGCTTTAGGAGGTATCGCTTGCTGGCAGTGTGGGTGACAACTTTGGGGCAGCTCATCTGTGAAGCTGGTACACTACTTACATATATGGTTAAGAGCACACGAAACATCTGTATGGAAACAATCTTTAACTCAGCCTCATGGAGCACAGACTGGAGTAGATGCTCCCAGGAAGCTGTTCTGGCTGTCTGTATTGCCATGGTTTTACTGTAAGGGAAAATGTGACTGGAAAACGTAAGGCCAGCTAAACGCAGTCCATCTAGTATGTTTTATAGATGAAGGCACAAAACTTTTTTGCATTGTAATCATTTGGTTTCTGGACAGCCTTGCCAGAACCTGGCAGGAAGTGCATCTGGGGAAGAAATTAAGATCTGAAGTCATCCTAAAGCAGGAGAGAAAGTGCATACTTGTAACTCTGCACTTCACTAACAATACTTATATGAGTTTTTCTAGAAGTTTTCTCAGAAAACTCTTCTGTTTTTCTAGGCATTATGCCTAAGGAATAACTTATGCATGCTCACTCATAACGTGTGTGTACTGTTAGCTTCTGCATGCAGTGACGTGTAAGCTTGGTGAGGTGCACAAACCAGCCTCACGTATCTATGCTTGCTTTTGAAACATGTCCTCACAGATCTTCTGGGATTTTGAGAGCAGGGATGGATGGATGCAAATTACAGTTTTGAAACATATAAAGCAGAATCCTTGTAGAAATAGTTTTGTACTGTCGTGTGGAAGAGCTTACCTTCCTTTTTTAATGATTCTACAGGCTGAAGTTTTCATAGCCTCTTACTGGATGCAGCTTTTCCTGGCCATGCACTGCTCAGTCCTTTGTGTTTGTAGTGGAGATCAAAAGCATAGAAAAGCTCCTTTGAGCTGTGGCCAGTAATATTTACAAAGAAAAGCAATCATTGACTGAGATGCTGGATGGCTCAGGAGGCTCTGTGCGTTTGCCGGTGTGGTGGATGCAGAGGGCTCAGATGAAGACTACAGGTCAGATTTGAAAGGTGTGGGGTAAGGTGTGTCTGCTGCCCTCTTCGTATGAGGAATATCTGAATTGTTGACTGCTGTCAGTGTCATTATGCAAGTTGTTCCCTTTTGAGTTATAGGCATCAAAAATATGTCCAAAATCATACCTATCTCCAACCCAGTGGGATTTCTGATTTGTACTGAGACCATCAGTGACTTCCACAGCAACCAGTAAACATGTTAACCAGTTCTATCTGTTTTTGTATAGTTTGGGGGACTTAGATCATTGGTGTGAAAAGTACTGATCCAGTACAGAACAAGGTCCTGATGAGATTGGCTACTTACATAAAGTGGGATTTTTTTCCTTTCTCGTTATGTGACTATAGATGGGTTATAAAAAGTCACTTTTTTTGAGGGCCGAGTTCAGTTCTCTTTTAAGCAGAGCCTTGGAATCGAGCAGTTGATCATTAAAGCAAAAGATGGCAGGCACAAACCACAGGAGGGACCCTCTGGATTTGTCTTTCCTATGGGTGACCAAGTTTCATGTGTTTCGGATTAATGAGATGAAGCCTAAGGGAAGGTAAAAGAGAGGAATTTTTTTGAAATTGCTTCACCCAGTTCACTCTGAGAAAGCACAGCGCGCTCCTTATGGTCTCTGCACAAGTGTTTATACATTCTGACTAGTGTAGGAACAGCTTTCTGCTTGAGTATTTTTTTACTTTCTGAATAAAAATGAAATACCAGCTACAGTGTTACTAACCTTTAAAATGTTCTGTGAATGAAGATGTCTGTTTTGGGAAGGCAAGTTGCTTATTCATCAAGCATTATTGTATTGTGGGGCTTTTTCCCCAATAAGTACCTCATAATGAAAGACAGATCAAGCTTATTCAGCAGGAGGAAGTGGAGGATCACAAATGAGAAGAGGGGAAAAGATCCTCCTCTGTCCACTCAAGAGGAACTGGCTGCTTCTTCCTCAACAGTTGTTTCCCAACATGCCCAAGTTCTGCTATGTTTGGAAGTAGGATTCAGATTAAAAGTGACCTTTCTCTGTGATTTTTATGCCTTCAGAAGGAAGAAGTTATCTGTCTTGGAAATGGCATGTTCTTGCTACATCTGGCAAGGCGGCGGGAGAGTCAGCAAACAGTGGCTGTCGTTTGTGTCTTACTGTGAATTAGCATCTCATTTTTGGATTCGATTTCCTGTTATCTGTCAAAACTCTCTTGTGTAACTTCAGTTTCTCCAGAAATAACTGCCTCTCCTGAGTATCTCATGGTGAAGTGGTGGTTTCAACTTCCTTTTGACTGAGTTCCAGCTTAAAGGATAATGGATCTTTCTGTTCTCTTTGGTCGCTGCTCTCCCTGCTCATCTTCACAGTCTTTCATTACTGAAATTGCAGAAAGTGGATTTATTTCCCAGTGCATGCAGTGGCCTCCTCCATGTCTGGGAGAGTAGTTCCAAATGTTCCGTTGGTATCTTGGCCGTGTTACAGACTGCGTTCAATGCAAGTGCTGTCCAGTTCTATTACTGTTTCATCATTCTCTACACCTGATCATGCAGTAAGCAATTCCATATAGAAACACATTATCATCCTTGTCCTGAGGGATCTTTTCAGGAAGTCAAGGGGGTGAAATTGCAGAGGACAAAGCTGTGTGGCACGCAGAATGCTGTATGTATATACTGTCAGAGAATGTACTTAGTTTGGGTCTTTTCTCCAAATACACATTTTTTTGTGTCCTGGGCTGTTGAAGAATGAAAAAAAAAACAACAAAAACTCAAGGAAGTTTTTTGGTAAAATGAAAGCAAACTCTCAGCTTACATTTGTAAAGCCCTTTTACTTAGCTGCTGCGGCTGATCTAAAAACATTTAAAATCCCATTTCCATACTAGCTTAAGTTAGGTTTCTTCAAAAGACAGGCGTATCGAATTCTAATGCGCAGTTTTCTTTCAGAAGACATATTCTCTGGAAGATGAATGTCTGAAACAGTAACTTTCACATTCCACCTGTCTCTCCTAAATAAACACCAAGATGATTCAGTGTACGATAGAAGAGAGAGATGTCTATGTGCCTGTGAATATGTCTATATGTGTAGGTGGATTTATTGATACCCACATACTCAGAAGTCTTTTACAATTGATCTGTCGGGGCAATTCGGATGAATGGTCATTCCTTTTATGGTTTTCTTTGGTGTTGTTACGATTATCAGATCCTTTTTCATCTAATAGTGAAATAGTTTACTGCGGGAAGTTACATACTAGCTTTCGATCAACCGTTCACTAAATAATTAATTGAAAATTAATTGAAAAACCCAAACAAACTTAAAGCCAAAAGCTGGGTACCAGTAGCTTTAGGTGCAGTTGCCCAGGGTAGAATTTGAAGATGGAGATGCTAGTCAGAGATCTGAGAGAATATAGGTACAAAATTTTGCTTATGTGAGTGTTGGCAACATAGAAATTTCAGGCATTGTCAATTGTTCTTTAGCTGTACGCATCAGCCAGTTCACATCTTGCCTCTTGTGATATTCGCAGTCCCAGCATTAAAACATACAGCAAATTATATGTGGTAAATGTTGCTGAAGTAATGACTTGTATACCCTAAAGAATATGAGATCAGTGGATGATTTCCATTAGTGGATGAGGCCTTGAGGAGGGACTTTTAAAAGAGAAATAATATTAGAGGATAGAGCAATCAAAATAACCATCCTAAAGGAACTTTCTAATGTGATCAGGTCTGTTTTCACTCACCAGTATAGTATCAGGACTATCAGTTACACAAAGCTAGTGTGACATCAGCACATAACTGTTAGAGTGCGAGCAATAAAGCTACATCACATACAAACATTTATCACTATAACAAAATTTATCCTTTGTACATGCAGGCTGTTGTTTTGCTTTATTGGATTGTACATGTCGATAATGACAGCCTTTCTGCCACTTTACAGTGTGTAATATTTGCATATAAATAGAAGCTTGTATAAGCTTCCCTCTTTTCTTCCTGGATTTGCAATTTTCATCTTTATTTTTTCTGCTTGCTTTTTGTTTAATTTTGTATCCTTAAATTTGTTCATTTCAGAGAGTGTTTAAATACAGATTGTTTCTATTTACACACAATGGTCTGAAACCATAGACCTCAGATGATGGAGGACATGTTTCTGTCTCTAGTGTCCAGTCACGAAAACCATATGATCTTCAAATAGATAATCTGTCCATCCTTCTAGGGTGCTGATTCAGCATTGAATGTTAGCAATGTTTAAAAAGTGTGTCTCTGCTGAAAAGACAAACCAGCAAAAGCGACTAACCTTTAGGGATCTAAACTTCAGTTTTGAAATAAGTCAATATCATGTTGTGCAAAATGGCTGGAAGTTTTCTGTTGAACTTAGATCTAGTATTGTGTTTTTAAGAGAGGTGATGAGGTCAAACCTCCAAATAATAATGGTTGTGATATGATGTCTTCATAGATACATTTGTCAGAGTACTAAAAAGTCAGAGGGTAAAAATATTACAGTTCATAAATACAGGTTTTGCTACCACTGGCATAATTTTTCTCTCTGTAAAACACTTTTCTCTCTGACTCTGCTTGACATCTCATCAAAAACAAAATCAGGCCTGACATTACATTAATCCTGAGAAAGAAAAAACAAAGAATCCTCCATACTGGAATTAATACACATCATCTTTTTCTGTTTTCTTTGCAGTTTCAGAATTTCAAATTAACTAATAAGTTATTCAAAATTCTAGAGTCCATCTTCTGAAAACATAAAGGATAATTTAAAATGCTGACAGTCAGATGCTGGTAATGACTGATGCGGCTTACAATTAACCCATCATAATGATTGTAGATTCTGTATCCCAGCCAGAGTTTTTGTGTGAGGGGAAAAAATGAGACAAAGCCCATTAAGGGCTCAAAAAAGTTAAAAAGTGACTTCTTTAATATACATGGCCTTCTGAGCACAAAGGGCAGAAAAGTCAGCAGAAAAGAATATATATATTGTGAACTGGGAAGAAATCAGTGCCTTTGAAATCGTATCCCCTGCTTTGCCCTAAATGTGACTGCAGCTTTTAGCTTCCACCACATGTTTACATTGGAAATCTCTTTTTGTGCATATAGAGTTTGTTCTCTTATGAAATTATGTCCCAGGGGAAGGATAATTTAAAGCCATTTCCATTTGTTATGTCTGCACTGAAATAGGTTATTAGGGGCCGCTAATGCTGGATAAACTCAAAACCTACAACTGCCTTCATCTGTGGATTACAGAATCTGTCCAACAAATTGCACACTGATATTACCGGAATAAGTAACTCCGGGCAGTTGCATGTCGTAGCCAGCACTGGGATCATTTTATGGTGTCACCCACATCAAGCTTGTGCTGATAATCACAGGTGTGCATCTGACTTCACTTTGGGAAGGCTGGGTTTTTAAAGGTTAAGTCTGATAGTAGCCAATGTAGTTTTAGGTTTCTAGGTTAGGAGCTCTTGCTGGGCAGCCTTTGAGAAAACGCGGATTGTGGTTTTTGTAATTCTAGACCTAGCATAGTCTTATTTTACATCATTACAAGTTCAAGCACAGTCGTAAGCAGGGGACAAGTTGTAAGCTGTGCTCGAGGAGTAGCCACAGAAAGCACTGAAAATTGGAGGCACATCGCTGAGCTGAAGTTTTTCTTCTTCTCTGCTTTGGCAAGAGAATGATCATGTAACAGTGGAACGCTGGCTTGTTTTAGCTACGAATTGCCATTCCTTCATTGCTTCAGACAATAGCTTAATGAATTGTATGGCTGGGAGCCAGGAATCAACCCGTTCATCTTTACCTGCCCCTCGTTCACTCTCTCACCAGCTGCTGCTGTTGTAGTGGTAACCCCAACTGGCCACGATTATGCTGGGATCCAGGACAGAGGGGCTGGTGGTGACCTGCTTGAAAGACACCCCTTCCTCGCTGTGAGCGTGTAATCCTGGCCAGCTCACCATTATTCTTATCGACACTGATAAGTTTAGATACCAATTATCTGCCATTTATAATTACAGGATAGATTCCGAAGATTTATAGATTTGTTGCTGATGTAAATGGAAACTTGTCTTAATCTCATATCTAAAATATTAGGCTGCAGACGTCATAAGAACTTGTTTTCTGGAGAAAATCTTCAGCATTTCTTTTTGCTTTCTTTGACTGGAAGATGGAAAACCAAACCACTCCTTTGGTACATCCCAGATGACTCCAGCTGCACAGATGCATAAAGGTGAAAAAGAACAGAACAAAGTTATAATTCACAGACAGCATAAAACCTGTACTGCTTAAAATTTCCTCGCCACACTCTAATAACCCTAATGTTTTAAGCAGTGCTTTTGCATCCACTGGGTTTCTGACTCTCCTAAGATGTTTTAGCTTATTATGAATAACCAGGAGTAGAAGAAATGAAATAGCCTTCACAGCGGTTATTTAGGGATGTTTTAGAAGCTTGCATTGTTTTTAAGGTGTTCTGATTTTACCGTATCCAAATAGAGGTCAGAAGTTGCTTGACTTGCTCACAAAGATTACCTGTAAGCCACAAGCAGTTGCCGAGAGAAAGAAGCGAGTGAAGTCGTGTATGTCTCCATCAGAACACGGAGAAAACAAGTTGGGAACAGTGATCATAAGTCTCAGTTTGCTTGGCTGCTCAATGGGGAAAAACTACTATGTGCTGTGCAGATTTTGTCTAGGCCTTTGTGTCATGAGGTGGATGCTTTGGTTTAAAATATCTGTAAATTCTCCCAAGACTTGTACTTCATGTTCATTCTGTGCTTGATTCCTTCTGATGTTGAGCATATCCGTTGAATAATGCTCAGAGGAGGGCTGCTGATTATCTCAGCTATGGTAGATTTGTGTTTCTTATTTTTAGATGTTTAACAACATTTTGTGCAAACTTCTTGAAGAATTTGCATCTTAATCATTGTGAAAGGATAACAAGCAATCAAATAGGAAACTACTTGCTTTTGTGTTTTGATGTTTGTTGTGTTTTTTTTTAAATAAGGTTCCTGCTGGTTACTTTCCTTCACTTCTATAATCACAGCATGATTAAGTTTACCTCATATTCTTTGAATTTCTGCCTGGTTTGAGGGTAAAGGCAATTTTGACAGTAAAATTCAATGTTGCCTCCACTGAGGCCCAGCCAGGAGGAATTGTCATGTATTCCTCCTACTATATCAGTAACAATCACAAAATTCACTTCAACATAAATCAGTTTCTTCTAGTTATTTTGAAATTACATATTAAAGCTTTTTGAGTTAGATTATATGAAATATAGAAATCAGTATCAACTGTGATGTTTTCATGTAACAGAAATTTGAAAAACTCAAAAGTTGGGCATTTAAAATTAAATAGAAATGTACATAAAGTTCAGCTGGAAAGAAATATTCAGTCCCATTTCCTTACTCATTACTGGACATTTGTAAGTTTCGATAACAATTACATATTCAGCTCCTGAAAGTGTGTCTTTTTTAGGAATCAAAATTACAAATATATAAAGAGCGCTCTGGTCTTCGACTCTTTAGAGTCATTGTTTTCCTTTGCTGGTTTTTTAATCAATCCAACACAAATAGTGTGGTATGTCTGTATAAACTCACACACTTCACTTTTGGCATTCCTCCATGTAATAAACTGCATTTGCTGAGGAAGGATAACCTACATTGTGAAAGCCAGGGACTGCTTTTTGTATAAGGATGCTGTACACAATTTTGAACTTGTGTTCAAGGTAGAAGACTCAAGAAGTTAATGGAGGGAATTAATCTTCCCTCATACTCACTGGATAGAGATCACAGACTTGAGGTTTTGAGGAAACAGAATAAAAAGTTCTTCGCTGGTAGTGGCCATAAGGCTGAAATGCTTTTATTCTCTAGAGAGGCAGAACTCATCTGCAGCTTCCCCTCATTTAAACTCAAGACACTTCAGTTTCCTGTTTAGTTTGTATCTAAGTGGATTTTCTTTTAGATTGTAGATAGTTGTTTGTGTATTCTTTGCTAAGGGTTATTATTTTTTCTTTTAGCTGCTGGCTTGGGAATTGCCTGAACAGTGTTGCTTTACTGAAAAGGATTATGTGCTACCTTGGCTAGGGAATCCCAGAGGAAGCAGATACCATATAAAATCAAAACACAGTGTCTCCAGGTTGCCACTCGCTGAGTCTTTTAGCAGTGATCTACTTGAAGTAACCTTGTGGGAAAACAAATTTTTAGTGGTTCTTAATGTCTGCAGCACCACTTGCAATGACAGAACATGGAGAATCTGTGTTCCATTTAGTGGGACAATCATAGCAAATCTTTGAGTCTGGCACCCAGCTAGTGATGGTGGTGGTATTTTATTTTTTTATTGGCTTGTTTGATGTCCTCCGTCATTCTGTAGGCCAGCTCAGTGAGTGTTTGCATTCCTGTTGTGGCCTTCATTGGCTTTTTTCTTAATTCATTGAAGCATCTGTGAGACTATCTAAATATTTTCTGAAGACATAAGTCTTCAAATTTGCCCTGCAATTCCTGGTGGAACCAGGAAGGCACCATTAACTAAACTGGCTCATGTTACCTGGCTGCAGTTAAAGAGACTGTGTTCCTTTCAACTCAAGTTGAAGCCTCCCATGCTTGCTGTTATGTCACTTCTCGTGGATTTTTGTAGTGTATTAGCTCTTTTAAGCTCTCTATTTCTTTTGTTTAAGAGAAAAAAAATTCCTGTTTTCATTCGTCCTGTTTTTCTTTCTGGAAGAGAAAAAATCCTGTTTTCATAGTTCATGTAACCATTTCTTATGGAAGCTTAGTGGACAGGAATGGCAAAGATTGCAAAGTGTATTGTGAATGATTCTTTCCAAAAAGAAAAGACACCAAAGGAATGTCTCAGAGATCAAAATACAACAGGTAAGTATATTGTCATTACTAGGCTATGATCAGGAGGAGAAGGAACTAGGCAGCTGCTTCTCATTGAGATATGCTTTATTGCCTTTTCAAGTCTAGAGCTGCAGCATTTAAGCTCCCTTGCTGCTCCTTTGCTAGCTGATCCACACACCAGTGCAAGAACACAGACATCTTGGCCAGTATATGCTTCAGTTTGACTCCTTATGAGGCGCACCATTGATATTTCAGTGTTTAATTCATTTCTAGAGAAATGAGCAACTGGTCTTGTTCTTGTGACAAACTAACATGTATTGTTAAACTTTACACACCTTGTAATTGCCAGCCACGTCTCCAAGCAGGCCAGCAGTAAAGGGGGAGGTCTCTACAAAGCTAAAGGGAAATACAGAGAGAAGCTCACGCAATCTATTTAACCTCTAGGCAAGTGCTGTCACACAAGTGTTCATACTGGAAAATGCCCCTTCATTCATAAGTAAGGTACTCTATTGCTAGGAAAAAATTGTCATCCATTCTTGGATCGCCTAACTTTGCTTTATAGTAGATGTGAACTAACATTTTATTGTGTACCTGCATATGCACTGGTGAGAAGAGAAGGAGGACGTAGGCACATGAGGACAAAAAGAACAGGAGAGAGAAGAAGAAAGAAAGCTGACCCGGGCCTTTTTGAGAGTTGAAAGTTTGCTACTGAGCCCAGTATATTGACCCAGGATGGAGAGAGCTCCAGACTATAAACCTAGTTTCTCAAAATACATGCCTCTCTTAATCCCCTGCATCCGCTGAGGGCCTCTTAGTATTGTTGTCAAAGGTCTGTTTTCCAGAGTGATCTGATTCCCATAGCCATGGGCAAAGGCACCCAAGCAGCTCTTGTTTGATTAAAAAGCTGAATTGTTTGCTGGTGACTGTAAACACAAACAGCTGCTTTCTGAAACCACACAAAAATGAGAGCCAGATTGGTACTTCTGCTGCAGGACAGAGTTTTAAACAACTCACTAGCTATCTGGGAATATTTTCTTTGGGAAATAATTGAGATGGATGTTAGAAAATGCAGAATGAAATGCGTGTGTATTTAGCTTACCTTGTTATTTTTGATACAGGCTGATCAGAGCAGAACAAAAGCAACTTAGCTTGCATCAGGTAGTAATATTTACAGGGACTTGAAAATAGAAGAACCTTACAGGATCAGTCAATGCTGCCTGCTTTCTGCTTGGTAGTGACCTTGTTTGCATTTGTCCAGGGAAAGAGAGATGGCATGTGTTGGGGACCCTATGCTGGCCTTACGGTACTGAAGTGATCCTCCTTAGGTCGGTTTTGTTGATTTTTATGATCATAGTTTTCTACCTGCAGAGTACAGGAGCAGCGTGTAACTGTGTTCAGGGATATGGTCTCCTGGGTGTCAATGTTTAAACTTAATCTGTTGTACTGTTCCTTGCAACTAGGTATTCTGAAGGTTATGGACTGCCCTTCCCATGCCACTGCAGAGTTACTGTCATTAGCAAATATTGTTTCATAGGTTGTGCAATCATTTTAATTAACTTTGTCGTTTTATAGGTGCTTATTGAAAAGGACCATTGGCAAGATAAGTAGAAAATATTAGACAATTCCCTACCTGGGACTACTGAAACCAAAAGGCTGTGAACAGTGCTGTTTACTAGTTTACTCCTTTCTGTTCATGTGGTTTGTTTTCATTTCACTCTGAATGGAGAGTGAAAACGAGTTGTGTAATTATTGTTTGCCAAGAACAGGGAACATGAAAGGCAGTACATAAGGCCAAGTTTTATTACAGAAGTTTAGCTTCCCACTTCTCAGACACTAACTCAGACCTCTTTACCATGATTGGCTTCCCAGGCTTTCAGAAACAGTCCGTGTACGTAGTGACACACATTTATTATATGTATTCTCTATATATTGCTTATATATGCATACAAGTCCTTTTCAGAAGGATTCTGAAATTACAGGCCTATTCAACTGGAGACCTGGCTTCTGTACATGGCTTTACCATCAGCTTCCTGAAGGACTTAAGCAAAGTTGGAAAGATTTTTACACAATTACATTGGACAGCATATAATCCTGTTACGAGGAATAACAAATGTCTGTACAAATCTGTGCTGCGTTGTGGATTCTGCTCTCCCCTGAAGGACTGTGAGAGCCAGGGCTGTTGAGAGCTCTTCCAGGTTTTACCTTCCTTATTTCTTGACTCTGTGTCCTGGGAAGCATTTTACTACTTTTAATCCAAGCTTTGTTGACTTGAATGTGTTTAGCCCTTGACCAACTACAAGGGCAGCACTTCTTTCCCCATCTCCGTTTTTCACTTTGCAGGGTAACCTGTGGGTTATAACTACCCCAAAGCTGTCTTTCTGCTGATTCCCCTTTTATGTGCACTGGGGATAATGCAGCTTGTCTAGAGAGACCACAAGACTTGATTCATTGATGTTGTAAGAACTGTCAAAATCTTGTGACAGAAGCGGAAAATTTTGTTGACATTGGAAAGAGAGGTGGCTAGAGCTGTAGTCTGGGTTCCAGCTGTTCCAGGGGTATTTCTGTTAACTAAAAAGGGATTCAGACCCTTATAGTGAGCTGTTTTTATGAACTTAAATAATTGAGAGCAGTTTTTGTTTAGTTCTGGGTATTTCCTGAATGCATTTGCAAGTCAGACAGTATAGTGTGGGGCTTGAAAACCTGGCTCCAGCTTGAGATGTATTAAACAAAATAAGCGAAGAGAATTTATCATGGAAAGATACTAACTTTTGAAAATGGTCATGTAACAATATGTGTTGCTGTTAGTAACACAGCTATATACTTTTTAATTAAAAATATCATGTATTTTAAGAGTCTATGGAGAAAACCCCTCACTCTGCATATGCAGTTATCTCCATGCACTACCAGTGTCTGAGCACCTCCTAAATATTTAAATACAGAAATAATGATAGTGTTGTTACTCTTTTCTCTTTCAGTGTATGAAGATAGTTGGTTCAAATGTTGTTTACTGTATGAGCTTTCTGGTGTCATGGTTAGAGGTTTTGAAACAATTCGGGGAAAGATAAGTTGAATGTCGCCGATAGTTTCAAACATACTTATACCCACGCTATTCTCTTTTGGTCCGGTGTGGCCAGGAGCATTCTTTTTAGCTCTGGCAGCCTGGCCTGACTGTAGGCACTGCAGAGAGATGATTACTCACATAGTGTTGACTGATCTCCAAATATCAAGGCAGAAATCTTGAACTAGATGCTGAGTGGAAAACACGGTTTTATGATAATGAGTTAAGAGAAATTTATAATCCTGAACCAGTGGACTTCACAAAAATGCTAGTTTTCATTTCTTGGTAAAAACAGTAATTTAGCTTGGAGGTCACAAATACTAGTCTTGCTCTCCAGAGCAATGTTGAATATAATAGAGGATGGTCTTCTATTGAGGTGAAAAAGACTGAAAGTTGATCAAATGACTGGAAGGAAGGTTACAAGGGGCAAGCAAAAGGGAAGGGAAGACCGGAAAGAAAGAAAAAAAATGAAGGCATTTTGCATTCAAAGTGGCTCATCAGGCTTTGGGGAATGCATTGCTTGGGTACTGTTGAACCTCTCAAACCAGAGTAATGCACATGGGATAAGCACTATAGATGTGTGCTACACCCATCCTTCTTTCACTCCCTTTTCCTCAGTACTTCATTTACTTCTTGTTGGTTTCTCTGTTTTTTGATCCTTGTCTACCCTTCTTCCAAGTGAAGCAGGATTTTTTTTGTTCCTTATTATCGGTATGAAAAAGTACAAATCAAAAGCAGGAGGTCTGGAGCACACCTTCAACCCTTAAGCTCAAGTAACCAGCCAGGTGGGAAGACCCCTTGTGCTGGTGGGGAAGGGTGTCTTGCTCTCTCTGCTGAGATCCCAGTTTTGTTGCTGACTGGGCTGCAGCAGGAGCTGGAGGCGTGAGAGACACCTCGGTGCTGTGCGCCGGGATGGAGGGCACGGTGGGGATGGTGTTGGCAGACGGGACAGGGAGGACGCTGGCCCTCCCACAAAACCGCTTCGCCCTCCCCCTTCCTTTTCTTTTGCAGTTGCACACAGCGCTGTGGCTCGGAGGTCATTTGTTTCCCACAGCTTCACAGAACACTGTAGCAGAAAGGGAGACAATGGTCCCTTACAAGGGGCGATGTGAGGCCTTCTTTCATCTCTAATAAGCCCCTTCACTTGCGCTGTGAAGCCTGTTGTGTGTGTGTGTGTGCGTGCACAGCTCCAGTGTGAACCGCTCTGCAGCTTCCATTGATGTAAAGCATCCAGGTTTTTTGTTTTGTATTTCAAATGGGCAACTCTTGGCATGTTCCAGCCTGAGGTGGGTTTTCTGTTCAGCGCAAGCACATCAGGAGACATCCCTTCTCCTTTTCACACATCTATTGAAACCCTGGGCCCATCTGGTAAATGTCGGTCGGCAGAAGGACTGAACGTGGAAAGGAAGGAGAGGAGAGGGGCAACTGTCTTTAGCTTCCCTCTGCTGAGCACAGGCTCTGCCTGTAGCTCCACTTGGGCATGTTTGCTGAGTGAGTGTGTCAGGAATGCTCTGTGAGAACAACCACCCTGGCAAAGCTACCGACTGTCCCGTCACAGAATTTGCAAGCAAAGGTGCAATTAAAAAACTTTTTCTTCTCCGTTACTCTGCTATAAGGAGCAGGAGAGAAAAGGGAATAAACAGTATCTTAGAATCATAGAATGGTTTGAGTTGGAAGGGACCTTAAAGACCATTGAGCTCCAACCCCCCTGCCATGGGCAGGGACACCTCCCACCAGAGAAGGTTGCTCAAAGCCCCATCCAGCCTGGCCTTGAACATTTCCAGGAATGGGGCATCCACAGCTTCTCTGGGCAACCTGTTCCAGTGTCTCACCACTCTCACAGGAAAGAATTTCTTCCTAAGATCTAATCTAAATCTCTGCTCTTTCAATTTAAAACCATAACCCCTCATCCTGTCACTACATTCCCTGATAAAGAGTCCCTCCCCAGGCGCAGGACTTTGGAGCAGTGGTCAGTCTAGTGTGTGATACCATTTTTACCAGTGTCTTCTGCCTGATTCTTTGAAATCCCACCCCTTGGCCACCCTCTAAGTCTGGAGAACTTTCCTTCCTACACGACATAGGAAGTTTTTAGCTGCCTTCTGTGCAGCAGTGAGTTTATGCTCCAAGGTAGAAAACTGGATCTCTCCTTGTCTCAGAGTAAGAACATAGGATGATGCTGGTCATGAAGTTTTTCCTACTCTCTGACCATAAAAGCTCTAACTTTTGAAGCCTGTGTTTAGCCTGGATTGCCTCTTGCTACAGTTGATTCAAGGACATGGACTTCTCCAGCAGTCACTGGCATGTCAGCCTAACCTGTCTGTATGTTTGCAAAACACAAAAGAGTAGTTAACTAGATTTAGTATGGCCTCTAAAATGTGAAATAATACTAAAAAAATCCCAGTAATAATGAGATTTAGATTCAGTAAATCAGTAAAAAGTGGCTAATTTGTTGCCTCAGACCCTGCCTGGACTTACTGAAGTTTCTAATGTTGCCTCCATTAAGTTGGAATCTAAGTGTGTCTCCTCTTGGTTTTGGCAGGTGACCTCTTCCATGGCCTTGTTTGAATGATACAGAGTCACTGGTAGAACAGCATTTTATGCCCATGAACTTGTTTAAAAGGGCAATTCTCAGGTCTGGGTAATCAAAACACCATTTTAACTGTTCTGTAGCTTATTAAAAGTATGTAAGAATACAATAAAATCAGGGTGTAAGCAGACCTCAAGCAACCTCCAACTGTAACATTTTACTCACAAAAGCATTGGGACAAAAAACCCCATCAGTTTCTTCTGGGTACTGGAGGGTTCTTTTTGGCAGGTATGGAGAGCTGTAGGCTGGATTCATTGGCTTTCTCTGGTGTCCAGGCTGAGTCCTTGGGTGTACAGGTGAAGTCCATATAGCAAAGGCATGAGGTGCTTCTGTGAACTAGCAGGCCAGAACATCCAGAAATGGGGAAAGATTAATTGTATTTTGTTTTCAAGTACTGATAGGTGAACTAGACCTGTGGAAAGGTTTTTAATCATTTTACCAGAAAACAAGCTTTCCATCTGAGAAGATATGTTATTATTTGCTTTTCAAGTGAAATGAGGAAGTAGTCTTGAAACTGGAGAATCTCCTGGGAGAACATTTGTCTTTATGGAGAGGTATTTAGTGACGATATACTAGGGCTTCCGATTGATCTCCACAGCCCTGTTAAAACATGAAAAGATCCTTCTCCAGCACTCAGGGCTGATAAAGGAGGACTACAAAAACCTCCACAGAGGTTCTTACAGAACACGATCAACGCAGGGTAATAAAAAACTATCAGAAACTTATAAAAAACTAGTGTGGTTTACAGAGTACAGGTGCAGTACATAGACGTGTAACTGTTCTTTGCAATATGAAGTTTCAAGGTTTCTTTACCTGTTGTGCTTTTCAGCTGGCACACTAGCATCTTTTCCCCAGGAGGAAACCATAAGAGTAGCTTAGAGCTGTCTATAAATTAGCCAGTCTCACCTGAGAGACCTTTGGACTTGTCTTTGGGCAGATGAGAGGTAACAGATGTGATGACTTGTGGATCAGTACTCAGTTCATTTTTGCGGTATTATTATTCCATCCCAGTCCAATTTTCAAATATTTAAAATTCACTCTTTTAATGATGCTGTCATGTCTATGCTGTGGCTCCCTCACACGACCCAGAGTGCAGTGTGCTCATGGCTTTATGCTGTCCTGTCTCCTGCTCGTGATGCTCTGCCAGCTCCAGCCAGTTTGCCGTTCCCTGCTGTCACAGATCTCAGCTCTCCCCACCCGGCTCTGCTTCCTGCTGCTGACCCCATTTCAGACTTGGCTTCACTCTACAATATTTTTTTTCTCTCCTCCCTTGCCATTGGTGTATCTTCTTCCTTAAGCCATCTAAAAATAAAGTGGATGTTTGTGCAAAATATGCGTTCCTAGGTAGTAACTGGCTGTTGGCTATACCGTGGAGAGCAATGAGATGTTCACAGTGCAAAGACAAGTGGTAATCGGAATACTTTAAAAACTGGATTGCAAAGGGGAAAAAAAGCCATACCTGTTTTTAGTGCAAGGGTTTGACATACACTTGGGCAACAACTGAGTCACAGAGCAGAGACCTAATTTCTTTTTTCTCTTTATGCATTGGGCTGGCATCTACAGACAAACCAAATGCTCCAGTTAGGGTGTTTTCCATCTAATCCATCCAACAGTCCCCTTCACTGTGGATGTGTTTATTCTGAGCAGGGTGCATGATTCATCGCCCTTGGGAGATGAGGCAAGGTTTGGTGTTGATCTCAGACAATTTATTTCCCCCTTGCCCCTCCCCACCCCGTATGCGTTGAAGCAGTTTTGTACTAGGAAATTACATCACTGATAAAATCTTTTAAGGGGAACGTCCACCATGTTATGGCACAGAAGCTAATAGAGATTTTTTGCTGTTGGGTAACAGTGACGTCAATTTATTAGAAGCAATTTCGGACAAGGCAGCAGGCACAATAGACACTGGGAAGCATTGCTTTGGTGTGGAACCCCACTGAAGCCAGGAAAAAAGTAGTCTTGTTCTGGGTGGGAGTGGGAGAGCTGCAGAGGAAAGGTGAGGGTACTATTGCAAGCGTCAGAAAATACAGTCACACTTCAGGTCCCTTGAGGCTGCAGTTTCTTTACCTCTGGGAACTAGCTACAGAAGAGGAATTGAAATTGTCATTTTTGAAAGAATCATAGCTTTTTACCTTGCAGAGAGAGTAGGATGTAATTTTCTGCTGGGAAAATGGACAGACACAATAGATTACTGTACTGGAGCAGGTGGGACTTACAAGTCCCACACATGTATATTTGATGTGACGTTAATCAATTAAATGAGGCATATAAAAAGAATGAATAGTGAAGTCATTAACATTCCTGCCTGTTGTCCAGCACTGCCCAGTATTAAAGGGAAATAGTTATAGCTGAGTTGATAAATATTTATTTCAATGATATTTATTTCAGTGGTTTGCTCAAATGGAGAACATGTGCATCCCAAGCAACACATTCTTCCAAGCCAAGGCTGAAATGGTGCGTGTCCTCCACAGTGAGCCACTGCTGTTAGATATGCCAGTTTAACATGGAAAGCAGAACTGAGATGCGAGAACCTTTAAATCATTTAAGAACTCATGCTAGCAAAAGAAAAGCAACATGTTAATTCTATTACTGTGGCAAAACTCCCACAGGGTTATAACCAAGACTGTGCGACATGTTTGCCAGAAAACCCAAAAGATGCACAGAATTTATTTGTGTGTTAGAATTCATTGCAAACTCAGTTAATCGGAGGGCTCACCATGGTGTGCTTTGAGAAGTCTCTGATTGTATGGCTTTATTTGATTGTGATTGTATTGGAATGAAACTCCGTATTTTTCAAAAGAACTTTGGTTTAGGTTTTCCAGAATGTTTTTGCATCTGTAACTTTGAAGCAGCAGCAACGTAGCAGAAGTGCTTGCCTTATAGTTACACACTTTAAAAAAAAAAAAAAAAAAACACACCCCTCTCTCCCTGCAAAAAAACCCCAAAGCCCCAAACCTAACCCACCCCCAAACCCTCCAATCTTCTGACTGCTATAACAGATGGCTAGTAATCACACTATATTGGTGTAAATGTCTTGCTATAACCAAGATTTTGCTGATTTTTAGGACAGGCACTCAGTGTAACAAGTCACCTTGAGACAGAGTTCACAGGGTTGTTCTGCACACACATCTAGTCTGGTTTTTTTTCTGCTGGGCAGATATCAGTCGTTGAATGAAGTGTGATTCACTTCTTACTCCCAGCAGCCAAGCAGTACAGCTGTAGAGCTGCTGAGCAGGTATTGCATTGCGGCCTCAAGGTACAGCAATCAGAGGAAGTGAATTGTGTGGTACAGGGAGCATGTTAAGGAACTTTATGCATGAACTGTTATAGTAGATATGGTCAGTTTTGCTTTACGTTCATCATGTTTTCAAATAAACTTTGGGTCAGAATACATAAAATAACATTTACGTATCTGCTTACAGATGAGATTAAAGATGGAGCTGTGGAAGAAATTGACTTTAAACAGAAATCATAAAATTTAAAGCAGTAAACATTAACACAGTTACAGAAAATCATAGTTATTAGCTGATTGTTTTTAGAAAACAATTACTAAGGTTCAAGAACACTGATGTGAATACCAATGCTTTGTTGTGTGAGAAAACAAGATTTGATATTTTCCAGTGTTGTATCTCATTTACGTAGAATAAAATAGAATAGACTGTTTCAGTTGGAAGGGACCTACGATGATCATCTAGTCCAACTGCCTGACCACTTCAGGGCTGAACAAGTTAAAATACATTTTAAGGAAATTGTCTAAATATGTCTTAAACACTGACAGGCTTGGAGCACTGACCACCTCTCTAGAAAGTCTGTTCCAGTGTCTGACCACCCTCTTGGTAAAGAAATGCTTCTTAATGTCTAGCCTAAACTTCCCTTTGAACCATTCCCACTCCTCTTATCACTGTATACCAGGGAGAGAGCTCAGCACCTTGAACCATTCCCACTCCTCTTACCACTGTATACCAGGGAGAGAGCTCAGCACCTCCCTCTCTTCCCCTCCTTAGGAAGCTGCGGAGAGCAATGAGGTCATCCTTCAGCCTCCTTTTCTCCAAACTAGACAAGCCCGAAGTCCTTAGTGACTCTTTATAGGACATTCCTTCTGGTCCTTTCACCACCTTTGTTGTTTGCCTCTGGATACATTCAAGGACCTTCACATCCTTCTTAAATTGTGAGGCCCAGAACTGCACACAGAACTCAAGGTGAGGCTGCACCAACACCGAATACAGTGGGATAATCACCTCTTTTGACTGGCTGGTGATGCTGTGCTTGATGCACCCCAGGATGGGGTTTGCCCTCTTGGCTGCCAGGGCCTACTGCTGACCTATTGAGCCTGCTGTCACCCAGCACCCCCAGACCCCTTTCTGCAGGGCTGCTCTCCAGCCACTCCTCTCCCAGTTTATACTTGTGTCCGGTGTTGCTCTGTCCCACATGTAGGATCCAGCATTCGGACTTGTTAAATTTCATCCCATTAATCATTGCCCAATGCTCCAATCTGTCTAGGCCCTCTGCAAGGCCTCCTGTCCCTCAAGAGAGTCAGCAGCACCTCCCAGTTTGGTATCAACAGCAAACTTGCTGTATCAAAAGCCTTACTAAAATCCAGAAAAACTGCATCCACTGCCTTCCCTTTATCCACTAGGTGGGTGACCTAATCATAGAAGGATATCAAGTGAATTACACTGGACTTTCCTTTTGTGAACCCATGTTGGCTGTGCCTGATTATGTGTATGATGTTGAAACTGACACCAAATTTAGGACAGAAAGGAACTGGATTCTTCCATTCTGAGATTGTTATCCACATTGATATAAATATTAACACTAGCTATTTGATGTGGTTTGAGTTTGATATGTTGCTGTGTTTGGCCCAGAAAGCACTCACTTTTACAAGAGAATGAGTAAGATTCTGATTATATCTCACTGCAGAAATCTGTGTAGTAAATGAACTTGTATTTCTCCTGGCTTGTTCCTGAAGGTGGTGAGCTCGCAGTTATAGACAATGAGACAATGGCCTGAGCACATTAGGGTTGTGCTAGAAACACTGGCACACTGTTTAAGCCCACAGTAATGCATTTGGATACCATACTAATAAAATTAGGTGTGTCACTGTCATTTGAAAACCATTTCTGTAACTTCTGTAATTTCATCAAAGTTGCAATGGCTATTGCTTAAATAAGTCACTATATCTGAAGAGAAAATCTAGAGAAGCCAAGGCAGAATGACTAATTTCAATTTTTCATGGTTCTGTTCTTGCTATACTTAGCTCTGAGTGTTAACTGACAAATGACCATGGTGCCTCTGTCTCTGATGTTGCTGTACCATGAAGTAGAATTGGGCTGAAACCAGCATGATACATTTTTGTTGGGCACAGAATAGCACGGGTTGTTCAGTAACAATCTTATTTCCTGCTAGGTTAGCATTGAGATAGTCGCTGGGAGTGACATAAAGAGGCACTGGTTTTGTTTAAATGCTGTCTTTCACATGAAGCATGAGTCTGTTATTTTCACCATTTAAACTCATTGAAATTCCTGTGGCACTTCTCACGAGAGATAGCTTATAACACATCTTGGCTAAATTCAAGACCTTGATTATACAAACCCAGCCTTTATTTTAGCACAGGTCAAGCAATCTATGTTTCTTTGGCAGTGCTTGCCTTTAAAATAAGGATTATATTAACATTGCCTGCCAAGATCTCAGAAGTTCTAGATGTGGTAAAGTTTGTTGGTATCCATATAGAATTTTGGCAGCTCTTCCTAGGCATTATGTTGTCTTTGGCACCATAATATTTGAATGGCAACTAGTGAGCCATTTTGAGCCATAGCTGTCCCTATATGGCATGTACAAAATATGTCCATATTTAGGGTCAAGTGCAAAGGGAATATTAGTAGGTACCAGTTCTTTCTAAAGTACTCTAGAAGTATGCTGTGTCTGTACGTAGGCAAAGGTGAGGGTCAGAGATGCAATACTGCCGTTGTCCACCTTCTGTCAGACCTTGGATAATGTAAACTTGTCTTGCAAATTGCCTCTTCCTTCTTGAAAGTCATTTGGTTATAGCATTAGAGGCCGTTGTGCACTCTCCCAGCCACCAATGATGAGGTGTTAGAGTAGGGAGACTGGTCGGATGACCGGGAAGACAGCTCTGTGGTAGCTTCCCAAACTAAACGTTACGGCATGACTCCAGGTGAGAATGAAAATGTCACAGAGGGGGAGAAGGGAGGGAAAAGGGAAACCAGTTGAGAAGCAGTTGATCAGCTTTCCAGTAAAGGATTAAGCCTGTGGTTCTTTGTAATAGGAGTGGCTGGTAAATTATATTTCTGTTGTGCAATAGTTCCTGAGTTGTCAGAAAATCTTTCTAATTGGAACGGCAATACAAAAATTTAAGTGTCTGCTTCAAGTTGCAACATATTGCTTGAAAAAATGTGAATGTTTTCCCCCGTTCTTCCAGTTCCTAAGCTGTTCCTTTGGAAGTGCTGGGCCCTTGGTCCAAAGCCTTCCTTTGGGCAGGAACAGCTGCCAGAGGGTGGGCTGGAAAGAGCAGGGCTCTGCAGGAAATCTGCTTGGCAGGTATCAACAGGGCCTGTGGCTGTAGGAAGATTTACTGGCATGTATGTGTTTTCACAAAACACTTAGTCTTTGGAAGATTTATTTATAGATTTTAAAAATCAGGTTTGGTTGTGGGCTGGTTTTTTACTAGCTTTGGTTGGGAAATATTATCGGCATAGCCAGTGTTGGAAGCGTGGAGTATACAAGTAATTCATGTGATTGAGTGGGTATGAATGTCGGTTGGCCATGGCTGCAAGCTGGTAATAGGCTCCAGAAATGGCTGGAAACTACAGATCTAAAGCTGTTTATGTGACTAGACCCGAATCGCCACTAAAGATATCCCTACAAATCCTACTGCCTGCTGGAAGAGCTGGGCGCATGTACCTATCCACAGGTGGAAGTTAGAAGGCTGTAGTACAAGTCTGCAGTTGAATCCAAATTCCCCACTTCTGTGAAGTGAGCAAGTGCAAGGGAGAGCTTTCATTTTCTGGCTTTGGGTGCATGAGCTCTGCTTGAACAATAAATTGGTTTTAATTAAGTTGAGAAGGTGAATTTCTTGAGAAATTCACAGATTCTGCTGTGTGTTTTCATAGTAGCTTGATATTTTTGACTGTGTGACTTGGGAAGTGTCATGGTGAAATAGTTACATGGCCTTATTTTTGAGCTGACCACATATTATGAGCTTTATTTTACCTACGTTGATGATACTAGCAAGGTCAAAATTTAAGCCTGCATATTTATTGTTTCAAAATAAGTTATGGAAATCCTATTACTCACTTGCAGAACCAGTTACTTAGTTTCATATTATTTGTTTTCATTTAATATTTTTTTTAGATTGTTTTGAGGATTAGTTTTCTTCCTTAAAAAATGTTAGTACAGTCCATTCTGGTTTGAGCCATTATAAATCTATTCTAGTAACTTCCTTGGCTGGGGGAGTTGAAGCACATCCATTAGAACCAACATAAAAGACTTTGAAGAATCATCGGCCTGCAGTAGGTATCAGATATTTGGACGTCCCTTATTTCTGGCAGAAAGTTTTGGTTGTCTAAATAGATACTAACATGCAAAAAGATTCTCATCGTGTGCACCTCCATTGACAGTAACGGAGATTATAGAATGTTGTCATGATCAATATCCAGGAGGCACCTTCCTAACTACTGCTTTGTAAACAGTTTCCTTTTTATCGTGTTTATAGCATGATAATTAAAGGACAAATGTTTTTTAATTTAGAATTATAGTATATGTATGTGTCTAGAGCATATTTATTCACATGTATATGTAGAACACATTCACTTCATATCTGAATGAATCAAACCAGCCTCCTTAAACCATCACTAACGTGAGATCCAGTATCTGTAAAATGTTCACAGGCATTGCTTTTAGGAAAAATGCTTGTTTTCTACAGTGTTGTTATTTCAGAAAGTCCACACAGTGTCAGTGCTCCTAGACTCTGTGCTTTCCGGGTGTCCTGGGGCTTGGTGGCAGATTAGCCATCTGTCTTCATGCAGCATCCTCAAAGAGCAATTCTACTCTATGCTTTTTTATTTTTCTCCTAGGTTGAAAATGTGCATATAATAAATACAGCTTTCCAGTTCCCCAAGCCTTGTTTTACAGGGGAAATTAATCTTTCCAGATTATTCATGCCTTCAACTTTTTGTTGACACTTTACTTCATGCATGAGATGGGGTATAAGCTTCTGTGAGATGGTTCTGAGGGTTAGCTCTGAATCGTATGTTCAGTTCACTCAGGCCACCTGTCAGCCTATAAGTTACAGAAACTTTCTACTAGTGTGGAGCTTCTCTGAAAGCTTAGGTAAGGGCAAAATTCAAAGTTGATTTTGAAAGGAAAAAAATCAAGTTGCTTAGCCACATATCACTAAAATGCTACTTAGTCCAAATTTAGTCCTTTCTTATGTATGTCAAGTTGATGTTATCTTTAATCATACTGTAATTTGCTAACAAAGTTAATATCATAGTTGTTCTACTTTTTAATCAGTGTTCTTGTTCGTTTGCTTTTCAAAGGCAAGGGCTCAGAACCACGGTACAAGCTGTGCTTGAGAAGCATACGTGGAATTCCCCAGGGATTGTACGCCATCACAGCACTCAAGTTATTTGTTTTACATACTCCAAACCACAATGTGAAGAAATCTGAATTGTTTCAAAGTGTAATATAACCAAATCTTAGAGTTTATGCCTAAGGTAGAATAGGTAGCTCCAGAAGAGGTGGAAAAGCAGCAGTTACCTGTTTTTGCTATGTGAGATAAATGGTCTTTCTGTTGTATTTCTCTTTTGTCACATGAGGCTGAATGTGCTTGCCCATGATGTTGCTTTCCAGAAACAGAATTCAATTGGCTTTATTGATGCCAAGATAAATAGTGAAGTCACAACATTGCTTTTTGGAGAGGACGAGTTAAATGTATATATGAATTAGGAATGCTTGGAATTACATCACTGGTCAATGACTAAACTTGCTTTACTTTCTGATAATTAAGTTACACTGGAAAACTGCCATGTGCTTCAGACCACTGGACGTGTAGCTTAGCAAGTCACCTCTACTTCAGAAGTTCCAGTGCAGCACCAGTAGAGAAAGGATAGAGATATGTCATGACCTAGTGGCAGGGTGCTACTGGCATAGTTATCAGCCAAGTAGCCATTCCCCTGGTGAAAATAAGAGACTAAACTAGTATATTATTTTTTTTCATGTGTCATGTAGTACTATTTTAATGTGTCATATATTATTGTTTATTACCAAGTTAGGACAGTGTGACACAGTACTTTCTGCAAATCTTTTTCACCGTCTTTCATCTATATGAACACAGCTACTTTTCAACCCAAGTTGCAACTTCTAAAATTTTGTGTGACGCTTGTCATTGTAGGACCAGACAGATTTCCAGTTCTGCATTAGGTAGTGTTTGTCTTTTGCAACTTACTCTTTCTTCCCTTTTTCCACACAAGAACGACTGTCTGTATAATGTCAGTCTACCTATGGTGAGGTTTTGATGTAAACCCCCACACTGCTGGCTATCTACATTAAAAAGTATTTCTGTCCAAAGTACTGTTCTTTGCATTTGGTGTAGAAGGTGGTGAAACTGTAATGTCCAGGGATTAATTCTGCAGTCTCAAAGTCAAGAAGGATGAAGTTGCACAGATGAACTTTAGTGTAGGAGGCTGTAGTTTACCTCTGGAGTGGGGCTTTTAACCACTGTCTTCATTGTGGACCTCAGAAGGTGTTTCAGATATGCTGGATTATGGATAGATGCCTCCTTGAAAACAAGGACAAAGAATGTAAAAGCTGCTAGTTCAGAAATGTGTGATCGTTTGAGCTTCTGTCATATAACTAATTTAGCAAAGTCTTTCTCAGTCTGCAAAGAACTGGAGGGGCAAACCACCATGTTTGTGGAGGTGGGATTTCAGCTTCAGTAATTCACTTTAGTGGGGCACTGGCAGTAACATCCGAATTGGGGAACATGCTCTGTTAGTGGCAGGACTTGCTGACTTCTGTCCTGTCCTCCCTGGAGTCAAGTGTATCTCTCAGAGGTCCCTGCTGCTGCCCTGTAGACACTGTCACTATAAGTGTGTGATAAGAATGCCATTGAAACTGCAGAGGACATTATATAAGTCCTTAAAATAACATTTTAGGCTGAGAGGGCAATCCTTTTACTAGGAAAAGCCATTCCCCTCTGTGTTATTCCGAGTGGTGGTGTGAAGACTTAATCCTTTTTGCTCACTGTCTACATTGTCCAATTTGTATGTGGGGTTGGAAAATTCAAAATAATTGCTATAGCTTTGGACTTATGTGACTCTTTTCTCTGTGTTCTTTTTTAAAAGCAGAGGTCTCTAGTGAAAGGTAGGAGATTCTGAGCATTGCAGACCGTATTATTAGGTATAAGCTGAAAGTCTAAATCCTCACCAAAACTTCATATGCCGTATGTCACATCATTTGTTGCATCTGCCAGTGGCAGGAACTGACCTAAGCATGGAAACTCAATCCCATCACAGCTCCTGAATGTCTTTGGAGGCTACAAAATCCTTGGCAGGATGAGCAGAAGGAAACCTGCATCAGAGCTGTCTGCTTAACATCTGGACCTGTGTATAAAAGGTACTCAGTGTCTCATTGCAGAGCCAAGTTTCTGGCACAGGAGAGTGCAGAAATTCACACACCTGATCATCACTCTCAATCTTGCTATGCTTCCCAAATTATTTTGTTTTAAAGAACACTACATACAGAGAAAGGGATGAATAAGGGTATATGCTTAGTTCCATGGCAAATCTGTGAATACATCAAGAGATTGGTTTGCTGAAGGAGAATAAGCATGTGGTTTTCTCTTGCAACTGTATAGACAGTCCATTGAATCCACTAATCTCTGTCTGCCCAGTCATCCTGAACACCCTAATGATATTCCCAGTTTTGAAGTAAACTTAGTCATAACAAGCTGTTGAATTTTCTTCTTGTTTATTTTTTTTTCCTTAAATCCTGTGTCTACAGCTTGCTATTTTACCTGCAAATGTTGCTAATTTGTGCTTGAAAGGTAGGGGATTGACATTATTTAGTTAAGTATCTATCAAACTTATCAGCATTTTAAACAGATGTTTATGTTTAGCTGGAATAGAGGTGGTGGTTTTTTCATTCTGTAATAAGGAATCAAAACGACAGAATTCTTTTGGAATTAATACTAGGATAGGTAGTCTCATCTAAGGTTTCCAGGCATGTAAAGGTAAGAAGGTGATTTGAAGCAGCCAGCCTGGATTTACCAAATACAAATCTCTTGCATGCTAACATCTCTGCTTCAGAATTGTTTCTAGAATGATAGGATTTGCAGGTCAAGTGAAACTTCCCCGATTCTCATCTCTCAGGCTTCCACAGTGGTTCCACTGATGCACCTCACCATGGCTGTCCCTTTGTCCCCTCTCTCGTCTACTGCTCCCCTCTCCTCTCTTGTTCTACTTTGTGATGTGGTATCAGGGTGTGGGAGGCCTCTTGGAGTTTACGGAGAGAGAGACCGAGTTTTGCACAATTGAAAAGAAAGTTAAAATCCTCCTCTTCCGTGGGTCAGTTCTACTTACTGTAGATCCAGTAGTGGTTTCAGTGAAGATGTCCACATCCTCATTCACATCCAGTGTCAGTGTTATGCACTTGCAGTCAGTGTTGGTTTAGGGCTGGACAAAAGTAGTTGTCTTTCAAAATCAGTTGAGGCAGGTTTGCTTAAATGTCTGAGTCAGTCCTGGCCACGCGGGAAATACCAAGGCATTTGCTTATGTTCCAGCAGGGCTTTGTTTGAACACGGTCACACAGTGGCATCGTTTTCCCTGAGGTATAGTCTTGGGTCTGTCGCATAGAGATCCCCTACAGCATTTCTCTGTAGCTCAGAATAGAAAGTTTCTTTTTCATTTAGAAAAAAAACCCCAAACCAACAAAAAACCCCAGAGTGCACTTGTTTATATTGCACATAGCTATGGAGATCACGGCTGTACTGCTAACAGCTCATGTGATGAGGCATCGGCTCTCCTAGCTGAAGTGTGTTGTCACGCTGGCAAAGTACGTGAAGGAATGCCATGATGTTGTTGGAAATGACATTGGTCATGCAGCAGGGGACAGTCTCCTGTCACAGTCCGTAACTGTGGCCCAGTGGGGCCGCAGTGCTGGTAAAGTGAGACGTGCCAGTTCCACACTGAGATGCAAACCAGATTCCCAACGGCTGGTGGCTGCTGCCACCTCGGAACGCTTCCAGCCAGAGCAGAAAGGCCAACCCTCACCACTCATCCCATCCCATTGTCTGCCTCCTGTAGCAGCTCAGTAGTTGAGATGCAATTAGTGCTTTTAATTTCCTGGTTTCAGATCTTGACCAGTGGCTCTGTTTCATCACTGAGAGTTACTTGCAGCCGTATGTTTTTAGAGTACATCCGATCAGGTTCGTTATTGTAGTGAAAAAAACCAAAAATTAAAAGCATTGATTGTTTCCCTACCTGCTGTAGGCCAACACTGAGCACTTCTAAAAATCCCACCCAGATTGTTTATACATAAATGGGAGATCTTTGATTTTTTTTTTATTTTTTTTTAAGCAGATGGAGTGGTTTATGTGGCCAGAAAATGCGTAAATCACCTTCATTCTATGATTTTTAAAATTTCCCATAGATGAGCAAACACTGTTAAAAAAAAACAAAACACATCCACACTCACGTTTATCATCAGAGCTATTACAGCTGTCATAAGTTAATTCTCAAGTTATCTTCTCTGTAAGAATTTTTAATAGCTATATACTATAACGAATGAAGGTTGAGCTCCTTTTGGAAATTCATCATCTTGTTGAAATGACAGAGAGCTTGTGTGGCATAAAAGGTCAGTTACTATGTTATATATAACTTTTTTGTTTTCATCTCCTACTGTTCTTGCAGGGAACTAAAAATGTTTTAGACAACAGATGTGGAACACTTAAAATATTTGGAATGTGTGGGAATATGCTGAGGGACCACCTGTCCTGCAACGCCAAAGACAGAACCAGTTTGTGAGCTCTGGCAGTGACAGGAGACGGGCACTCAAAGTCAAGCAGAATGAAAACTGTGGGGTAAATGCACCAAGTTGCCTTTACTCAAGGAAACATAGGGAAGAAAGATGAATCAACAAATTCAACGCTTATTAATATTTAGCCAATAATCCACATTTGAGAATCCCTTAATAAGTATAGCCGGGGGCAGTTACTCAGTCTCAGGAAGCTCATGGTTAAGAAGAAAAGAAATGGATTTTATCTGATTTAGCCTAAATAAGGTATTTTATTTATTGTTTGACTACTTCTACTAGTCAGATCCTATCTCTTTAGTTACAAATTAACAATTACAGCTAGTAATGACTGCATTGGCTATCCTTTGTGGAAAACAAAAATCCCAACCCATATACATATTGTAGAAAACTGTGGTTTTGATAATAATTTGGATTGCTTTAGAGCCTGAGGATTTCAAGGTGATTTGTTGCTGTTGTCTGTTCTTTCTACACATTTACTGTTTCTTGACTAAAGTTAACAAATGCTGTTTCACAGATGAGGGAACAAAGGCGCAGATAGGATCAGTATGTAGCATTTGCATTTCTTCACTTGGAGTTCTGGCATGTGAACACCCACAATCCTTTATTATCTTTTGCCTTCAATGATTTTTTAAAAGGAGGACATTAAAATTGGGATGATAGCTATACTTCCCCGCCTTGGGGAAGAATTGTGAAGATAGTTAATGTTTATACCAGTTGCCCCCTCTTTTCCTCCCTCCAACTTCTGCATGGAACTACCATTGGTACCTGGTCCAGGTTACAGTGCAAGGGAAGGTGTTGCTCAGTCCTTCTGCCTGTGGGCAGGCACAGGCTGGGAAATAGTGCATCAGGCTCTGCCCTAAAACATGAAAACGGTGCATAAATCAGAAAGAAATTCAGAAACTCGGATTCATCCCTCACTCTATGGACTTTGGAAACAGTGAAGTCCGGTTACACTTAATGGCTGTGGTCTCTCTCTAAATTTTGGGTGTGGATGTGAAGCTGCTCTTCAAAACTGAAATCTCTGATAGTACATGCCCGGAGTTGGTGAATGAAACAGCTGTTCCTTCATTCTCTTGATTAGGAATGATAGAAAAAGTCAGGACACACATTAGCAGTGTTTCCCACAGCGAGTACAATTCCCCCTGCCCTCAGATACAATGGCTCGCCGCTGTACACTGTGCAAACAAATTACACCTACTGTGGGAGTCCCAACTTTAAGTTTCTCAACGTTTTTGCATGCAAAAATCCAGCATTAATTATGCTTTTTTTTTTTTATGTTTAGAGTTCCTCTTCGTTAGCTGGAGGGAGATCTTTGTGATTAAAGGAAGCAGGTTTCATTGAGCCAGACGAGCTCTGCTCTGTCCTCTTTTTCACCTCCCCTCAGGGCAAAGACCAACAGCTTGAGGGTGACCCCTTCAAGAAGTTTCACTGAAAAGGAAGATGAGAGAGGCTGGACAAGCTCTTTCTAATGCTCTGCGCTGGAGCCAAGAAAAGGCAGCTGTTTCTAGCCTTTCTGGGGTTTTTTTTTTTTTCTTTCCTTCCCCCCTCCCCTCTTTCCTGGTGGCTGGGATCTGGGCTTGTTGCCATATCTGTTTGTCTGTCTGTCTCATGTTGTTTTTCTCAGAGAGCTTCAGAGGCCAGTTGCCCGTAGTCAGTTGCTGGGAACAGAGGTTGTTCCTTGTATCGTCTTAACTCTCCATGCCAGAGTGTTCATGCTTGAATAGGAAACAGCAAGATCTGTCAAAATAGCCCTTTTCTTTAGGGCTTTGAGGCTGCATTCTCCACGGCCATCTGTTCCCTTTCACCCTTTTGGACAATGTTGCTATTTGAAACCAACCACTCTTTGCTCTCTCCCTTTCCCCTTGCCCTCCCCCTTACCCCCCCAAATCTGGGAAAAAGGGAAAAAAAGTTGTTTCTGGCCCTGACTGGCCTCTAGAGGATTCAACCATTTTGTAGTCCAAGGATTAAAAGTGATATTTTGCAATTTCTTATTTTTCACTGCATTTAAAAATGTAATACATGTCAGGAGAGAATAGTCATGGCAGTCAGAAGATCATTTTGGACTTATGCATTGCTCTCCACAGAGCCCTTCAGTGTCCTGTCACTGCCTGATGCAGACTATAGTGAAAACTTGGCACATCTTGGAATATTTTGCATTATAGCAGGAACGGAAGGAACCTCCTATAGTTAAGGCTGTATAACTGTTTCCCTTCTAACCCTCTGTCTTCAGTCAGAAAAGCTTATCGGGCTGAAATTTTCCAGTCTTGGTTGTTGTCCAAAATTGAACTTATTTGCTTAAGTTGAGATAAAGCGAGTCATTCCTTTATTTGAGAATGAGATGAAGAAAAAACCATATACCTCCACTGCTCCAGCATGGGGGACTGTGCCATGAAGAGCGGGACTGACTTTGCTGAGAACCTCCTGGAAGGTCTGTGTGAGTCGGGGAGTGAAGCCAGATCCCTGTAATCTGCTGTCATTTTAAGATGTCTAAGTATATAAAGTGTATGTTCTGAACAGTGAGCCACTGTGGTCTCTGCCTGTACTAAAACGTTGTGTCATTCATCTTACAACGAGAGGGAAGATGTCTTCTATATGTGGGTATATTGGCTGTGCCAAAAAAAAAGTGAAAGCGCCCAATTAACAGATGCCATGAAGGTGCTCCAAGCACTGGGATGCATCTGCTCGGTGTATGTGCAGGGTTTGCCAGGCCAAAAGGCACTTCTTCAGAGAGGTGGATGGGACATCATCACAGCCTCCAGCTTGTGTCACGGCCCCTCAGCCCCAAGGAATAGGTGCAGCCAGTGAGGCCTGTGTTGGCAAAGGCAGACTTGTGCTTAAATACCAGTTAAGAAATGCCCCAGCCAACCCTGATGATATTCATTGTGAGGGATAAGTGAGTTTGCTAGGCAGAGTTAAAGTCTCACATAGCACTTTTTACATGTAGTGTTTCCTAACTTTTATGTTCCTAATCATACAATCAAAACATTCTTTCAGTTTAGTTTTTGTGATGGATAGTATTAAGAGGTTGGCTAAATCTGAACACCAGATGTGAACAGCTGTAATTTGCAAACAGTCATCTCTAGCCCCCAAATGTTTGGCTGACCTCTGTTCCATGTTGCAGGCTGAAAGAGCATTGTTTCATTTATTTACACCTAGAGGGAATTGTAATTGTTAACTGTGGGACCAGCGTTAAGAACACTGAGGGCTAAATTTTCAAAGAAATGAGGATGGTCATCATGCAACGTAAAGCACTTTGCTCGGTTTGCATACACAATCAGTCTCATCTTGAGGTACAATTTAACATTGATTACTAAACATAGTCATTGAGGTTAACAACCCATCCTGGACTCTTAATTCTTGCATATTTCAACCCTCTAGATCAAGAAATTGTCACTTGCTAAATTAGAAAATGACCGAGAGAGGACCACAGCTGAAATATCCCTGTGCTCAGGAGTGAAACGGACAGATAACTTCATTTCCTAGTTCAAATCCATGGAACTAGGCTGTGACCAGAAACTGCTATTTGCTGAAGTTTTTTATGCTGAATATATCGAGGAAGGTCCAGCACTGAATTTCAGTGCTAGTGTTAATTGAGCAAACTCAGGTTCTGGCAGTGACCTGGCTGCAGCAGCACCAAGCTCTCTGGCTTCTTCACAGAATGTATTTACCAAGGCAGACCTTAGTGCTCGTTCAAAGCAAACTTGCACACACCCACTGTCCTTTTCCGTCTGCCATGTCCACATTCCATCAGCCTTCTCCCTGGGAAATGGACAGCTGTGTCAGAAACACCCTCAGTAGGTTAGCACTAATTGGGGCTTTTATGGGCCTCTTGGATGGAGAACTCAATGTGGGACAGAAACTCAGCTCTCACCCCTCCGTGCCCTGACTCTCAACTGTGATTTCAGGTTCATCTGCAGACTGGCTCCTACCTTGCCTGGGCTGCTGCTGCTTTTGCCTGCACTCTGTCAGTTCTGTGGCTATGAGAGCCAAGCTGCCAGGACACCGTTTCTGCACCAGAACGTATCTTAAGGAAAAAGAATGTAGACTATGAGAATACAGCCCGTGTCTCCGGCCACAGCATCCTAACGTGACCATAATGCTGTGAGCTGCATTCTGAAACTCACTGCAGTTCCAGAGCTGACATCTCCCTCTCCTCCCCCAAGATGTATTAGGTTTTGTTCTGCCTTTCTGGGATTTAGCCATTTAGGCTTCCAGACTTCAGACTGTTATGTTGGGGTTGTTGTTTTTTTTTGTCCCTGTCAGGGAGGAGTGTGACAGCTGGCTCATTTGGTTCTAGCCTGGAAAGTTCGGAAGTGGCAAATCCAGATGATGGGTAAACACTAGCAGAGACTGATGAAGTTCAACAGCTGAGATTAACCATCCTGGGAAAATCAGATACAATAATGCCATGGCTGTGTAGGTCAGAGGGCTGAGGCTTGCGGCATGCAAGGCTTCAGTTGCTCTGACAGTGGGATTCTAAATCTCAGTTCTTTATTCAAGCCTTAAGGGACCTACACACATGTAATTCTAGCATCCTGCCCCCTCCCTCCTACATGCCTTCTGATTAATATCATGATCTGTTTAATTCCCTGAGGGAACTTAACCAAAAAAATACAGCAATAACTTCTAGCATGATTGGTGAGGTGATAATTAAAAGCATTTTCTGGTTCAGAGGGCCTTAGCATTGCCAGATGCCATGATTGGGCAAGCTTTGTTTTTCAACCTATGCATCCTTTATATGTGCAGACAGGCAAAATTCCAGATCTAGGTTGTTTGGGGTTCTCTCCCTCCCCCACCTTAGGTCAATGGTTTGGGGTTTTATTTTCTAGTCTTGGAGAGACAGGCAGAAGTGACTGCACAGGAGAGGTTAGATGGAAGAAACTACATTAAGTTTTTGTGGTGAGTGACGTGGGAAAGAACTCTGGATGCTAAGAAAGTGGCGTCAATTAATACAACTCTAGTTTTTAGAAAAAGAGGGGATTTCTCAAAAACTGTCAACAGAAAGGGAAGGAGGGAGAGCTGAGGCATGAAGAATTTATCCTTGATTACAGAATTGACTTAACCACTGTCTTCTACTTGGTGTTCACCATCCCCCCCACCAGAGCACTACTCATTTGTTTGTTCGCACTCCCCGTGCAGCACCAGGAGAGTGCCAGAAGCTCATCACTTTGTCCGATGTTGTCAGGCCACAGAGGCAGAAGACTTACACTGGTAAAAAGAATCTGTTCCCAAGGATTTCTGCTCCTTGATTCCCTGACTTGGGCCCTGTTTCAGGTGCTGGAAACCACCAGCTGTCTTCCCACCTCCACAGACCTCCCGAGACCTGACCATTTTGGTCATGGCTGGTAGATTGTCTGGCAAGAAATCAGACCAGCTGGATTTTCTTGTTTCTTAATGTCAGTTCCTTTTTTAGGTCAGCAGACAGGAGTCTCAGCACTAGCATGTGTGTGCTTCTCTCTCTCTATGTCTTTATCTTTCTCAACTCAAAACAGAATCAACATGAATTCATTGATGTCAGAGAATGTGCAGAACACACCGGTAACAGTGGGCACACTGCTGTGGAGCTAGAAACAAATCAGCATCTGTCCAATTCTCTGGAGAACCCTTCCTGTGTCTTGACCTGGACAGAGGTCCCAGCTGATTTTTTGGGGGTAGAATAATGGTTAATAGTACTTACTTGAAAAAGCTTCTAATGTTTCATGGAAAATACTGAAAGTCCTTATTTATATACAGTTTTGCTGGCCTGTCACATATTTTGGTTTATTTTTCCTCACCCCTTAGGGAAGATTCCTTGTAAGTGGGGAATAATCAGCAGCAGCTAAGAGACTCTTAAACTGCAGTTCTCATGAAAAGAAGGTCTTTGGGTCAGGAACTATCTTTTTGTTCTCTGTTTGTATAGTGGTTTGCATATTGCACATGAGAGCTCTAGGAATTGTCACAATAGAAGTAGTGAATGGCGGAAAAAAAGACAGCAGATCCAGTAAAAATCGCTCAGAATGTGTACCCAGATACACCTAAATATAATATTATTTTTGTGAAAACTCACCTGTTTGGAGCATGTGAGATAAATAAACCATGTTGTCCAAACCAAGAAGGGAGACCATTCCCTTTCTGTCACATTCACCGCTGTCTCCATCAGAACTTTGCAGCTGGAGTCTCTAAGTGGCAATTTTCAGTCTGTTGATGGTGGTGGCTTTTCAGTGTAGTCTCTAGTAGGCACTTCAGAGCTGCAGCAGTGGCATAGCTATGAACTAGGGGTGCTAAAAAAAATTTCCATCGAAACTGTCTTATTTAACTGGGGATTAGTAGGGGTTCGCACTTAATTGGTTTGTTTGCTAAGTATATTTTAATGGCAATACTATTAAAAAAGAAAAATAATAAATAAATTACCCACCATTGATTGTGAAACAATTCCCAAAAATATTTTTACTTATTTTTAATTAAAATTTGAAGTAAGCTGGAATTATCAGGGTGAGGATGGGGGTGTTGCACAGATTTAGAACTAGGTCTTTTTTGAGAGTAAAATTGTCAGATTCCCTCTCTTAATAAAAGGAGGAGAATAAGAATTTTAAAAGTTAGAATTTTTACCTGGCTAGCTTTGTGGCCAAGCTTGATTTCTTACAGTAGCAGCTGGTTTTTCTGCGATAGGTCCTAAATAATAAAAGACTGTATGAAAGCAGCACTGTGCTCGAGGAAGTAAGTTTTGATGATCCTGAGATGAATGAGACTCTGCTGTTGATGTGCCTGCACAACACATTAACTGAAACAGATCTGTACAGCTGGAACAGGGAGCTTTAGTGTCTCTTCCTACAAGTCAGTAATTTGTGTTTGGTAATGACCTGGGTGTATGTATATATGTACTTAGGTCTGTGCTTTGTCTCAAGTGGGTGATATCAAATGGTGGTCTAAGCAGCTGTCTACTACTAGGGCCGTGGCTTTAATGTAAAGGACCAGATTTTTTCATCTTCACTTATTTTCTGTTAGTTTTGCGAAGGGAGAGTATATGACAGGGAGAGTTTGGGACGTACCTTGGCTGACCAGTGCAGAAAGTGAGATGGTCACCACTGTAGGGTAAGAGAATCAGAGTCACCTTTTGGCTAGAGACAGTGCTGAGGAGAAGGGCTGAGAACAGCAGAAGTCAGCGCGTGGGAGTTTAAGGACGCTGTGGTTAGTTACTTCACAGATGAGTTTGTCCTGTGGGTTGTTTTTTTACTGTGTGATGGGTTTTTCCGCCATTGGATATTTTTATACTTGTACTTTCTGAGTAGGTGAAGATGGAAAAATAGATTAGGGGTTGAAGGTTTTTTTCTCTTCTCTCCCTTCTGGTGTCATTGTTAGAGATCTGCACCAAAAATATAGACTAGATGCAATGCAGGTGAAAAGCAGCGATCTTTATGAGCTCCACCAGTGAAGCAGAAAGCTGCACAGCCTGAGCGAGAGGGAAAGTACTTTCATTCTTATTGCATGGTGTGTCGGTTTTGTTGAGCTCAGTAGTTTTTATAAATATTTACTCTGTACTTTTGGAGAGGTTTTTTCCTCCTTTTTGATAAATCAGGCTTTTCTCAAGATGATTTGATATAAAGATTTGAAAGATTTGCCGACTGGTTGCTTCTCTATTTTGTTATTTTGCTGTTGTATTGTGCGTCAGTCCCTTTTTTGCATTTGATGAGAAAAGATTTTTGAATTACCAAATTGATAGAGATTGCAAAGAGGCCCAGTGGTGGGGATGAACCTGCCAGGCAATGACTCTTTCATCTGGAAAGGCAGAAATCCATATGAGAATGTGCAGTTATGCCAACAAGGAACAGGTTATTTTTTTTAATCAAGAGTATAATCACATTCTGCCTGCAAGGACTGCTTGCATTTAAAAATGTTGTTTTAAGAAGTCTGGTTTATTTGATTCAAGACAATGGTCTAGTTGTCCTAATTTTCATAGGATGAGACACTAATGAAACTGAAATTCCTTTATGATAAATCTGTATTGGCCATATCTGCAACAATTTGGGCTTGCTTACATGAGGATTTAGTCTTTAAAATGGTACCTCCTTATAGGTAGAGAACGAGAAGGTCTTTGAGACCGTGTCTGTACTTTAACTCTCTGGTTGGACACAACAATAATTGCAGAATCAGCATTGAGCTGAATAGCTTTAATCCTACTGTGTCCTCCAGTGAAAAATGGAAGGTGAAATAAACCCACTTTCCCCATCCTGCCTATATGTGTCGTTCATCTCGGTGAAAAGAGGAAGGTTTGTTTCAATTGCATTAATAGGGGGAAACAAAATTAATCTAGCCCTTTAGTATAAGTAGGGTGAAATGTTGTTGCCCGTTTCTACCAACAGCTCCTTCCAGGGCAGCAGAGCCCTGTGTGAGCCTCCTCTTCTGCTTGGAAACAGCACCGTGGGCCTTGGGTGAAGAATCACCCTTTCTTCTTTGGTTTGTTTTTCCCCGGGTTGTGGAGAGGCATTTACTTTGCATTTGTCTCAGACCACAAGCAGCTTTATTTTCACTTGTGACAGCTGTTCAGCGAGAGTGAGACAGCCAGTTCCGCTGTGCTTGTGATCCAGAGCAGATACGGTCTCTGCCGGTGTCTCCGCCGGTGCCCTGAAGAGCTCCATTTCACAGGAGACGGTAGAACAGGTACCTCGTGCAGTCCTTGGCCTGTCTGCTGCTGTGCCCTTTGAAGATTGGTTTAATGCTAGTCCTTTTTGTGTGAGGAAGGGAGGAGTGGTTACAGGAATTGAAATCACCACTTAGTTTCACTTGAGCTGGATCTGAATACGTAAAGCAGGGGGCTGTTAGAGGTGTTTTCCCACCCTCACCTTCCCATGCCAGGATCCCATTCCTCTGCTTCTGGACACCACTCCCTTTTCCCACACCCTGCATCTGTAAACTGAGACCTGCCACCTTTCTCCAATCTGTCAGCCCTGTTTTCTTCCTCTCCCTAGTCTCTATGCTCCCTCCATCTCCTGTGACCTGAGCAGAAGCCCTCAGGCCAGCAGTGACTGGAGTGTGAGCTGTGCAGGCTGGAGAGACGGGGACTGCTGCCCCTCAGCTGATCTCACATTGCACAAATATAAGCATTTCCTCCATACTGCTCTGAAGCAGCTCAGGTTGGACACCTTGGGAACCTCTGGGCAGAGACCAAAGTCCCTTGTAAGCCTGTTTTCTTCTTGGGCCAAGGTTGGTCTGATACTCCCATCTCTATGCACAAAAATATCAGGGTTTGAAAGAACAAGGCAACGTGTGCTGAAAATATCTCTCTTTGAACAGTATTATTTATCCACTTCCTTTGTCCAGTTCATTAATGACCACAAAACAGTGGTTGGAATAACAGAAAAGATAAGTCCAGGGTTTTTTTAAGGCCACGTTTGAGTATAAATCTGTTTTCTTAACATATCCTCTGTCCTTCCTCTGAGACATTTGCTATCTTTTTGTGTTTAGAGCAAGGAGAAGGAATGAAGCATGTGCTGTTACTGCCCTTGAACTTCTTTGCAAAGCTGGCGCTGCTTCCCCCTCAGTTCACTTCTCGTTGCCTCTCGCTCTGCCGACTGCATCAGCTTGCAGGAGGATCCCCTATAAAATGGAAACCTTTCCTGTAAGGCATTCCTTTCCACCCTGTAAAAAGTCTCCACTGTAAATTTGCTCCAGGCTTACTTTGCACCAGAGTCATAAATTTGAATAACTTCACAGAAGAGGATTTGCCTGAAAGTGGGTCACACAAACAGCCCTCTGCAGGCTGGGGCTGACACAGTGTGGTACGGTAGGCTTTCTCCTCTATAATAAAATAAAATAAATGACAGCAATTAGCTTGCTTGTTCTGCCACAAGCCTTACACCTCTAGCACTCCTGTTCACTTTGGGGCAGGTTTTAGGCCTGGAAGGAATGCAGAATTAGGAATTGCTATGGAGTGATATCTCCGTAATATCAGCAGGCTCCAGACATTTAACCCCTTAAATGCCTGGCTCAGGATTGCAACAAGGAGGTGTTACTCCTTCTGTTAGCTAATAGCAGAGATACATAATTTGAGGGAAGTTTGGATGTGAATTTTGCATCTGTTTTGTGCCAACAGTAGCTACTTCTGTAATGTCTGGGCTTTTTGTCGATAGTCAGAGGTCCCCAAGCAGCTGTGGGTGAATTGCTTCTTGGTGGAGTGGTGGCTCCCAGCTGCATACAGGGATGCCAGCTGTGAGAGGACACCTCCACACCCACCAGAACTCACAGCTGCCCCGCTTGAATTTTGTGATTCCTTCCCCTTTCTAGCAGGTGAGAAAGAAGGACAATGTTGACTACAGGAGAAACTTGCAGCTTATTGCACATGACAAAAAGAGGACTGCAAGACTTTAAAGCTGCTTCACTGTATTTTATTCTCCCTTAGCCTGTCTGTACAGTAATGGCATTTTACTTTTGTGGTGTTAGCACAAGCACAAAAGCAAAAGTGTGTAGAACTTAATGAACTTAATTAAGGAACTTGGTTTAAGTCATTTTAAGGGAATGGAATGCAGACCTCCCAGCACCGTGCTTTAACACTTGAATGTGTTCTTTCCTCCAGCTGGCAAACTAAATCTAAAATGTAGATGAAGAGAAATTCTTGTCAGCGTATCCACCTTCCCAATAGAGATGGGTTAGACTAATTAACAGAATAGCATTCCTAATCCTGAAACTTCCAGTTAGGTGCTCCTGCGGTGAGTTATTCAGGTGGAAGTTTCATGTATATCAAGATATTAATACCTTTGTTTTGAGGGAAGAAAAGCAGCCATCCTTGCTGGATGGCACAACTGTAGCCTGTTTTCAGACAAGAACAGATGTTGTTCTTTAAGCGCGTATTGTGCGTGTCACCATGGGTTCCCGTGACGTGGGAAGTAATTCAGACAAGTACAGAGTCCAGACTCTTGTCAAACTATTGGCTTGAATTGAGGAGCTTCACTCATTTCTTTTGTAGACCCTAAACATTTAAAGACCTAATCCAAACCCAGTTGATGTTAATTGCACTTTGTATTACTTGGGTGGGGGGCAGTTTGAGGTCCTCAGCAGAGTCCTGTAGCTCACTGCCATCATTCCAGGTACTTCTCTCCAGCCTGCTGCTCTCCTCTGCCTCACCCACTCTAACACAGTCTCCTTCTTACTGCTTTCTAGCTACAGGCAGTGATACAAGTAATGATTGTTACTGCATGACAACATTTTTGGCCTTACCCTTTACTGGATATTCTTCCAAAATAAAAGCTTTAGTGAATGAATAAATTATGTTTCTGGTCTGAATAGTTGGGGGGAAAATGTAACAAACCCCGCAACCTTGCAAACATAAAAGCAATAAAGGGTTTTAAACCTGAATCTTCCAAAACCTCCACTGGGCCATGAGGTGACTTTGTTACCTCAGCACAGTGTCGCTTCCAAAGCCTAGTACTTATGATTTAAGTTGAAACATTAATGGTTGCATTACTGATAGTTTTGACAGAAACATAAGGCTGCTCCCAAATTTGCATTGCAGAATAAGTGTCTGGTCTACCTTTAATTGATTAGTTGACAAGGATTTCATGCCTGTCCTTGGGAAATAATTTTTTTTGTTGCCTGATAGATGATAGGAAGTTCCCCAACTTTAAATCTAACTTTGTCTCATTCAACTTCAGGCCAACACTCACAGCTTTTTAACAGTATGGACTGTCTGTCTCAAACAGTTCCCTTTTCAACTTGCATGTGACCATTTATATCCACATTTTGTTACTATACCCAGATTTTGTTTCTGAATTTCTTTGGTTTCTCTGGCTTGCTCTGTTCTTGAAGTGTCATTTGAAGTACAAACAAGTCATCCATCTATCTGTTCATCTTACACAGAACTTGTGGTATGCAAAGATGAAGGTCTTGGGCACCTAGCTGTCTGCATATGTGTATGTCTGTGTTTTCAACATGAGAAAGCTCAGGTGCAATGGCAGTTCAGCAAGCTGGATCATGTGGCACTGTTGGAAACACTTTATGCTGCAGAATCACAGAATGGGGTTGGAAGGGACCGCTACAGATCTCTAGTCCAAGTAAAACTAAACCTGCTACAGCAGGTTCACCTAAAGCAGGTTGCACAGGATCACGTCCAGACGGGTTTTGAATATCTCCAGAGAAGTTCCTTCTTGCCCTTTTTGAAAACTGGAGTGACATAGGCTTTCCTCCAGTCCTCTCCTGTTCCCCGTGACCTTTCAAACATGTTGTCATTGTTGGATTGCAACAAAATGCATTTTCCCTTAGGGTTATATAAAGTTCATATGATTTCAGGTATTTACAGCTAAGAGGCTCCCTTCTTTGTAAATCTTGCATATCCTTAATTCTTGGCACTTTGTCTAGGTATCAGAGGGTGAGATGGAGAACTCACACTGCAGTTGTATAAATAAATTAGAAAGGTAGGAAATTCCTGTGAAAGTGCCATCTCTTAAGTACCAATTGTGATTACCTATGTTAGAGAATGAACTGAGATGACTGATTAGATTTTCCATGCTGACCCCTTCTCTGTGGCGCAGTCCTGATGCAATTTCTTTCATGTTTATCTTCAGGAGCTTCTGGAAGTGGGAAGAGGGAATCTGGTTGTGTGACAGCAGCCCTTGGTAACACATGGAGTCACAGCGTCAACACCAGGCTCATTCTACAATACCATGACATGCCGACAAGACAGGTGAGAACTTAACAGCAAAGAAAATTTAAATAAAGCTACACCAGCAATGCTTGGTCAGATGGGCTAACTGTGTCCTTCAGCCCCTGTGATTATGCCAGGTGTGTTGAGAACCTGGCACTCTGCAGCCAATTGCTTATTTCGGGTGCAGGGCAGCGTCCTTTGCTTTTCGGGGATGGCCAGTCCTCCAGTGCCTCCCTGTGTTGGAATGGGCTTATCTGAGTGGCAGAACCTGGCGTTGGCCTCTTGGCACTGGCATACAAGTTCCTTGAGCTTTTAGTGCATTTCATGTATGGCGATGAAGGGTAATCCTTAAAGTGCTTTCCTGCACCGGGATTTTGGGGCAGGAGTAGGAGGCTAGTCCTTTCACTGCTGTGATTGTTTTGTTGTCATCCTTTCCACTCGTTGTGCCAAATTTTATCTGTGTCTGTTAGGACAGGGAGCACTCTATCTTCTGCAGCTACTGTTTGCAAGTGGAAGCTTGCAGCCTGCACCAGGAAGCTTAACTTTGAACAGGAAGTATGGTACCAATTTTCCAGAAGTATGTCTGCAAAAAGGAGAATTCATACCCTTTCCACTAAGAGGCTTCATGTCTTTGAGTGAAATAGAGTAGCATTTTAGACTGCAATCTTCACCTCTTAATTTAAAAAAAAGCTGTAAAAAACTAGGAGGCAAGACATTTGGGGTTTGATTGAGGGAATAATTTTTTTTTTGTTTTTAAAAACATCGTAACCCATGATTTCATCTGTCCCTTGGGATATCTGTGGTTATAATCTCTTTTGGCTTTGTCTATTCTGTTTTTGCATTGATGTAACTCTTTCCAAAGGCTGTGACCCTCAGTCTTAATGTTATTGATTTTCTGCCCGTTAAAGTAGAGAGTTGTCAGAAAAATTGCTATGTGAAGTTTGTACCATCTTACTCCTCTAGCGTTACTACCCTCATGCATTTAAATTGGTGCTCCTGGTTTTACTGCCACAACACAAGGTTTCTCGCTTTAGAGCCAGAGGAGAGGAAGTCATCCTGGTTTATTCTGCTCATTAGAAGTAAAGTTATAACGATGGCACTTGTGTTCCTGTGAGTATTAGGCACTGTGAAGCAGCTGTAGTCCTCTGGGCTCTCAGGCAGCACGTTAGGTGTGTCAAATGCAGTTAGAAAAAACATCTTCTGGACTCGCTTCTAAAGACCCTGCACAGCTGTATAGAAACATACTCTTATTGCTGCTGCTCTTCTAGGTTCTCTAAGTTCTGCTTCTTATTCTGGTCTGTAATGAGTTCTCCTTTTCTACATGTGTGTGCTAAATACAAAGCTGCTCACAAATTTCCTGGATTGCTTTGGAGGTACATGGGAGGTGGAGCTGGCAAAGGGAAAAGGGCAGAAACCAGGCTCTGTGCTACTTCGTGAGGCACAAAGTCAGCTAAAAAGGATTAAGAACATTCCTCTGGTGGTGGAAAGAGGGAGCAGTTTTCCTAAAGAACATGCAGATATTAAATGGAGTTTTTCCTGATTTTTTTAGAAGGAGTAGATCGCGAGTGTGTGAAATGTTGTTTCCAAGCCTTTAAAATGCCATTATAAAAAACATATTATGATCTGCTTAAAACAAAGCAGTTTTACTCCGTTCCTAACTGAGTTTATCAGGTGCGCCACTTTGCTTGCATGTGAAGCCACGGACTCATTCTGTTTTAGTTAAGCAGAAGTAAATCTACAGTGAGGAAAACCAACCTTAAAGTAAACATTAGTGTATGTTATTAAAAACAAAGTAATTTGAAACAGAAGTGTGATATAAATATAAATAAGGGTATGTCTGTGAAGTCAATGAATGAAATGGGATGTGTCTGTGATGTCCTTTAAGTATTTTTCTGTTGCTGATATCTGTGTCCTTTTTAGATAAACTCTCTTTTCTTAAAGTCATAGAAATCTTTCAGCGAGACGTGCAGTTTCCAGTTAAAGGAAGGCATCTAGAGTTACCCTACCTGTAGTAGCACTGTATTGATTAAATTACTATAGTTTTACACACGTATGTTCTTGTATAATTGCTTTATACCCACTTTCAGAAATGAATTGTGAATAAAGGTGCCTCAGTTCTTGAGATGCCATTTCAGTCATGATAAGATGGTTCTGTCAGGAGGTATTGGGTATCAGCACTTTGAAAATCAGCACTTTTTAAGGAAGCTTAACTCGGAGGTCCAAGAATTCCCAAGTCAGTAATCACTTTTAGAAATCCTCATATTACTATATTGAAAAAAAAGTGAAATTCTGCCCTAGGAAACTACTGAAAGCACGCAGTTGTTCCATAGATTTGGGTGAAAAGTAGCGCAAAACCAAGTTTTCCTTGCTTTTCACAATTTGTAACCCTACAGAATCAATACTGTTCAAGGAATACTCTGCATTTTGTTCTGACTTGCACAGCGGACACAATTTTTTCTTTCAAAAGCTAGAATTAATTATTTTTTTAGTCACTTGACCTCCTGAAGATGCTCTTCCTGGCTCTACTTTCTCTCCTTCTTTCCCTGGAGGAACTGGGGCAGTGATGAAAGTCTGATGGATATTTCCTTACGTCCCACTTCCATGATGTTAGAGCCAGAGTGCTAATCCATGCTTGGAAATCCTGCCCATCAAGAGAGAAGACACCTCTTGAGAGGCGCTGGGCCACGAGGCCCAAGGGTGGTATTCTGCAGAACGTGGAGTGATAATGTAATCGTTAAAAAGGATTCAAGGCAGCAGTTTTCCAGAACCAGTTTTCCTATCTTCTGGCCAGGCCAGGCCACTGGGCTATTTGATGCTTGTTCTTAGGCATGCAGTATTCATTCCTGGGAAAGCTCTGGGATGTAACTCCTGTTCCTGTAACTTTGGGGAATGCCAGGGCAGCAGGTGGCAGAACGAGTACGCAACAAACCTAGGGAAATTAAGCATAGAATTCCTACACAGGGATTATTTTATATATTAAGTAAAAGATTCCTTCATTTTGTTTGTCCAGCAGACGTTTTTTCAGCCAACTCTCCCTTTTTCCACCCCACCCTCTGTATGTCTGGTGAACATTAATAACACAGCAGCCAATTCAGCAAGGTAATGAAATTTCTGGGACATCCTGCCTGCCTTAAAATCAATTAGGTTTGCTTTATTGCTTGGATAGAAACAGGTTTCTGAACAAACAGATGAACTTTCCTCTTTTGCCCCCTTCTAGAAGCCAGTGTTCTGGTGTTGGTTTCCTCCAGGACAGAACCAGTGCCACTGGGGGAGGGCAGAAGGCAGTTTCCAGGCTGCATTTAAATTCCTGATGCCACCGAAATCCATGAGCATGGACTACAGCGTAGGATTCTTTTAACTGCTGTGGTGGGACTCAGCTGCACCACTTCCACAGCGGCACGGTGGCCTAAGAGCTTGGGAGAACGTGGGGGAAGTTACTTGTTTGGCACAAATGGGTTCATGAGGGGAATTTGCTATTATCTTTACGGATAATGATGCTTGGTTCACCCTAAGCACTCTTGTAAGTAGTTAACTATGACATTTGTTTTCCTGAAATCCATACATAAACATGCAAACCCTTTGAGTTTGGGCCAAAACCAACCAGGCTGCACTAGAAACTGTCAGACTCCTCAGTTACCCCTGTGCGTATAATTATCCTTCTTTCCTGAACTGGAGTCAGCAGGCTCCAAGGTTACTGTTTTCATGTGTGCTCAGCTGTCTTTAGGGGACAGCAGGGTAGGGTTTAATATGTTGACATGCTATATTTAACATTTTATTCTTGTCTGTTGGAGACAGGGTGCTGGATTAAGTGAAACACCGGCCAGACCTGGTATGGCAACTTCTATGGGCCTGGTTTATTTTATAGTTTTCAAGGGATTTGTGACACTCGTAGTATTATGTTAACGTCTGTAACTGTTTTGAAATTCTGAGATGGAAAGTGCACATAGAAGTGTTATTTTATAACAAATCAGCGTTTTCCTGTGGTATTTTCAAGAAAGAGCTTTTAGGATTCAGGTACGGGCTGGAGCTTTCGAGCAATGCCAGGTGAGCTGCTGTGCAGCAGTCTTCCTGCTGCAGGTAAAGGGTTTCAAAAGCATAAGTATATGGTGACTCATTCTTAAAAAACAAAACAAAACAAAAACCCCTTCTCTCATTCAGACTAATGCCAGACATAACTTTTGTTGTGTCCTTGGTTACAGACCAGCTGTTTTGTCTTGCTCTGCTTAGTATCATATGAATAAGCCCTGAATAAGCATTCCAAAATTGCGATGGTGAAGTAACCATGGTACTCGCTGGGGCTGGGAGAGAGCCCAAGGGAGTAGGGATAAAGTTTTACACTTAGGTGACTTGCTAAGGCCAACTTCTATGATTCTTTACCTTAAATTTGTTATAATTTTAGTGGAGCACTTCTTTCAAATTGTACAGATGTTTGGCTGTAACTCTACCAGTCATTGAGAAAATATATTAAAAATAGAAATAATGTAACTTGTTACAGTCATGATGGTTTCAGAGCATAAGTGAGACCAGATTTATCTCTCCCTGTGAAACACTGAGGGCAGTTGTTACGTGGACTCTGTAGCTGTTGGTTATCTGTCCCATTTTAAAGATATCACCAGGTGAGGTTTTCACCTATAAAAAAGGGAAGAAAATAAACCACAGAAAATAAAACAATTACAAACAAAGCAAAAAGGCTGTGGAAGAAATATACACGAAGTACTAAAATCTGGGGTTAACACTTTCCTCATTTTGGTCCTGGTCTGGAGAATAGCAAGTACGGTAATGAAGTTTGGAAATGGCATCCAACTTCTATGTATTGAAACACAATGGAAGATTGTAGCCTCACACAAGGAAGAGTTTTGATTACTTTGGTGAGATGGTGATATTTGCCGGGGAGAAAGAAGAGCCAATGAAATGTAATCAGACAGAACATACACTGAAATTACTCTGAGATGGAGGGAATAAGGGGAATAATACAAATAAAATAGAAATGACATTGATGTGTTTCTTCTATTAACTTTATAACAGTTATACCTACCTACTAAAGCAAATGGAGAAGAAAATGCAATAAAAAAAAGATATTTTTAATAGTCTTAAACATGGTTTAGGAGTCAGACGAGGAAGATGGAGATGGTCACTAATGTTGAGAAATGCAGACAAAAAGCTTTTCACCTACTTCAGTGGGAGCAGAGGAGAAGCTAGTTCAGTCTTTGACATGGTGGGGCAAGAAAACCCCATAGAGAACTGGGCAGTGAAATCAGTGTTTGGCCAAAGGAGGTGAATGAGGATGTGTGAAGGTTGCCCGTCGTTATGTGTGAAGCAAGAAAACTATTGCTCTTTATGTTGTCCTCTGCTGAGCTAGTATTTGGGAAGACTCAGAAAAAGAAGTCCTCGTACTCTGAAGAAGAACAGAAGAAGACTCTGCACATGAGCTTTTTGCAGAGGTATTGAGACAAATGAGGTGCCATTCAGTGGCTGTGATGCGTGTCAGGAAAACCTGTCTTCATATCCTACATGAGTCATGTGCATACTACAGTAATGCAGATTATGTACATAGTACAATACTTTTTTTTTTTTTAAAAGCATTTAGATGTGAGAAATTCTGCAGATGGCAGTGGATAATGAGATCCAGTCAGCAGTGATAGGAAAGGGATGTGGCTATTGGGTTGTTTTAAAATGGAAGTGGTATAAAGTGTATCTCTTCTAAGCCATCTTATTACATAATGTGTTTATCATATGGAAAATCAGCTCTGTGAAACGAAGCGAGTTGGGTTATTTTTTGAATAAGAATGATGGTATGGAGTCATGAAAGGGATAGGAAATTTTGCAGGAAAGTAGATTTTTTTCAGATGAGATTAATTTTTTATGGTTCTCCATTATGGAGTATGCTGCTTTTGAAGAAATAGCTTTGGAAAGATGGCAGGAGCACGTATCTGAATTCTGCAAAACCCCTCCATTTAAAGAAATGAGGTTATTTATAGGACGCACAGTTTACTTCAGAGACTTCTGCCTCATCTCTGCTATAATTTGAGTATTTTGAATCAAGACACAGTGAGAGATTGTTATGGCCTCAAATTTCCATGCATATGTACAAACTACATCCTTTAAAATACATAAATAAGAAGCTTCTGGGTTTGGGTTTTTTTCTGATTAAAAAGGCTCCAGACTGATAACCCTTATGACAGAAATCTTTTGCATATCCATAGATCATACACAAGCATAAACAGCAATATAAACTTGAGTTGCATGTGAACAGGCTGAAACTGGACACAATGCACAACTGTAGCATAAACAGATGATTATCGACCTAGTATGATACTGACTTAATCCAGCATAAGTGCCAAATGAAAGGATGCCATAAAAATCGAGAAGGTTCATTAACAAGTATTTGGAGCTCAAACGTCACTAGGTCACTTACTTTTCTGACTTGTGTGTTTTTTCAGGTCTCTGCAGTAAGCTTCCTTCTTAATGGACTCGAGGGGGATGGTCATACAATGTAAACATTGCCCTGTTTACATTTAATGGGACTGGATTTATGGCCCTCTCCTCTTAACAGGACACTTTTATATAGAGAAAAATGTTTCCATCATTCTTGAACAATAATTCATTTACTCAGGTGCTTATATAACGCTAATCAATTTGCTATCTAAGAATCCAAATAGAAATGAAAGGACCCTAGAGAAAATGAGAAAGAACAGAAGAAAACCTTTAAATAGTTCATCTTTTTCTCTGTCCTTTTTTATTAAGCATTGCAGGTTTTCTTAAGATTATTCTAATGTCAGACCGACAAAATATAGCAGCAGCTGTGCAAACTTCAAACTCATAGAACTGTAGTTCAGAGCACCCTAAAGAGAGGAGCAGGAACATCTCCGAGGCAGAGAGCCAAACCCAGTATTGCGTTATACTGAGCCTCCCTGCCGAGGCTGGTGGCAGAGGTGGGTTCTTTCTGTGAGGTTTCTCTGGTAGGTCACTCAGCTCTCAGAGAGGAGGCTCCTCTCTGGCTGCTGCTAAGCTACATGGGTTACGAATTAACCATCTCATAATATGTTATATTTTCAAATTACTGTGCAAGCATTTGCTGACCGGTCCCTGCAACGCCCATGCCAGGTGCTCATAACCGAGGAAACTGAGTCATAAATAAGTAACTGGCCAGAGTAAAGCCTTTGTAGGTGGGACCAGAGCTGGCATCTCTTCACTGCCACTTGTGCCATCTTGCTCAACCTTTACTGCCTCTGTTTCAGGCACTTATGAAGTCTTTGTACCTCCTTGTAGTACGTAGTTTCTTAGCTGTGAAGATACTCCTTCTGCTTCCCTTTCCAGTTTTCTCTGTAGATTAACTCACCCGCTGAACTGGTTTTAACTGTGATCTCTTTAACTCCTCTCTTGAATCTCAGTCCCTAGCATACCATAAGCTTTTCTTTCGTCAATGTTCACCGTTAACAAAAGGTTAATGAAAGTGAGACTGTGGCTTGAACGTTATGGCAAAACTCTCTCCCTGCTTCCTTGTTTCCAGTTTCTGTTGATACCAGAGCAGATTTTTCTAAGCCCCAGCTCTAGAAGTCACCTTGCATTCCTACGTCTCTCCTCTTTGCAGACATCAAAACTGTTCCAAGTTGCAAGTTCCCAACAAAGAAAGAGGGTAGCACATAATTTTTTAGAAGATTAAAACGCTCGTCCAGACTCTTATCTTCCATATTGGTTAATGCAACATCTTCATTTCTAGTATTATCAAATCCATATTTTTTTTCCTCTTCCAAACATACCACAGAAAAAAAAGAATTGTTACCTTGGTGAGACCTACTTAGTCACAGTGACATTGTTTTAATTTTTACATCTTCTCTCAGTTCCATAACTGGGAAAATGTCCTTTTGCCTTCGTCTAGTTGATAATTGTGCACCTTCATGTTAATCAGATAGCAAATTCTCAGAAATCAGGGCTGTATCTCCTGTTCTTTATTGGGAGCCATTTAAAGGTCAGGATAGGAGGGGTAAGATTACTATAACAAAATCTGTTCTGAATATAAACAGAGAGCTTCAGTCTGTGACGCTGTTAATCCAACACCCTTTACAAATGCTGTATTTACAGTTCACTAAAACAGCATAAAAATGGGAGAGAGAAGGAATCAGATATGACTTTCAAGCTCTGATCTGAATTGTCTGAAGAATGCTCTGTTTGTAAGTTTAAGCCCCTTTAAAGAGAGAGAATGAACACAAATTCCCATCCTGTTTATACAGAATCACTTTTCTGATTTTGAGTGGATTTCAGTGTGAGTTTTCCCCTCAAAACAGAATGGAATTAACCTAGGGCAGATTCTCTCATCAATATCTGAAGTGTCATTGCTCCTAACATCAGCGTGGCAATGACCAAAGTTGTTTATCCTTGGAATGCTGTGGCAAATCCCCCTGCTCTTGTCTTCTACCAGTCCTCTTTTTTTTTTTCCTCCCCCCACCTTTTTTTTTTTTGTAATTGAAAACAGGCGAACTAAAATATCTAACTCAGATTTTAGTGGTTATTATTCTGAAAAATTCTGCTAAGTCTGTCATGGAATATAGTATCCTTAAAGCTTGGAGGCATTCTTAATAGTGAAAAAGATCAGAATAGCATTATACAGAAACTGGACAGCCTTAAGAAGTGAAAAGATAGTGGAATATAAGGTTGATAATAGACGTAATCTGTAAAATAATATTGGGCATTACAAATGAATTTCTGCTTTACATACGGAGCATACAAGCTCAAAGTGAAGCTAATACTGGAGTGGTTTAATTTACTATAGAAAAACTAATTCAACAGTGTAATGCAGTCATGAGAAGGGTCTGTGCTATCCTAGAATAGATTAGCCAAGGTATTTCATAGGAAAGAGAAAAGTGTGCCATTGTGGAAAGACACTGAGAACATCTCTGGAATACATATATGGCCTGGACATTTGTGTTCAAGCTACTTTCTTCTTCGTTCTTCTCTTTGTTCTTACTTTCTTCCCAGGTAACTTGTGTGCTATATAAAATATATTGAGCTGTCATTGGTGAAAAATAAACCTCAGATAAAGTTTTAAAGCCAGTCAAACTTTGACATACTGACTTCAGTGGGCAAAATGCATTGCATCTTCTGTGAAAAGGTAGGGATCAGACATGATCCCTGTGTTCAGGCATTACAACTTTTATGATGCTCTAAACATATTAAGGGAGAATTGTCTCGTGAGTTTGTATATCTAGGGTATTATGTTTTGAACTTGAATTTTTGCTTGTTTTATGAATCTGATGTCATTGAACTGTTTTGATTGACAGAACAGGAGAATGATAGCCAGTGAGTGGCGTTCAAAATCTGCTGTGCAGAAAACAATATGTTTTCTTCAGCCTTATCAGTGTATCTGCCCCAGGTAGCATCAGTTAATCTAGAGGGGGGGTTTGCTCTACATAGACTTTTTGATCTTTCATCTCTGTAGTTCCTGTCTATGGTATCAGTGTTCTTAGCTGTGATCTAAAAACAGGCTGAAAAAAGAAGAAACCTTATTAACTGCTTAGAAACTGAATACAAACTACTGGCTCACTTTAAGGAATAAAACCAATTTTGACATACCACAGCCTGAGCTGGACTGCACCTTAAAGTGGAGGGGGTCTTGATAGTCTGCAATGTTGATGACCTGTTGGGAGCTGCCAGGCCAACTTTTATCACGTCTACCCATCATACAGCATCAAGATAATAAAATATATAATTTTCTCAATATTACCTTCCCCTGGACTGATTGTTATAACTGTTGGAAAAATACGATGGGATTTTATGACATCTGCTCAATCAGGAATGGAAAGGATGTGTCCAGGAGGTGGTAGTGTATTATAGCCATGTTGTGGAAACATTGGAAGATACTTGTGACTAAAAAGTAAAAGGCAATATAAATAGCTACTGAGCCATCGTGCTTCCAGCTCTCACATGTAGTACTTATGCTGCACTTTGATTAGGGAGAGGTATGACCTCTAGATACATATTAACAGAAAAGAGTAAATTCCTCAATCCATGTTGAAGTTCAGTGTTTCTGACATGCTTGTGATTGATGGATAACTTCAACTTTTCAGATATTGGTAGGAAGCAGTGTAAAGTGCAGCTTGGTTAATGAATGGCTTCTTCCTTGAGTTTTCATATTGGAGCAACACTAAATTGGAAATAATTAAATAGGTCACTTGTCAATAAATGCCCCTGTCTCATCAAAAAAAAGTGACAGACTTAGGTTGCAATGTAGTGTGTGAGGTACTACTGAGGTTATTCTCCGCTGGAAGGAGCTCATTTGGTTTGTCTCGGGTTTGCAAGACCCTTTCACATTTGCATCAAAGTGATGGTTCATGGTCTCTCTCTTATCAGTCATTTCCTACAAGTGAGCCCTGAGTCTCTGGCAGAAGTTCTTGCACTAGTCCTGACTGAACAATCAACCTTGGCTTTTTCTGCTATTTGACTTAATGTGGCTGTGCAGAGGTCTCTGCAGTTTAGGGTGTTTTCACAACCCCCAGCACTGAACTGGAAGCTATGGAGTTTAGGTTGCAAAGACACCTGAGCTGACCTTGTAGAGATCTGCTGGTGGTACAAGAGGTTTGGCTTGGAGTCTGAGCCAATAAAGTCTTACCAGGCCTGAGCCAGCACTGTCTTTTTACTCAGTAAATTGATGTTTCTGGTCCAAATTGCCTGTTTGTTCTTCACTGTATACCAGTGAAGTTCTTGCTCTTATTGTCACTATTTATTTATCTATCTAATAATTATATAAATCTCTGTACCTGTATTCATCTCAAGCTACAGATAGAAAGTCACCTAATTTCCTCTTAACTTGTGTTATGTTTCCAGCTGGATGTGGCACATCTCATATCAAAAACATGAGGAAACTATTTTTTTCTCCTTTTTTCATAGGTTTTGTCTTACTTCTCACTTGTGATCTTATAATGGCCATCTCAGTCTTCGTTTGAAATAACTGAACTGGCTGAAAAGAAAAAAAAAATTAGCATGAAAAAATCAAGAAGTGTCTTAGTGATCTAAATAAATAGGTATTAAATGTAGAAAAAAAAAAAAAGCTAAACAACTTCCTGTAAGAAATGGAATAAAGGTTGCCATTTGGGTGCTATTGCATGAAAGAAGAGGTTGAGAGATTTTTTTCATCAATTTTTTTTCCTGTAGTTGTCCATTTGCTTTGCTATGGATGTGGTTTTGTCCTTTGAACATAACAAAATAAGTTTTCAAAAGTTCACATGTAGTTAAGATCCCTGGTACACACAGACCAACCTGAATTTCTTAAGCATAATCTCCATGCAAGGGAATATCTAAGAACTGTACATGCCACTCCCAGTAATTTTGTGAAAAGAATGACCATTATGTCCGATCTTCACTTCTGTTTCTTCTTCAACATAAAAAGGCTTATTAACCTGCTGGTGGTTGTTTAGGGCATACTGTCATCACAGATTCCAGCTGTGATGTCTTATGTATAAAGCAACGTTTCAGGTCCTAAAGGGCTGTCCAGCCTTTAGTGCACCTGTGCCATGCACTGGAACAAGCTTGTTTGCTTGTACCTGGTGGGGATTGGTGGGGGTCCACTACCCTCTAGAAATGTAAATGAAGTCTCCTGAAACATCTCATGTTTGGTAGGGAAAAGCTTTTTCAGGACTCTGTAATTCAATGTTTGTACACCCACCAATACAGATCATGTTTATAAGGCCATTAAACTTTCTTTGAACACATTGTTTTCTACTTCCTTGGTAAAATCTCTACCAATAATCTTGTTGTTAGTCCTGTAGAAAGATTGAAATTAAATGTTAAATTAAATCTATCACCTTTTCTCAACACCTGTAAAGCATGACAGTACTCCAAAAGCTTACATATTGCATCTGCATGTATTACCTCACATATCTGTTTTGGTTTTTTTCTTGTCCTTGTTATGTTATGCCCAGTGGACTCCAAAATATACTCTACTGAGGCTTTACGTAAGATAGTATTACTCTCTCTTGCCTGTGAATTTAACAGTGTTGTGTTAGCTTGTCCCCAGGGACTTTACTTTTAGGAACAGAACAAAGTGAACACACACAAAAAGTTGGAAAGGGCTTTTGTTTGTTTCATGTCAAAAGCATTTTGCAGCCACTAGTGTGGGTGAAAAACATTTATGCTGTGGTCTAGGACTTGGTTGAATCCCAATCTTTTCAGCCTAAATCTGGGAATTTAGGATTATGCCTTTACATCAAGGAAGGCCACTGTTGTTTTTACTGATGTCCAAAAATAATGAATGCAGGAAAGGGAGATCACACTTGTGATGCTCTTTTACAATGGATTAATTTTGTTTCAATTTATAAACAATATTGTTGAACTTTTTCATCATTTAGAAAGCCAAACAAAAGTGGAAGAAGGAATGAAGATTGGCTTAATTAAGATTTGAGACACATTAGAAACAGGCATCAGGTTTGAATTCGCAGCAGATACTTTTTTATCTGTAGAAGATAAATACATCGCTAAATCTGTCATAAAGAAGGTTCATAGAGATCTGAAGTATAATAAAAGTAATAAATTATGATAGCAATGCATATTCCTTATGCTGTGCTGGTGAATTACACCAAGCTGATCTACCCCCTGCAGCAAGGAGGGCTGGATGCTGTCTGCATCCCTACCTCTGCAGCCCTGTGGGCAGAGGAGCCAGCAGTGTCTCTGAGCGTGGGGTTCTGTGGAGGAGAAAGTCACAGCTGCTGGGCTTCCGTGCTCTCCTCCCCGCCGGTCCCGTCCCTTCCCGGCCAGTCTGGCAGGCTGGGTGGAAGCAGTCGTGTCTTCTGAGAACTGCTCTGGTGCTATTGTACTGGTACTCCCTGAGGAGTCCTTCCCAATTCGGGATGCATCATCCTAAGGATGAGGCAGCGTTCCAACATGTGTCACAAATAAGAATTGTGTCCCTCAGCCCTTTTCCCATTTTCCAGAACCAGAATCAAACGGAGGAGTATGAAACGCTCTGAAAAGCTACATAAACTTTATTTTCTATTCTCAGTACCAGTGTGCCCTAAGTCTGATGAGTGACCACAAGCTGCCACACAGGAGAATTCCCCTAGGAGGCTGTGTTTGTGCTACCCAACTACTTTGTCCAGCCCCAGCACCATCCTCAGATCCCTTTTCTCAGTACTGTTTCATTGTGGTAACCAGGACATGCTGGCTGGCTGGCTGCTTTCCTGCTTAGTAAAAGCTACAAGCATTTTCTCCTGAATTACCCTTCACGTTGGACAATTACCAGGGCTTTGGGCCTCAAAAGTATTATAGCATAGGAAATCATCATGGCCAAGCTCTTGTGAAGTTTCCTGGCCTCTGGAGGACTCTCCACTGGGAAAGTTAGGAGAGACTCGGAAACAGAGAAGACGACAAAACTCATTTTACGAAGTAGGGAATAAGGCACGTGGCAGAGAGACAGAAAGCACTTCTGGGAAGAGGAATTTCACAGGGCCTGGTGTTATATGGCAGGAGGGAGCTGACTGGCCCTGCATACCCCATATTTCATGCTGGGGAACTTACAGCAGAAGTCTGGCTTAAGTGGAAGTATACTGGAGGCAGTCTGTTTTTGTGCAGTTCCCCGGCCAGGTTGCTGCAGTTCAGACACAATTCACATAAACATCTGGGATTGCATTTTCCTTTCCAATTAAAACTTGAAGTCACCCCCTGTTTGCCTGGGCAGTGCAGTGCCCTGCCACTGAAGTTAGTGTTGAGTTACGTACATCAGGCAGGAAAAGGCAGCCTGGGCCGGGGGTCCGCTTGCAGTCTGGGAGAGCACAGCTGAGAACAAGCATTATTTTGTTAATTTGGCCTATTGCATTCAGGACAGTCTCTCTCTGGAGCACATCAGAGCAGCTCACCTTGGAAAGTTTTGCTTTTGTTGTTTCTGATTGTTTTTGATAGTCATTTGAGGTTTCGATGGTTTCCGTCCACTGAAGTTATGTTTACTCAGTCCAAGGATATTCAGAGCTCCTCATTATAAGTGCCTGAAGCTAAAACCATGTCCGAATGGCAGGATATATTACATGCTGAGCCCTCTCACTTGAAATCCAGTGTTTGGATTTCACACTGCAAGGATTGGAACAATTTGCGGACTGGTCATCTGTTGCTAGCAACTGCCTGGATAGGCACAGCCAAAACACGTGCCTTTGTTCTGGTTTTATGAGAAGGGAAGGAGTTGACCCCACTGAATATTTGAGAAAACAGATAACAGAGCTGTTCCTTGTTCATCCTTCTGCTCTGCCCTCTCGATAGGGAAAAGCAGGGTATCTCTGGAGCTGTGCCTACCTGGCAGTATATTAGTACAGTGAAGTTGTTACAGATATCTATCTCCATGCCTGATTTTGGACTGAAGCAAGGGAATGCTCCATGATTTTCATATAATTGCTCAATAAAACAGTGGCAAAGTTAGGAAGACAACTCATAAATCCTGATTCACCGGTCCTGGCATTAGGCACTATGAAAAGTCCTTTATATATATATTGCTCTTTAGAAGCAAGATCTGAAGGCGGCTGGGTATAGCAGGGCTTGAGATCTGGAGAGCGTCCTCTTTCCTGGACTTGTCCACTCCCCTGTTTCTCCTCTGTTCTTAAAAGATTCTTGGTTTTCATTTATATCTCCTCCTTTTGTTTGTTTTCCTTCCATTTCTTTCCTTTGCAAGTATTGAATGTCTCCTCTGGGAGTAAGCCTAGCCACATGTGCGTGCAATGATGGTTTATTTTTATTGGAGTCATTGCCTGTGACTGTTATTCATTACTATAGGAAGAGCTGCACTAACAAACTGCTCTGAGAGCCTTTTTTTTTTTTTTTTCCTGTTGTAAAAAGTCCTGTTTTGTCCATAGCCATTGAGAGTATCTACAGCCATCATTAAGACATTGAGAATTTTGAGCTTGGACACTGGTACTGCCTCTTGAATGTCCTGTTGTGTCTGGTGTTGCAAAGCAGAATCTCAGCTTCTCTCAGCTTCCTTCCATGTTGTCTCTTTACATCAGCTTTTCAACCATCTGTCCATCTCTCTGCTACCTAAGCAACTCAATTGTCCTCTGCTTGGAGAAGAATTTATGGCTGCACAAAGCTAGTGCAGTCACTGACTACTCTTACGGCCTCTTATGATAGTAGAGGGTCCAGCCAGAATACCAGGCCTGCCTGGGATGAAATGGCTGATTCAGAAAAGGCTACTCAAAGGTAGTATAAAATGCTCTTATCTCATGTGCACTTCTTGTCTTGACACTGGATAAATAATCAGCAGCCCTATTTCCTTACTTTAGTCTCAAGTTATCACACATTTCTTTTTCACCATGGGCAAGGCCACCATCTCCCATCTTTAAGGTCATGTAGGGAATTCTCAGTACTTCTTTAAGATGAATATGTAGCATAAATAAAGAAATTGTCGGCAGTTAAATTTGTAGCACATGCTTAGTGTAAATGTAAGTCAGAGCTTAAAGACCTAAGCACCCTAAATAATTTCTAATAAGAAATACAGTGATGTAAAATCAATTAATATTAATTTACCACTTCTGAGGTCAGAGTGGAGCACAGTGAGGAACGGTGAGTGGTCTGTGTAGGCTTACCCAAAAGAACATAGGACCTTACCCTAAAAATTAATGCTAGGATAAAGGAAATGGACAAGAAGTGATTTAACTGAAATTTGGCTAATATTACATAGGTTCATGATCTAAAGATCTAAAACAAATCTAAAGATTTAAAAATCTCAGAATCTATGTTTCCCACTAGTACTGACTCTTAAAATCAAAGATAATCTGTCAGAATTTGGCTGAGAAGGTTTGAACTCTTTGATATTAGTTTACATTTGTTAATATAAGTGTCATGCTGATATTTCAGGATTGAGATTTCTTTGAATTCTTTATCCCATGCTGAATCCCTCTCATGTCTTCCCTTGGGCTTTTGAATGCTTTTCCTTCCTTAATTTTCTTACTCAAATCAGTGTCCATAGTTCCTGTTTCCCTTGCGAAACTGTCTTATGTGCATCTGCATTTCTCACTCCCTCACTTTTTCTGGAGATGAGAGACAGGAACTTCTTGGCTTTGCAGCCTTAGCAATGGTTTTTAATGTACGGAATTTGTATGCATTGCACTGAAAAAAAGCAAACAGATGTGCTGCTACATTTTGGGGGGGAGACAACAGCAGGATGGTCAGCTGCCTTTTGAGTCTGTTCCTTTTGCTGTTGTTTCCAGATGTGTGCTAATGGACATTTTTAGGATGTACAAACAAACTCTGCTTGCCCACTTTTCTGCACTAATTGGTTTGGATTTATGGAATGCCTCTCATAAAGTGTCTCTAGCTGCCATTCTTGCTTTTCTATAAAGCAGTAGAAAGGAAACTCATTCCTAAACAGTTTCCTCTGGAAAGGATTTTCTTGTAGGGGAAAGAGAGATACAATCCATTTAAATTGCTCTATAAAGAGTTTTATTGAGTTGTGGCCCATTAACCTGGCCTTGACAAAAACCTTTTCAAACAACTGGATTTCAGGGAACCACATCTCTCAGGTGCTGTGCATGGCACAAATGAAATGATAGTTTCCTAAGATATCACTTTAATCCAAATTGTGATATTTTTTTTATTTATCTTTTTTTTAATGTGTACAAAAGCGGTAGGGACAACACATCTACTCCCAGTACTGGGCCATGTTTGTAGCTCCATCTCTCATTCTTTGCTCTCTAGTGCTCAAGACATGTTAAGTTTTCCTGGTGTCAATCCACCAAGTTTCTTTTTACCGGGAAGAATATATGTTTGGGGTCTAGATGATGAGGAGGGCTGGAGGATAACTGCGTGTATCTCTTTTCCCTCAACCTGTCTGTTTTTACTCTTTATTGCCAGTCACTGCCCACCTGCATACAAGTGAGGACAGTACTGCTGGGCTGGGTGAGCTTTCTTCTCCTGGAAAGGGGAAAATCTGTGCATAGAGAGTTCTTCCTTGAAATGGGGTTTGGAGGAAGATACAAAGCAGGGGATAATAATTTACATAAGAAAACACAAATCCCTGATAAAGTCAAACAAACTCTATAGTGATTTACTTGTGAAGGCAACATGATTTGATAGCATCTTAATTTGATTTTGGTACTGATATCAGCTATGCAATCTTTAGGAATGTATTTAACTTCTGAACTTCAATTTACCCAAATGCATAATGGGGATATTTTTTTCTCCACTCTTGTAAAGCCTTTTTGAAATCTACAAATTAAGCATAAAAAGCAAAATATTGTTATCTCAAGAATTATTTGCTGTAGGAGAACAGTAAATTGTTTATGGGTATATCCTAAGCGCTAAGTAAATGATTGCAGAATACCTAAACTACGTTTTTTTCACCATAATACTGGAAATATGTCACTTTTTGGTTCTGCAAAGCCATTTTCTCCAAGGAATTTTCTCCCAAGGTAAATTGGAACCCATGAGAGACTGAAGCCTTGGAGAGCTCCAGGGTCTAACAAGCACTAGTGTTCAGTGAGGCTTGGCACACAACCTCTCTCCTACCTTGTAAAGAGCCATCTCATTGCACTGAAGGATACTTCTACATGGAAGGGAAGCAGGGAACAGTGGGTGTACTGCTGTGTGAAGCCTTGGTGCCATGGTGGCTTTGGGGCCTGTTAGGGAACTCCTTGGGCACCTTCCTGGTGGGCTGGAGGCAGCATGACCTGTGGGACTGGCAATGAGAGCTGGCCCTGGGAACTGGGTCGCAGCTCCTACTCAAAAGTAAATGATCTGCAGAATAAGGACTGCTGCTTTCGTTTCCAGAATATATCAAGTTCCTGCACATAGGGCCCAAGAAGAACCAGAAGGGAGGGCAGAAAAAACAGTTATGAGGTCTGCTGGGATATCTGATGCAAAATCAACTTTGTTGTTTTCCTTACTGGCTTTTTCCTGGGCTCTGTTGCAGCTGAAAAAACAACCCTTCTAATCTACAATAAGAAGGGAAATTCTGGCATGAAGATTGTCCACCCAGACAATTTGGCACAATTAGGGGAAAGATTTGTTTAGCTTAGCACTGATTTTGTTAGTATGTGAGTCTAACCGAACCTTGAGAGATAGTCTTTTCCGTGTTGAATGACACTGTCAATGATGTGGGCTTCCTTCTCAGTTCTCAGCTATGATCTTCCATGCGAATGTGGTGTAACTGAAAGAGTTCTCCTGAAATGCACCAGCTCTTAGCAACAACTATTTTCTAAAACAGTACGACAATATGAATTAGCAAAAAATCCCAGCAAGCCGGCCTTGTTACAGTAAGAGCAGCAAGTGTAGTGAGAGCCAGACTCCTTTCACAAATCTCACATATTTGGTAATTCATCAGTAGACCTGAATTCCAAAATATGTGTTGGCTGTAAATGTGGTTTTGTTGTTCATTTGGTCCTTAGTGCACGTGTACACTTTCTGTCAGTACAAAAGATAAGGTAAGTCTAGGAGAAAAGGAAATCTAAGGAAAATCTTAACACAGAAAAAAATTAAAAGTTTTATGTTCACTGATAAGAAACTGATGTACTTTAAAATAGTCTTCGAATGATCTCACTCGTGTTCCTCAGTCATTGCTAGGAACCAATTCTTGTAATAATAGTCTCAGTAAAAAAATGCGGGAGAAACTGGATGTCTTTCCAGTCTAAACCAAAATGATGTATTAAATGTTAATACAACTGATTTCCTCAAATATTTCGTTGAAATATCTTAGTTCATTACTTTTTAAAAAAATAGTTAGTTTTTCATTATGAAATAATATATTTTTTAGAATGTTAAAGTTTATAGCTCAGTGAAAATATCTTACTATTTCACTGTTCGGTAGTTTATCACCCTGACATTTTGATAACTAATTTGATATAAGACTCTGTCCCATTCATCATCTTTACTTTTTTTGGCAGGACACTGGCTTGATTTCTGATTGTCAGACTACTTCTGAAAGTCCATCCAATACGTTTTCCAATTCATCACTTTTGTTGCTATTGACAGAGAATGTTGTCCCAATAATTAGTATTTTCTGCTGGGCCTCTGCAATCAATTTCTGTGATTCATCTCTTCCATAAAGCTTATATACAATAAACTTTATTAATAAAAATGCTTTCCCTAATTAGAAAACAAACTTTAATGTACATTTTTTCTGCTGTCATCATCAATTCTCTCTAAGCCTTTTGTTTCTCAACCGCTCTGCTTGTCTCCCATTTATCTTCCTTTATCTAATCTAATGGCATCTATTCAGTTTCTATTCACTTTTCATCAAGGTGATATATTTCCTCTTCCATAGAACCTTTGTGTTCTTAATGTGCCTCATGGCAGAAATAATATTTTGTTGTTTAATGTTTATTCTACATTGTTGTCAAATAATATATAATTATTACAACCCTCCTGAGAGGGAAATTCAATGCTAGAAAGGAAAGAAAGGAAACTAAGATTGACCATTTTGTAAAGTTAGGACTTTGCAAAACTTAAAATAGCTTTGATTTTTAATTTTCTTATCCACCCCTATCATTTGCACTTTAGTAGGATAGCAGCGTAAGAGTAACTGCATCTGGATTTTATATTCCAATCCAAAAGCTCATGGGTAGCATTCCAGAAGCATCATGGATAGGATGAATTAGAAAGAATCAATACCATTTCATCATTTTTCTATGTCTATTTTCTATTCATTTCACCATTCGAAAAATCATTTTTGTAGTCTGCTAATTTCTTTAGACTATTATTTACCATTATTGTTAACTCATATCAAAACCATGTATTCCTTTGGTGCAACTTTGCACTTAAGTGTCAATATGAAAAAATTTCTGGTGAGGCCTAGGTTTCATCTTTGATTCCTTGACTAAATAGTGCTTATTGTAAAAGGTGTGTCTTTTGTTTATCTGGTTAGGAAACAAAGCAATTAATTCCTTTATGTATGTCAAGAACATTAATGGAGTTGTATTTTCCCTTCTTTTCCTTAAGTGAAAAAAGAACCAAGGAAATCTTTTATATTGGACTGAAAATTTAGGTTCTTAATCTCAAATTCAGGAAAGGAAAATTGTGGAAAGAGGTTTCTGTTTCAGCTTGTTAATAAAGAATTCTGATTCAGATCCAGGTTCAGATAGTAAACCTTTCTGTTCTCTCTCCAGTTGTTGGCCAGGACTGATTTAGAATTGAAACAAGACATAGAGATAAATATATGTGAGTTTTAGAAATGCTCTGCCTGAGCTGTCTGCTTCTGAGTTTATCCTGGAAGACTGCTTGTGTTCTCCACATCCTCAGGCAGCTGCTTGGAATCTTAGGGAGAGGAGCAGATGCTCAACCAAAAGATAGAGATGAGAAGGCTTTAAATTATAAATTCTGTATTTGAAAGTCAGCGACTTTTTCTTGGTTTATCGACCACAAAGATCCTTAGTTGCATATGGACCATCAGGGGACATTGTTAGTATGTATTATTCCAACTCTGTCAGTTCTATCAGCATAAAGGATGAGCTGACAGGGCTTCGGTGCTTCTCAGGGTGCCCATAGGAGTTAAGAGACTTCACAGGTCGTGGAGTGCATCCCAGGCACTGCTTTGTATCCCCTTCATAAATCTTTTAATCTGAATCCTAAAAATAAAGATTTTTTGTTTGTAGCCTTGCCTCTTTGAGTTGAAAGCTCTTCCAGAATCTCACTTTACTGATGGTTATAAACTTTAAAATTTCTAGCCAAAATATCTTTGTGGCTGCATGTTTGTTCTTGTGCCAGTGTTGTCAGTTTGAGAAGCTTTTCTCTTTCTTCCTCCTCCATTCGCTTCTTTTCCCTCTCCCCATTCACTTACACGCATAGACAATAGCTCAGCCTTCGTTTTTGCTAGATGCATTAAGCTAATTTTTTTCTACTTGGCCTCTGAGATGAGCACTCCATTCTCCTCACCAGCACATAGCCCATCTCTTGCAGTTTGAGTTCGTGAGTGACCTGTACTGTACGTGGTATTCCAGATTAAAGCTTCCTTAGTGGCTTGTACAGAAAGGCCAATGTATCCCTGGTTTGCCAGGTGTCAGTGATGGTGCGCTGAACAGTTGGATCTGCCACGGTCCTGGCTACATCACCTTGTGGGTCCGTAATTTTGTGAGGTGTATATATATACACATATATTATAACTCTGATTTTTATTTCCTTTTTGATATTGTTAATAATCTTTCCAGGATCACCATTACCTTGATTTTTGTTAATCCTTGATTTATACTCCCACTTCTTGGCCCTCAAAACATCATTTTCTTTTTTTTGATATGTATTTCCTTCTATGTTTTACAAGTTCCTTGTGCACACGTAAGAACCTACTCTCTGTTGGCTATTCCAACCAGAAGATGATTTGCAATGACCTCTTACAGTTTTTTTCTCTTTGGTTGAAACACAAATCTAAATACATATTTACTTTTTTTAAAGTTATGTTGATGAGTTTGGTGTTATAAAAAAAGCACTCTGTCACTCTGTGTACTCTATCTGGTTGTGAAATATACAATCATACTTTAAAGATTATTTTTCTCAGTAAGCAAACATTCAAAATAAAGCAATACCTTTGAATATTCTGAACTGTTCCCATTTCACTAAAATGGAAGCTATTCTGAGCCTCGGATTCAACTGTGCAGCAGCAGCGTTTCAGAGGAACCCTGAGATGTGCTGCTGAAAGGATGTGATTTATAATATTTTTTCATTGCTATACTTAGTTATGCACATATTGTAACTGCATAAAAATGCAGTAACAAAATGTACATAGAGTTGTTTGAATGTCTATCCATTTGCACGTACAACTGTGCCTAGCGCGCATGCATGTATAGGTTAGTATTTATGTGCGGAGTGCTGCACAGAATGCCAAAAATTTGACCTTAGACATCAGATTTTGTGACTGTTTCACTTCGGGCCTTTCTGATTAAACATCCAGCTGTTGTGGGAGACTCTGTAGCTGAGCACTTGCAGAGTTTTTCCATCCCATCCTCTCCCTGGTGTTCTCCGAGCCGAGGGGGCGTGCGAAGCCCTCTGCTGTCCCCTGCCAGGGTCCCCCCTCGGTGGGAAGCGCTGGCTCGGGGCATAACGACGGGCAGGGGAATTGGGGTTTTGTCAAGGTGCGTCACAGACTTGGGATGTGACATGCCTCTCCTTTCTCCAGGAGTTTGTTCCAGTGAGAATGGTAATTACCGTGAAAGAGGGGAAAGTGCTAGCGTGGCAGTTTTCCTACTTGGAGTAGTTCGCAAAGGTTGTATCGCATCCTGAGGGGGTTTTGCCAGCTTCAGATGACTGAAAGGAAAACACTGACATTTGCACTGGTCTGATGTTCTCTGGCTCTATTTGTGGTCTTTATGTGCCTTTTTTTTTTTTTTTTTTTTTTTTTTGCTTCCCTCTTTGGCTATTACTGAGTTTTTGTTGAGCACAGCTTGAGCAGCCCTTTGCAGACACTGAACCATTAGCAGTAAATTGTACGCTTCCGGTTATTCGACTTAGCCTGCTGCTTTTGGCAGTCCTTCTTTTCTTCTCTTGTGCCCACCCTGCCCCCCCTTTTCTCCTTTTCGAAGGAGGGGAGTGATGATGTTTGGCTTCAGAATGAGAAATCATCCCATCCCTGCTTCATTCCCCTGCCTGCACGAGTGGATTTTGCATTCGTGCCCTTCTGTTCAAGGAGGAGGGTTCAGGATATGGGAATGCTGTAAATTATCAGCCTTAATTTTTTTTTTTTTTTTTTTTTTTACTGTCTGAAGAAGAAGGGAGACTGTTTGCTTTAAATTCTGAAAATTATAAAAATGTTAGGTAGCTCTGGGTACGTGTGGGCAATAGTGGCTATATTTGAAGAACCAGCTATGAGGATTTGGTTTCTTCAACCCGTATTAGGATCAGATGAAAAAGAGTTGCAAGACTGTCTAACCATGGTCCTGTGTGCAGACAACAGATGAATACAAGTGAAACCTACCTACTATAGAGACACCCTTAGCATTTGAAGTGCTACAGGGAAGTCACACGAGCCTTGATTTTGCAGGAGAATTTGCTGCCAAATCCTCTGGTTACGTAAGGACTCTGCAGAGCTCCAACTTCTAGTGCTTGATAGTGTTAATCTTACACCTAGGAATAAATGTCCTGGTTCTGTATATCTATGAAGTGATTCAATATGGTCTGACTTTTCAGTCGAAGAAGAAGGGAGACCGTTTGCTTTAAATTCTGAAAATTATAAAAATGTTAGGTAGCTCAGGGTACGTGTGGGCAATAGTGGCTAGATTTGAAGAACCAGCTATGAGGATTTGGCTTCTCCAACCTGTATTGGGAACAGATGAAAAAGAGTTGCAAGACTGTCTAACCATGGTCCTGTGTGCAGACAACAGATGAATACAAGTGAAATCTACCTACTATAAAGATACCCTTAGCATTTGAAGTGCTACAGGGAAGTCACACGAGCCTTGATTTTGCAGGAGAATTTGCTGCCAAATCCTCTGGTTACGTAAGGACACTGCAGAGCTCCAACTTCTGGTGCTTGATACTGTTAATCTTACACCTAGGAATAAATGTCCTGGTTCTGTATATCTATGAAGTGATTCAATATGGTCTGACTTTTCAGTGAAATAGGAGCGGTCTTGGTGAACGTGAACTTCCTTGTTTTTCTGTGGTGTCTCTCAGCTTTTTTAAAACCCGCTCACTGTTTTCCTGCTGATCGTTAGGCACCACCATCCGAAATTCATATGCAGTGACCCTTACAACTGCTTGGGTATTTGGTTGAATTAGGGCATGACCTTTGGAAATAATGCCATCCGAAATTCATATGCAGTGACCCTTATAACTGCTTGGATATTTGGTGGAATTAGGGCATGACCTTTGGAAATAATGGGAGTTTTTTTTACTCCATTTGAAATCAACAGGGCCTATTGGTGCCCCACACCTCTAAAGATAAGATCGTTACTGTCTGTAATTCTAAGAAACCTGTATTTGGATGTATGTGACAAGAGGGCTGCCTGCCTTGGGCTGGGGGGGTGTAGTATCTGACAGGGCTTTGGCAATTTAGGCATGGAGGTGCGGGATGGTTCCACAGCAGGCTGCTGGGCAGGTCCTCGCCGCCCGGTGAGGTGAAACCAGTACATGGAAGTTGGCAGGCCTGCTTCATGTCCTCAGCAGTCACAGCTCGGGCTCTGCCATATTGCTGTGCTCGGAGCAGATCCCCTCACAGGATCAGGGTGGGTTGAGGGGGAACTGCCCGCCCAAACCTTGTCCTCAGGGGCTGGGAGGGTGGGAAGGCTCTTCCAAGGTGCAGGGCCACCACCATGAAGGGCTCGTTTCCATTTCCCAGCCTTTTCCAGCTGTGGAAGAGGTGAGCAGAGAAGGGTGTTCCAGCTTTGCTGAGCAGCTCTGTGGCAGAGGCAGGGCAGCAACACGCTCTGCTCCTCAGCCTCTGCCGTCAGTGCCTTCTGCAGGGCCCACGTGGCGACCATTCGATCACTGCTTGTGCTGATCGCACTCTGGGCAGAGCTTGCTGAATCTATCATTAAAATGTCACTTTCATGTAGATGACAGAATGGGGGTTGTTGTGTGGCAGGCCATGAGGTAGCAGTCCTTGGCCATGGCAAGAATCAAACAGCCAGAGAGTAAAGAATGGCAGGTTTGTGGGAGTTTGACTGGCACTGCAGATCCCATGTTCCCTACTGGGCCAACAAGCCCATTTCTTTGTTTTCAGAGCTCTGCTGCAGCTCATCTTCCACAGAGGACGGTTGCTCCGTAGTGGAGCCAGAGAACTCGTGGTATTTCTGGCCTGACCTCGAAGGGCCAGCACACCTGAATGCTGAGCTAAATTGCCCTAAACACCCAGGGGGAATTTGAGTTCCTATTTGGAAACTCCAAGGACAGGATCGTTGAATAAAGCTTGACTTGGTTGTTATCCCTTTTGCAAAACAGGACATCCAGATAATTGCAGTGGCGTGTTCCTGTCCCCAGTGTGGTGACCCATGGGTGGCCCACACCGCTTCCAGGGGCAGGAGGATGATGGTGGGTGGAGTTCTTGGGGAAGACAAGGGGCTGCATCCCTGGAATGACTAATGGTGATTAAAATTGCATTACACAGTGGCAGTTGCAGTTTTGCTCAAAATCGTCTCCTGTCTGAGTGCAACTGCCTTGAACCAACAGGAATGATGAGGCTTAACAGGATGCCAGTAAGACAAGCAAAGCTTGCTATTTTCATGCTGGTGTTTTTTTAGGACCTGTGAATCTTTTTCAAATTGCAGCATGATCCATACCTGCATATGAGAAGACTTCAACTACCTATAAGTGACAGGGCTAGATCAATAACTACCTTGTTATTTCTGCAGTATGCTTTACCACTTCTGGAAGTTAAATCCAGTGAGATTATTCTACGGATTTGAGCTGTGATCAGTATGTTATAGGCATGTGTACTTACATAGTACTTGTTTGTTTTGCAGCTCCTGGTTGCTAAATCCCCTGTTGCTCCATTCTCTGCTTTTTTCTACACCATTGAGAAATCAGGCTTGGTTCTTCAAGGTAAGACCAGAGCATTGGTTGTTTTGCCTTTACAGTTGGTATTTTAAGCAGGCTGAATGTACATAACAGCAACTATTGGTGAAAATGGTGCTGTTTCTACCTAATTAAAAGTCCACATATTTAAACAGTCTGGTTGACAAGGGCAGCCTTCTGCTATGTTCAGTGTTCTGTCGTGGATTATACTGAATTAGTTGTTGCATATTCCCATGGATCTAAGAATGAACCCTAAAATTATTAATCAAGGCTCCCTGTTTTCCGTCAAGGTAAAGTAGAATGGTTCTGGCAACATTGCTCCTACAGGGTAGGTTTCTCCAGGAGAAACATACCCATCTATCATTAATAACATGCTCTAATAAATGGGTCTTTTTTAGCAAATGGCTAGGCATCAATAAAAATACAGGAAATTAATATCTGTTCTCTATTTTTGTGAGCATTTTAATGCTAATGCCCCGTGGTCGTAAATAATCCTCAGATTCTCTAGGATATGAGGTAGAGTACTGAAAAGCTGGATATTACTACCATGATAGCAGGGAACCTTGTGGCCATGTCCTAAATCATGTGCTTCCGGACCACAGCAAAAAGAGAAGTTCAGCTTTTCCTTTCTTTCCCTGTTTATCCCAATAAATCTTCCTTTAATGTCCTTACTGTTTGACAGACATTCACAGATCAATTTCGTTGAGTTGCTGTCTGTTGATAGGCAGCCTGGTTCCTGATTGCAGCGTCAGTTTAGCAAACTAAATTAAACTAGTCAGTGCCTGTCACTTTCTGTTCAGAGGATACACTCTGATGTGCAGCCATGGCATTAAGAAAAGTGAACATCGCTGTTTCTCAGGTTTCAGTGATTGAGAATCACAGATTCCATAAAGCACTACAAAGATTTTAAGGTATGTGAACAGTTCTCTTCCTTCTGATTGCTCATTTTGCACAGGCTGTGCCAGACCAATAACATATTTACATTTACTAATGACTTAATACACTTACATCTCTGGTGATACATGTAGGAAAACAGAAGAAACAAAAGCCTTTTTTTGTGCATTTTTGCTTCCATTTGATACCTCTACATAATGATAATGTGGGGGTCCATCCAGTCTTCCCTAAACCTTTGGATACTTTACCCAGTGTGTTCTGAGAATTTGGTCTGCTTTACCAGTACTTTTAAACAGGCTACAGGAACTAGAAACAGTTTTTATTAGTTTAAACTGAGATGACTTGCAAGGCTTGGTCTAGACGTGTTTTGATTCAGTACAGGGCAGAAGACAAGTTACTTTTCTATCTCAGGTATCTTCTGAGTTGCAGAGATGTTTCTGGTCGTTATTTAAAAAAGGCAGACAATTTCCTGCTCTGTCCTCAGGCACTAATGTGAGGAAACTTTGGGAAAGAAAGATTTTCCATTTTAGAAACAGGAAGCATTTGTTCAGAGGAGATCTTTATTTGTTTCAGTTCTTTTCTGTGAGCCAGGAATACAGTTTACCAAGGACTGAACCCTACCTTTAAAGAACAAATGGGCCTGGTAACACGTAATGATGATGGAGCAGGACTCTCTGATAGAAGGACAGCACTATATTAGGATTATGGCAATTGCTGTTTTCCCTGTATCCATATGTTTCTGTGGTGCACGTTTAAAACATTATTCACCAATTTTCTAAAAACAGGTGAGATACCAGTTTGGATTTTTCTAAGTAAATGCTGTCTCAATATCAGACATACTTTGTATGTTTTGGAAGGTAGCTTGAAGCTCTTCTTTGTGTGAGCCTTTTTTTACTTTCTGACTATACCATTATGTTTCCATTTTAGTTACTTGTCTCCAAGATGGGTAGTAACCAAGAGCATAGTTCCCCGATGATGTGCCCCAGACTATTTTACAAAGACTTGTAAGCGCTTACATGTGAGCTGTCTCACTGAGTAAATACTGCACACAAAATAAAAAAAAAAAAACCAAACTCACAGAGTAAATATTGCATATTCTCATCCCACACACATTTCAATGATCATTATTTCTGTGGAAGGAGGAAGTGAGCAAATCACCTGGAAATGGCGGTTTTGGGTAAAATGCAGAAAGTGGTGCCAGGCTGCCTTGTGCAAGAGAGGGTAGATTTTTTATGAGAGTTGTAGGTGGTGCTTCTTTCCAAAGGGAAGCTGGATGCCCTGTAAGATGTCAGTAAGGCAACTGGCCTCAGGTCAGCCAGCGAGGGGGTGTCCCTGCGTTGCGGCCTGAGGGACATCGTACAGCGCTAACAAGTCGAATCTGTCCCCCAGCCTGATTGCAAAGGCAGCTTTCCCATTCGGGCTTTGTTGTTTAATTCAGTTGGTGTCAGGAGGTGAGCACATTCAGGGAGGCTGATGGGAACAAGTGGATGGGTGTGGGAACTGGTGAGAAGCAGCAGCTGGCTGAAATGCCCGGGATTCTTTCTTCTTACGCAGGGGGTCCCATCCCGGGACCATTAACCAATAGGCCATAAACAAATTGATATCGGAAAATGTGGCTGGAAACTCCTTGATTAGTGAGGGTGAATGGGGAATGAAAGACAAAGTGAAAGTGTGATTTAACAGTTCCACAAGCAATTTCCATTGCCACCTCTGAGGGATTAGGATGTGTGGAATGGGCTAAAAATGAGGAGGAGCTCCCCCCCCCCTTTTGTTCTGTGGGCCGGAGGATAATAAAACGGCAGGAGAGGCAGTGCGGCTAGTTAGGGATTTCACAGGCTGCTATTTGATGCAGTTTAAGGAGCCCTTCTGCTATTGTTGCAGTTAAAATGGGAAGCGGAACTGTTCTCCATTCGCAAAAATCTCCAGCGTCCTCAGGAAGAGGGCTGAGAGCAAAAGGCTATTAAGATGGTAATGCTGCCCCATTTGGAGGAGTGTATCAAAATCCTCTTTGTCAATGTAAATCGCTGCTCTGTTTCCCTGGTATCTTTGCATCTCATGGCCTCGAGAAGTGTTCAGAGGAGACCCTAGTGAAGGCAGAACTGCTTCTCTTACACTGTCAGAGCAGAGCTCCGGGCTTCCCAAGGGTGCCATGGAGAAAACTTCTTTGCTTTTATAAACTTGAAGTGTTCAGGGATGAAAAGAATCCAGTTATTCAGTCATTTTTTTATTTCCACTTGCAGACTAGAGAAGTGAAATTTCATGATTGGAAAGCAAGACTGGCCAGTCAGAGATTTAGTGGGGAAAGTCATCCTTCAGTCTCCTCCTTTCATTGCTCCAGTATGCTCTGTGCAGTGGAGAGGGTGGGGTGCAGAGCCCAAAAAAGCCTCAGTTGGCTTTACATTGCAACACAATGTGGTGTAGTGTACTGCCGTGCCATACAGTGCCACTCCGTGATGAACCCGAATTGTGATTGCAAAATCCAGTCTGACAGCAAATCTCCATTTCGTAGAGATCTTAAACAGAGAGGCAGAAGCCTGGATCTAAGCATTACAAAATAATGGAACCTTTACTGTCTGCTTGTGTATTCCATTTAAGGACTTGCTGTTGCTTCCCTGATTCAATATACTAGTTACAGTAAATTAAGTGATACTGTCAAAAAGAAGAATAACAGTAAAAAAGCTCCAGATCTACTTGATTAAGGGTGCAAGTCACAAGATGATTTTTCTCATAGGCAGTGATATAGTTTCTGTTTTGGACTGGAAATTATTAGCTGGTAATTCTGTTCCTGGTCTATCAGTCAGAACAGATTCTGGGCTGTTTTGCCCTGTTGTAGTTTCATTGAAGCCAAATGCAGCACACTTACTGGGTTAGGTCAGCTGAACTAGAAGATACCACTCAGCCACTCACATGCATATCCAAAAAGAAGAGGCTGAATAATCTTAAACTGTATTCTATGGACAATCATCCAAATCTAGCTTTAGAAGCAGCAGCATTCTGGGGCATAAATGCAAGTTAGCAACAGACCCTAGCTATTAGTGACTGGTAGCTCAGCTGTCTATGGAAGTAAGTCTCATTCTATCATGGTGCTGCAGAAGACAGGGAACATGGTGGCTGGTTGCCAACTGGAGAGTGTATTGGGCTTTTTCGCTGAATGCTTTAACCAAGTGATTGACATTGCTTGTCACTGAAAGATCTTGGAAGCACTGAAAACATAAAGGAAATAATACTGGTGAGCTAGGACATGCTTTTGAGTGTTTATTTATTTTCAGTTTCATAGGGTTTAAAGATGGATGGAATCAGCAGTTCATCCAAACTGACCTCCCATGTATCATGAATGTTTCCTTCAGGTACCCAATAGCTTGTTACACAGAAGCATATTTTCTAGAAAGGTATTCACTTTTATTTGAAGACATCAAGAGATGTGAGTTCCTGGTTTGCCCTGACAGTGTTTTCAAGCTTTAGTTACCTTGTGTTACTGTGTGAAACACAGTAATCTGTGTTTCAGATTAGAATTTGTCTGCTTTCAGCTTTTGGCCTCAGTTCTTGTTATGACCTTCAGTGCTAAGCTAAATAAAGCACTCTTGCCATTAAATGTTTGCTGTTTTGCATGACGTTACTTGACATTAAGATTTATCCTGCTATCTTTTATTCTTCCTTTTGAAAGGAGGTTATCTGCAAATTTAACCTCAAAACTTGTGTCTCATGCTGACTGACTCCTCTCACTACCCAAAGAAAGGACAAAATACCTTGTATTGCTAAAGGGAAGAGTTTGGTTTTTGTGGATTGGAGTGGATGATTAGTTAGTTGATTAATGCACCCTGCCCTCTTTTCCACTGCACATGTGTCCGTGTGTGCACAACCACGCTCACCTTGCCTGTAATGTCTTATTGAGATAGGTGGCTTCTGATAAGTAGAAAAAAAAGATATGTGGCACTTGGAAGAGAGTGTCTTAGATTTTAAGTTTTGCAGTACTAAGGGGGAAAAGATCTAGGAACACCTAAATCTTGGTATGTTTCATTTGTCACTGATGTAATGAATGAGGCTCATTTTGATCTCAGAACAGCATAGGATCTGGATTAGTAGTGCAGCATGGCAAACGGCCTCCAAAGTGCTATAACTAATTTATATGGCTGAAGCAAGTGAAAAGTGCCTCATTTTATTTTGTAAAGAAATGCTTTGGTAATGAGTAGTGAGGTAGAAAGGGAATTCTGAAAGAAAGGGCAGCATTATTTGTATTGTATTGTGTGAGTTTGAACAGTGAGAGACAATGATTTACTGCATCAAAAGCTTTCATTCAATTGAAGAACTGTAACTATAAAGTGACCTTTGTCTGGAGCAACATGGATATAATCTGTAAAATGAAGCAGGGTTGTACTTGATGTGTGAATGGATGGGAGACAGATTAATGGGAATAAAGTTGTGCATTGCTATTGAGATGGTAACAGATTTGCAGTGCCACTGGTGATTTCCGGCCCTGTTGGAGGGATAAAGATGAACTGATCATTGTTAGGATCTCTGTGGGGTGGAACCTTTTTTGCTGTATTCCCCACAGGACACTGAAAACCTCATGCTATTTCTAACAGGTTTGTAATAATGAAAGCATAAAAGCATGATCAGTTTGTAGCTAAGTCTATCCTGGCAGTAAGGAATGTGAAAAAAATAAGACTTCCATCATCCCAATGCCAGCAAAATCACCAGTACAGATGTAACTGACATCAATGAAAATGTCCTTTTGTTCAGGCAGTTCATGGCATTTTGGGGAATGAGTTACTGAACCTGACCCAGGAATGGCGTTCGCTTGCTTGAGGGGGTCCTCAGTAGGTGGCTTTTTGGGAATCGCTCTACTGCTCTGCAACAGCGTTGGCAAAGCCTCGCTGGAGCTGCCAAACTCCATGGCTGACAAATGAAGGAGTCCAGAGGAACAAAGCACAGATGCAAACCCAACTAAAAATAGTAATGAAGAGAGGGGGAGTGAAAATATGTTAATTGTGAAGGAGGACTAGAGGCATTTTGGGTTTAGGTCCAAAATAAACTGTCATTCAAATAAAATTAAATGTTTCTCTCTGCAAACGTGATCTTTCTAGTGGCATAGTAAATAGACAACAGAATGGTAAAGTTTCTGGCCATACTTCTTGGTGTGAGCTTAACTTGTGGGAGGAGATTATGCTGGATAAATACAGTTTAGCACAAAGTATTGAATTACCTGCTTATTTCTGAACAATTATGTAAAGACACTGAAGATACAGAACTGCTGTCTTGCACTGAAAGCCAGACATGTCCCATAATGTTAGATTGCAACTGAAGTGCCAGCATTTAATTTTTCTTAAGTTTTACTAAATGTAATGTGAAAAAACCTAGGTGCCAAATCTGTTCTCATAGACACAAGTGTGAATCAAAACCTTTTTGTTTTTTTAAATCCAGTGTTGTTAAGACAGTGAGCTGAAGAGTAGAAGTCTGTATTTGCAAAGACGTTCTCCTTTTCAAAGCTGGCATAAGCTTCCTGGGACAAAATGCTCTCACTTCAGAGAAATCTTCTCCTTACCAGTCTCTCTGTAGTGAATTCCTGATCAAAGTCAGCTGCTCCCCTGTGTTTTCAGCACAGTGCTAAAGCAAATGGCCTTTTTTCCAAAAGGTTTTTAACATAAGGAGTGAAGTGGTCTGTTGATTAGAGGTAGTATCTGTGATTTGTGACAGTATATTGTTCTGGGAACTGAAGTTGTCATAGAAGACCAAGACTCTACTAGTAATTGCCTGGAATTAACATAGATGTTACATCTTTCAAGCTGCAGATTTGCAGGTCAAATGTACCTAAAATGCACTTAAAGTTCTTAAGCAAACGTATTCATGAATAGGAAGCCAAAAAAATGTCTGTCCAGAAACACGGGGTTTTAGCCAGAGGAAAGTCTCATGGTTTTGTGTGCAACTTAAGAAGGTGAAAGGCAGTTAAGTCTCCCTGTGATTTACCCCTTTCTCACAGAGGTGCAACTAGATTTCTTTTGCTGTCCTCAGAGGTTCTGTCAGTTCTGGCTTCACCACTAGCATGTTTGGTGAAGTCACCACTACTGTCATTCCATCTTGTAAAACTCCAGTTAGGAATAAAGGACTAGCACCCAAATAACTTCACCTTGGTAGTACGTGCAACTTTTCTTCAGCTATAGGACTTTATGTATTCTCCATGTTAAATTCTTGTAAAATCTCTGCCTGTACAGCCTGGCTGCTGAAGGGACCTGGTTGCTGGGCCCTTTATTGTTCCCTGTGCTGGGGAGGGGGGAGTGGTGTAGTAGTGGAGTCTGGAAGTGCAACCCTGTGTAGATTGGCACATTTGAATAGCGCTTCATCTAAACTAGAAAACTTTGCCTGAGGAGGGGCTTATTAAGTGCAGGGATAACATTTTGCAAATAGGGCTCCGGCTGCTTTGGCCCCAGAGCTGTTTTTCTTTGAAACTTTCTCTGTGTTTTCAGAATTAACACACCTAGAACAACCTCAGGTCTCTCTGTAGCTGATGTGTAGACTTGCCCTGTCTTTAAAACTGGATTGACCACAAATTTAACCGATCTTATCATATGAGCTTAAATCTGTCTTGATACGATGGAACAGGAATATGTAGCACTTTCATAGAAACAGACACACGTGATAAACCCTCCCAACAAACAGGTTTTTACTTCAAAAGGTTTTTCTTATTAAAATTGTTCCCTAAAATTAATAACATTGGGCTGTTTCTGTGAAGTATTTTCTGTAGTGTTCATTTGAACTTTTAACATGGTGTTAATGATTGTTGTAGCACTTCTCCTCACTGTTTATGTTCTAGTGAAACTAGAATCTTGGCCCTTTGTCATTCAGTTCTGTGAAGATCCCTGAAAAAATTGTGATCTTAAATTTCAGGGCTGGATTGAGTTAACCAAGGGTTACAGAGATGAGAGGCAACATGTTTAGTTGGTGGTTTGTTAGAGCATGGTGTATCAGCCCCGGCTGTTCCTTGGTTTGCCACCTGAATAACCCTACAGGGCCTGCCTTAGGGCTTCACTGAGGCAAGGCAGTGCACGCTTGACTGCATGGCTGAAGAGGTAGCACAGGCAGATGATGCTACAATTAACATTTAAACAAGAAGTGTTGTTGCTGAAAAGAATTTACTTTATTATCCACTGAATCTCATTTTGATTTAAACTTCCCAGGTTTTGCATTACAGAAACAATCTCCCATACAGTTCAACACCCTGTGAAGGTGTGCTCTCCAGAAGGAGCAGCAGAGTGACAGTTCTAGAAAATGTTGTGGGGCTGTTAGAGTGCTACCAAGCAGTCTGCAACGGTGATTTCTCAGAGTGCCATTGTGGAGGCCTCAGCTGGGATGTGCCTTACTACTGAGTGAGTACACCTAGAACAGGCTGATGTCCCGAGTCATGAACATGAAGCATTGCACTCTTGAAGATGTTCCGAGTAAGCTTAGGGATGAGACTCTTGCTTAGTAGCATATAGGAAACACCACATTCCTCCTTCAAGCTGTGCGTGCTTGATGAATGACTTGAGGCCTGTCAGGAGGGATCTGCACGCTACACCTTTTACTTTCTTCATGCCTTATTTGTGCTGTGAGCGAATTACCCAGAACAAGGTATCGGGCAGCCAGGCACATACATTGCAGCTGTGTGTTTGTAGACTGTATCCTGTCTGCCGTGGCCATTTGCTGAAGTTCACAGAGGAGCAGAACATCCTGTTTGCTTAGTTTTCTTTTGTCTGCCCCGTACCAGCACAGGGAGAATATTCCTATATATCTTTTCTTTTCTTCTCTGAAATCGGATCACAGTACTCATGATTGTGTTCAATAGCTGGAAATGCTGAGGATATCCGATTGCTGAGGTCTCTTATTTTAAACTCCACATGCCAGGAAAAGTATGTGGGATCCCACCAGCTTAGCACTGGAGGGTGCAGGATGCATCAACAGGAAAACCAAACAAAACATGAAGTTAAATTCATTTGAAAGGGGAAGGGACTCATATACCACCCATCAGCAGTGTTTAAACTCTTCGTATCCACACAATAGGCCTTCTATTTTCCTTCAGTTCTTCTCAATATGCAAACTATCTTAAATTGATTTTTAGAGCTGCAGCTGTCACTAAGTCAGTGGGAGCTGTAGGTGCTTGCTACCTTTGAAAATCAAGCCAATGTATTCTAATGTGGTAGCAAAAGCCAAAACCGCTAAATTAGGGTGGTTAAAGCATAATTCTGATAGTTCTGTAATGTGATCCCAACCACCTTCACATTTGATACATAGGCAGGGCCTCATGCTGTGCACACCAGAGCTCAAAGGTATGTTGATTCTTCTTTGCCTTTCAGCCTTCCTTCCCCTACATCTTTGTGGCCTTGCTTCATCACTCCAGCCCTTCCAGCCGAGTAATACTGAATAGGACTTCCCTGGAGTTTAACAGAGCTAACTTTCATTCATCCAGAATACTTTCTTTTCCTTGAGAAACAGGTTTGCTCCCCCGTTTTGTCTGAAATGTGCATTAGGCTGAGGTGGGGAATGAGGGGTAACACAAGTGACCCGTAGCCTCCCACCTATGGGAGCTCCTAGCAGCAGCAAGAACAAGCAGCCATCTGAGGCACTGCTTGATTTTCATTTGGAAGATTTGTCATGCCTTAGGAAAAGTTCCTAAGCAGTGCCAGAAGCCAGAACAAGTCCAGATTTCTCCAGTGTAAAAGGAATTAAATTCCACTGTCATGTCTGAGCATGAGGGGAGAAAGGTGTCCCTCCAGCTGGCCCCAGCTGTCTGGGCTCTGGAAGGACATCGCTTGCTGCTCAAGGGCAGAGGAACCTTCAGCACTGCAAACTTGAGTCCTCTTCTGGGAGAGGGGGTAAAGGAGCTGGCTCACCTGAGGGCTGCAGCCGACAGCCTGGTGCTAACTGCGTCTGGCTTCCCTCACCCTCAGTTCAAGAGCATGTCTTTTGTGGACAGATCTTTGCAGAAAAAGCGCCTTGGCTGAGGATGAAGCTGGCTGCCCCACTTTGCTCCCCTTCCCAATCACCAACACCTGTTTTCACTGTAGCTTCTTGACTATGCCTGAGTTGATGGTCCAGAGAGGACTGCACAATCGTCATTAAATCTGGTCACCTTTCCTTCCCTTAGTCTAAAAAGTGAATGATGATTTCGTAACTTGTCCAAAACAATTACTTGTCCAAGAAAAGTAAAAGTCTGCAGGAATGCGCAAGTGATGAGTCTGTGGTAAATCAGGTTTGCCACCTGTCTGTTACAGATCAGAGGGTATGGATTTTGTTGAATGACTAAAGGCCTTTTTGTCCATAAAGTAGGAGACGTGACAGGGAGGGGCTGGTGCTGATGTTGATTTCAGGAAGTGTGATCAGATTCCTGGATGTTTTCAAATAAAGTATAGTTCAAGCCTAAACTGTGTTCCTCATGTGCACTTCCTTCAATAGTTGCCAAGGATTAGGTTGTTTTGGCTTGCTTTGTTTTTGGTTTTGGTTTTTTTCCCTAATGCTCAGAATCAGTAGCTTATCTGGTTCAGAGAAAGCTCGTTTAAATGGCCTTCTATTGCTGCTTGCCTCTTAGACTGGCAGTTTTCTCTGTTCGTTGGTTCTGTGTCTTCTTTTTTTTTCATAGTGCCACATATTGTTGGTAAAATAAGGAGACTTGAAATTAGAGGAAGTAGAGATAATGTTGATCTTGAAACACCAGCAATTGAAAGGACGATTCCTGGTTTCCTTCAAAACAAAACCAAGTGGTAAGATAATGCTAACCAGGGCTGGGTGCCCAGGGGAGCATCATAACGAAGCATCCACTGTTATTGTTCAACTCGGTGTTTGTTCTTCATGTGAACAAAAGGAAGGAAGAACGCTGCTATCAGGCTAGAGAGGAAGGAGTCTTTGTTACCCTTGGCTACCCTAACTTTAAATGTGAGGAAGCACAGGGCACTGCCGCATAACCTTTCTGCAGTATTAGACAAGGAGAATTGATAGTTCAGGAGGTTAAGGGCGGACACTCTGTTTATCTAAAGAAGAGGCTTCCCTTGCATGACAGCCCCAAATCAGGTATGTCAGTGCTAGTATTTATTTAGATCATGTGAGGTTTTAAAATCCTGGTTTTAAACCCTGGTTCCTCTGCTTTGCTGCTTCTCTGCCATTTGATTCCTCCCTGCATTGTTGCTCTCACCAGTAAGAGATGCCATTTCCTTATTGAGTGTGACAGGCACCGAGTGTCCTGAGTGTAAAGTTCAGTCATGTTGCTGAAGCATCAGGAGTGTATCTGCTGGAGACTGAGTCAGGCTTACTGTACTTCTCTACTCCTGCTCCACCCATAGATTTGTCTGCTGAAGTGGCAGAATCCCTGCTGTCCCTCTCCCCCTCCTTCAAGTCATGAGACTGACATACTGTCAGATTAACGACAAAGTTTACCATGCTCAGAGCCATTGTTTCACATTTTCAGATGACTCAGGCAATGATTGTGTGTGTCATCAGCTAAACTCGGATTATGACTTAACAGTGTTCCCTGCAATCGTGAAAGTTTCTTAGCCTGCCTGTGTGCGAGTCCTACTCTGGCTTTGTCTAGTCCATGTACCATCTCTGCATACCAAGAGACACCGAAGAAACAGATTTACACCCCATTAGAGGCAATGTTGTGTTGTTGGGGTGCCTGAAACAAGTGTGTGTGTATTTTGAGTTCATTCCTTGTACATGATGCTTTGAAATTTCTGGACACAAAATTAAAGCAGCCCACACATACTTACCAGCTTTGTCTTTACATGCAAAGTGCACCCCTGCATTGATTTGTTGTTAATTCACAGGTTACTGTGGTGCATGATGTACAAAATGACACTTTCACACATTTATGACAGAGTCTATTTCCATAATTCCAGAATCTAATTGCTCTCAGAACTCTATTGTACTGGTTAGCTCAGATAAGGGATTTGCTTTCTTCAGCGTGTAAGGCACAGGTTTCAGAAGACTGCTAGCAAACTTTTTATAATGTAGTGGCTTCATAGATTGTATGTTTCATGAAGGCTCTACCGACATTGCTGTAGACAGAGCAAAAACTTTAATTAGAGAAAATAGCTTTGTTTTGTTCCATGCAAGTGTTCTGATGGCATGTTGATTTGGCAGAGTGAAAGCATTTGATAAGAATACAAAGAGAATTCCAATGAAACTACTGAGAGGGTCAAGCGTAAGGAGTATTCTTCAAGGGGTCATAGTACATCAGCCATATGCAAAACTGATGAAGGCAGGAGAATTAGGGCCAAGCTCAAATTAGATATGCTTCTTGTATGGCCAGTGTGGTTCTGAAGGTGATACTATGTTATTGGTACTGTGGCTCTATAAAACCACTAAGTTCAACACAGAAAATGGAAAGAATCTCTGAATCTCCTGGAAAATAAAATTAAGAAATAGAATGAACTCAGACCACCCACCAAAGGAGCCTTCTGGAAACAGATTGATCTTTACTTCATATAGTAGATGTAAAATCATAGTAAAATGCTGAAACCCAGATGGAGCCGTGGGGGAATGACTCTGCCCATGCTTAAGTTTTTTACTTTACTAGCATCTTAAAGTGTGGTAGTTCTTTGAAGAAAAAAAATCCAAGATTTTAGCACTTGCTGTCAAACCACAGCAAGTATACTCAGTTTACAAATACAAATGTTTTGGCTTTGTTTTGTTTTCCTAATTGCTAACCCTAGAAATTATTTGTTTCCTAAAAGCTTAAAGAGCTTTTTTCCTTCCCATATATCATCATGAGTGGTTTTAATAGAATTTAATAGAATAAATTGTGTCTTCTGTGCCAGCTAAAACTGTTGTCTTCAGTTATGCCAGTCATGGAGGTCTACACATGCAGTTATGGGTTTTGTACTTGGGTGTAAAAATAAAACTGAAGAGGCACAGAAGAAACAGAATTTACTTGGGTTTTTTGGTGGCCCATTAGGTGAACAGAACTAGCAAGGCTGACTCAGTAATTAAGATTCATTAGTTCAACTGAAGACAATAGATGAGCTTCTGAGTACTGTCAGGGAACAGTCATCTTGAATAAAAGTAGGTGTTGGTTTGATGCATCTGTAATTAGAGCTGCCTAGCACTGTGGAAGGGGCTTCCTCTCCCGCCCAGAGCTAGAGGGGTTGGCAAAATCTCCTTTGGTATGAAAGTTTACAGCACGTCTCTAAAAGGCTTCTTGGGGAAATGACAACCCTATGACTTTCTTTTTTATGACCATCTATATCTATGTGTCTGTCTGTCTATCTATCAATCGTCATTTCAGGTTACAGGGGACATAAAAGACCACGTAGTAGATACCAGAGGACTGGAAATCTGGTATCAAAGCCCTACCTAAGAGAATTGCTTCTCGTTGGTGGAGTATCTCTGATGAACTTGAGCAGAAGCTAAAATTGAGAGTGAGGGTCATACTATAATAGATATGAGTGGGGGTGGATATGGACATGGCCTTACTAGAAAGAAGAGAGGGGAATGGTGGGAAGCACAGCTGTGTGTTGCGTCTTGTGGGCCATTAGTGGCTGGGGGTAGGCTAAGCTCTTGCAGTATTCCTCTTTCCACTGCCTCACCTTTCCACCAAAGTTAAGGTAAAGGTATTTCAATGCTATTTTACAATACAAATCAGAAGACATCTCTTTGATATCATGAAACTGGGTGTGATTTACTCCTTCTCCCTGGATAGAGGCTTACTGGAGCTCACAGGGAACTACCCTGAACACAGGGAGAGAGGTGCAGTCTTCACGTGGCTCCTCTAATGCGGTTTCTAATCAAGGCACTGGACTGGGTAACAGGATGGCTTGCTGTGGGAGATAAATGAAACCTGCCTGCAGACAGGTAACAGCCTTTTATAAAACAATCCCAGTAAAAAGACTAAACCTGTTACTAGGAGGAAACTTTTTCAAGTGAACTGATACGACAAAAGAAACAAGAATAAATGAAGCAATGCAAAACTGCAAAATGGGGTTTCCTGAAGAAGCAAAAGAGCTTTATTTTCACAAGCTAGCAAGAGGGATATTGGTTGCTACATCAGGAACCTAATGGCATCAGATTTAGCAGCCTGGTTGTTTGCTTGTAGGGATATGTTCACTGAATGTTTCGAGCGCTCAGGAAGAAAGGAGAGACTGAGGACTTCACTACATTTTATTAACATTCTCTTTCCAGCACAAATCACGCTGAAGAAGACAACAGATAAATCCTTATTTCACTTTATTATTAGTTGTTGAGATACGCATTTATTACAAGAAATGGGAAACAGATTCCACCAGCAAACACATCTGGCCTCAGACTGGCCTTCAAGTCATCCAAAAAGAAGCACGAAATATGGCGTTGTTTACAGCCAGGCACTTACAATCCCACACAGCTGCGGGGGTGAGAGGCAGCAGAATAAACTCTCAAGACAAGCTGACAACAGCTCCACTGCTGGGGTGCCCCTTTTGCAGACGAGACAACAACAGATGAAGAAATCTTGAGAATGACCCAGAGCAGCGCTCATTAGTGAATGAAGCACAGGCAGGAAATGGGACAAGATTCCTTTTGTCATAGTTTTTCACCCAGCTGTCCGCCCGTCCCACAGCCACCCACATACAATCAAATATAGTCATAGGCAAACTCCAGAAAAGTTATACAAATAAAACCTCCAGTGATTGCATACAGACCCTGTCCAAGCTACATTTGCCCCATTAGCAAGGAATGAAAAATTTCTGGGTTTAATCCAGGCACGTTTATCATTGCAATTGAGACTTATTACAAGGGGTTGTATTCAGGTAAAACTGATAGTATCGTGTAATTCCTCTTACTCATGTCTGTCTGTCCTGTTTCTCTGCGTATCTACAGTTTATTATTGATTACTAGTGCTTTTGCTACGTCTGTTATATTTCCTTCTTATGGCAAAGCTGTGATTTTTACTTATACAGGTATATACTCTTTTTCTTTGTGTGAAACAGATGTGTGTAATTCCCAAAATGACAGCGTTAGCAAGCAGAGAAAAACATGTCTGGACTTCTGAAATGGACTCTCTGAGGAATCAAATGCTATTTTGAGATTTTTAAGTTATCATAATGACATCAAGACTCCAGCTTCTTGGGATCTTTTGTTTGTGAATACAGCTCACTTTTTATTGTGGATTGAAAGCAGTGGCCATTTTAAAATAGAGCAGTTGTGTATGAGCTATTCATGAGATTCCTCGAAAAGGGAAGCTTTTAATGGATCAGCAGTGAAGTTGAGCATCAGGAAAAACAAGTGTCAGGTTTGCAGTTTATTGCAATTATCTTAAAAATCATGGATTCATGCAGTCTTGAGCCATCCAGTGTCCTATGACTGTGTGTAGAGTTCCAGAGTGACATAAAGCAGCTAGAGAATTCAAGTTGGCATAAAAAAAAAAAAACAAACAGAAAAACCCCAGCCCCTTCCCACCCAAAATGAAAATAATTTAAGGTTGGCATTCCCAATTTTCAGATCCTTAGCAGTATCACATGATAGCATTCTCAAAGTGTTTAAATGTGTTATGTAAAAAAAATCCACACACAAGGAAATTAATGAAGAAAATTGATGATGGGACATCTGAGGCTGAGAGCACATAACAGTAGTTTAGGGTGAAGTACAGCAAAAATACGCTGTTCTAAGCAGTGAACAGGAGTAAGCCTAGCTAGTTGAGAAAGCTGGTGAAGAAACTACACTTTCTGAGATGGGGGAGGATTACAGCTTTCAGTTCTCCTTCCTTCTTTGTGGCAGGAGGAGAAGAATTGAAGATGTCTACATGGAGTGGTTTGATACCAATAAGACAAAGTGTTTTGACCATAATCATGTTAGTGTTGGTGCATACTCGTACTGACAGCCTTGTTGACAAGTCACCCACAGCTGCGGTCACAAGAAACAGTACTACAGGGAAGTAATTTTCTTCTGTCAGCCTTTACCATGGTGAGAACACTGTTGTGTTAAAGCCTCTGGGCTGTTGTATCATACCAAAAATAGTTTTCCCATTTACCTTTTGCAGCAGATTAGTTTGTCTTTTCTTTTTCATACTTGACAGAGCTGATCTAAAGTAGGTTTTCTGGACAAAGAGAGAAATAATTTTGCATTACATTAGCATGGGCTTTGTTTCTTCTTTCACTTGTCCTGAGGAGCTCAGAACTGTTTAGAGGACAACATATCCATACAGCTTCTTTGTCACTTGTCCTCCCAAGGTAGCTCAGCAGTGATCTGAGACAACTCTTCTCTAGATTCTGTACCCCTTTTTAGACATCCTGCTTGAATCAGTCCACATTGAATCATAGAATAGAATCATAGAATGGCTAGACTTGGAAGGGACCTTAAAGATCATCTAGTTCCAACCCCCCCTATCATGGAATATGGATATACATGGGTATCATGGAATTCCTTTATACTCACAAGTATGAGTGTCTGCTACAGGGTATCATGGCATTCTTTTATACTCTATTAGGAGCTAGTCTAAGGCCAGCTTATTCCACCTTAGCTACCAGAGAGACACGAGATAGAAAGAGGTCATAGTTGCTAATCAAAGTAATTTTAAGTTTAACTGGGAAGCGGTGCTGCGAACTATCAGAACAGTATTTGAAGCATCTGGTTTGCCACTTTTGGAGTCTCATTAATATCTCTCCTCTGTTATTACGATGGTAATGGTAGCTATCAGACATTACTGCATCTCCTCTTACCAGTATGTCTGCATGCAGTATCACTAGAGCTTTTAGTTGTGTATTTTTCCCCCCACAACTCTCATTTCTCATCTTTATTTGAATCACAGGCTTGTTCAGCAGGTCAGCTAATGGAGAGCAGATTTTTTACTCATTCTGGTTCTTTTTTTCCCTTTCCCCTCTATTTATATAACACACAATTTGTAATCTTTTTAAAACCGAAGAAGAGAGGAGTCTTGAGTTCATCTAGATTAAAATCAGCTGCAGCCTATTAATGGACTCAGCCCAAGCCTGAGACTTTAGGAAACAAAAACACTGGACTAAATTAGACTGAACTGGCCTCTGTCTCCTGGTGAGGGGATTCATATAGCAAAAGGAAAGGGGGAAAGGGGGAGAAAGGGAGAGGATCTCCATGTGGTTTTAATTCATTTTGATTCTCTTCCTGAAGCTAATTTACCCAACACAAAGGCTCTGTAGTGGGCAGCCAGCTTTTTAGAAGTTTGGCTTTCACTGATAAACAACTCAATTCCTGTTCTGAAGGTCTGAGATAGCTCAGACCTGTGTGTAATCAGCCAAGGTTTAATGTGAGTATTTTGGTACAGGGTATTTCAATTACATATTAGAGTCCTTTCATCATCTGTCAAAGTGTATCCTGAAGACTCTTGGATAATTGATCTAACTCCTCCATTCATTCTTTCCCCAGAAACAGACAGTGAATTGTCTCATTGAAGAATCAGATCAGCAGACACATGGGCATGTTGAGCCAAAAGTAATTCCACTGGCGTGGCACTCTCAGAAGGCAGTTCTTAGCTTCTTCTGGCACAGAAGCCTTTGCCACTGAAATTGCAACATACTGGTTTCTGCTGAGGGGAAAATACTCGAATGTTCTATTCATCCCCCTTGCCATTAAATCTTTTTTATTGCATTCTTAGCCCCATTGGTGTGTGTAGTCCTCTAGCAACATGCAAGAAATTATGTCTTTGCCCTAAAAAAGCCAGACAGTGGGTGGGGAAGTGAAGCAAACAGTAAATCATTAGCTGGAAATTATTTGAGTGATTATGTTAGGCACAGACAGTCTTTGGTTACAGTTTTCATGTACTTAGTGACGATAACTTGTAATCTAAGCAAAACTGAAAGGCAAACGGGGAGATTAATGGAGGAATTGAGATGGAGGAGGGAATGGAATCGGGCCTTGAAAGGAAGGGTTGACTGAGACAGTATCTGTGGGTGTATGGTTTCCCAGAGCTTCAGTCCCATGTGCTAATATTTGTTACAGTAATTGAGTATATACAGGGCACACATCTATTGCTGACTGAGTAATGAGCCACAACAATCAGCGTCAATTGTTCACTGCTCTTTTAAATGAGCCCTTGAAATGAGTAATATCGAAGGAAATATGGTTTTAAGATTGAGGTCTGAAGATATCTGGTTTCAGCTGCTAATTCTTGCCAGTTTCGTTTAGTAGTGGACAAAAGAATTTCTCCATGTTGTGTTTTCCACCTTCTTTTCTAATTTACAGAGATACTGAAATGTTCAGCATTATATATAGGATGCTCCATTTCTACAGTGTTAAAGGCCATATATACATACAGAGATAATCCAGGTATTGTACAGTTACCCAGAAAGCCTTATCTTTCCAAAGTTAATTTTGCTTTTTTTTTTTCTACTTTATGAGTCAATTCAAGCAACAGTTTAAATACATAGGCAATCCCTTATACTTTGCTTGATTTAAATAGTTTCTCATATTTATAACAGCTCATCTGGAGACTAGGTTGAGCAGGACATGGGTTTTTGATGGGATTCTCCTTCCATCTCCTGAACATATGCTGTACCTCCCTCTCAGCACCTATCCACATTCTGTGTGCCACAGAGCTCCGAAAACAGGTCAGAGATGCTGCAGGGATTTTGGGAATTAGACTGGTATTTTTTAAGGATAAATCAAGTTTGATTTGATCTACTGATGCTGTGAGAAAGACTTTGAATATCAAGGTGAAGGACTGGAAATCTTCTTAGCATTTTCTGCCCATATTTCTTCTTGCCAAAACTTAGGGCATGATCCAGCTGAAATAAAGTGATCCAAAGTCTTTTGGATACTGTTAGGTTTTCCACTTTCTTCTAGGCCTTTCTCAAATGCTGCTATAAGCGAATTGGTCTACTGTCCTTTTCAGTTACTTTATTTTGTTCTCTTGCTTTTATTCTGTCAGTAGGTCTGTTATCTGTCTAACACTCAGATATATCACTTCCTGCCCTCTCCCCAACACGTTAGATACTGTTGACTCCAACAAAGGTGGTTAGAACTTTATTAAGAAATAACTGAAAGCAATTAGCCATCGAGGACTTGACCAAGGATAAGGTGTGGTTAAAGGATGAAACTGAAGTCCTTTTTACCTGCTTAATGGGTTTCAGAGATTTATTTTGAGGCTCAAAGTAACCTATCAGTATTCTGATAGATGGCTTTGGGTGGCTTTCTTTAAGAAGAAACCTGTTCTTGGGATTATTTACCCCTGGAAAAAATAGGCAGTTTTGTGCTTTTACTATTCTATATGCTTTGAGTGACAGGTGGCAAAATATTAAAGAAATAATTACGGTAGGTAGTTTGATATAGTAAAAATTATGTACTTAGCATTGGCTTATAGTAAGCCTCACATGGTAGGATCTGCTTCACAGATTCATCCCCAACACTTTTAGGAGGAGAGCTGCACTGCTCATTGCCCTAATCTCCACGTTTGGGGCATCTGTTCCCATGATTCCCTTTGTCTTGTGAGGTCCAGACCATGTGCAGCCTGTGTTTTTTTTGCAGTCTTTTGTTTTTAGCAATTACTAAACAAAGAGGTATTTAACTGTAGCCTTATTTAGCTTGAAAGGAAACATAGTGCCAGATCTACCAGTTTCAATAGGTTTTAACCCAAGACATAACAAAAAGCCGCAGTCTTTTTCTTCCATTGATTCAAACCTGAAGAAACCAGATATGTTCAAACAAAAAACTCTGGGGAGAAGGTTGGGGTTCAGACAGTCATTTCAAAGCATCAAGCTATGATGTGGAAGTTATTTTTGAGAAACCTGTTTTAGTGTGTTTGCAAACCTGGGCAACTTACTATATTGCTTACTCTTGGTTCACAATGTAGAAGTTGTCTTCACAACCATTAAGCTAGAAATACACTTTTGAAAATAAAAGATTTGAGAGCACGATATTCAATTACCATGAAAAAAGTTTTATCTTAATATTCTACCCTGACCCGTCCAATTTGATCCTTCCCTGTCATTCAAAATGGCTCAGTGGTAATGTCTTGATCCTGGAGATTCCCAGATGAAACATCACCGGTGATTTGTTACCTCTAAGTATCTCTACCAGGCTGAGCTCTAGTTACCTGTGCTCTAGTAAGAGTCTGCAAAACTTGCTTAAATTTTACTGTAGAGAGGAAAAAAAAGCACAATCTTTCAATTTTCAACTACCTAAAGTTCTCTGCAGAGAGGAAGAATATGGAGAGACATCCTGCTTTCATGCTCTTCTTGTGGTCCTGTAGCTGCCCGCACAGAATGGTGTGCAGCCACAGGTGCCTGGGCACCCAGAGCTTAGTGCTCTTGAGCACACGTGCATTTACGTGACTCAGAGTGAGTTCCACTCCTCTGGTCTGGTGGCTGTTAACAGAACAGGAAGCAGGGCCTGTTGGGAGGATTTATTTTAAGAAGCTGCTGTACAATTTTGGTTCCTTTCGGCTGCAGTGTTCGTTGTCAGCATATGGCTGCTCTCTTGGGGATGCTCTGAGTGAGCTGTACGGCCATCATTGTTGTTTCTCGTTTGCCTTGCCGTGCTCCAGACTCAGTGTGGTTTCAGAGTGCTCTGCTGATCTGTCAGGTCAAGCTCCTTGGGTGCCGTTTCTCAGATGGGAACCAGCAATAGTTCACCCTGGCTGCAGTCAAACCTGTTCAACTTCCTTTAAAATTATTCCTGCTGGTGTAACAGTCTACAAGTATTTTTCCATTAAACATACATCCTTCAGGGAGCTTCTGCCTGTGTGATGCTCTGGGGAAACTACAGGGAGAAGCTGCTGTACAAAGTGTACATTTGCTCACAGTCTGAAACTAGGTTTAAGAATTAAAAGCAGAATAATATAGAAGAGGATCCTGTAATATGATAGGTTTTTTACAGAAATATCATTAAAAGGATCTTCATAGTCTTTGCAATACTTTACCTGTGATGCTTCTTAATACTTTCTGAAATGAGATGGCTTTATTATTTAGAGTGAAATTGTCCTTAGCCTGGGAGTTTTCCTGCTGGTGTCTCCAGCAGCTATTGGGGAACAAGCCATGAGTTCCTCCTTATCACTATGGCTTGATGGGTGAACAATGCATTTGGAGTTACTTCGGTTTGCTTTTAGTTGGTGAACACTGGCATAGAGCCTGAAGCAAAGCAGTGGAGGAAGAATAATGTTATTGCCTTGAGTCATCAGCAATTTTCAAGGAAACTAAGATGGCTGAGTCTGGCACATTTTCCAGGAATTGGACATATTGTCACAGAATCATAGAATCATAGAATGGTTTGGGTTGGAAGGGACCTTAAAGATCATCTAGTTCCAACCACCCTGCCAGTGGTCAGGGACACCATTCACTAGACCAGGTTGCTCAAAGCCCCATCCAGCCTGGCCTTGAACATTTCCAGGGATGGGGCATCCACAACTTCCCTGGGCAACCTGTTCCAGTGTCTCACCACCCTCACAGTAAAGAATTTCTTTCTGGTATCTAATCTAAATCTCCCCTCTTCCAATTTAAAACCATTGCCCCTTGTCCTATCACTACACTTCCTGACAAAGAGTCCCTCTCCGGCTCTCCTATAGGCTCCCTTCAGATACTGAAAGGCCGCCATAAGGTCTCCCCAGATTGCTCTCAAGATTTTCATGCTGGGCAACGATTACTTTTCTTTTGTACCCATAGGCTTGCAAGCAATATAGGCTTCCCAGCTTTCCAGTGCTGGTCAAAATCACTTACACTCTGTCTTCTTGCTTGCAGCACTTTCCACGAGTCTCCTAATAGTATCAAGTCACTCATTTCTCTTCCTTAATTACTAGTTCTAAAAAAATCTGTCTCATATGGTTCGGAGAGAAACAGGCTAGTCAATAAAGGCAGAAATTGAAGAACAGTTGGCTGTGTTAGTACAGCTCTGAGAATCCAGTCATGCTGGTTTTCTGAGTGTACTTAACATTTCGCTTTGATGCTGTGAGTCCTGTACAGTGAAGGGTGAGTACAAAAGTAGAATGTTGGTACTAGTCCAAAACTTCAGATGTTTATCATTTGTTATCTGAATTTCACATACCTGCAAAACTGGGCTTGAGATTCCACAAGAGAAGTTTTCTTTTGAGGTTTTTACTTTGATTTGGGTTGGATTTATCCAGAAAATATCTTTTGGCATATTATTTGAACTTTTTCAGCTTTTTCTGCACCAGGAAATAAAGTTCCTGAAGTTCTGATCCAGCGGAAGAAGGTGAAATAAGATAGAAGATGCTTGTGCAGACAATTTCACACGTGTTCAGAGGTTTAATCTTCAGATTTTTGCCAAGTTTTGTATAAAAGTTTGGTCTGGCTCTGATATCATCCAAAGTGATTCATCAGCTTCTTGCTGTCTCCCAAGTGGGTGAATCATGCTGTGCGTCTCCAAGATGCACTGTCAACATACACAGACAGAAGGACACTAGAAAACATACCTGTCCTGAGGACAAACCCTTTCCACGTTAAGTGATAGCTGGCATACACGTGGAAATGCCCTTTCCTGGTTTTCTGGATAGTCTGCTTTTGATTGCCTAGAAAAAGGTGAGGCCGAGGAGGAGGTGAGCTTGTCTGTCAGAAGAATAAGTTTCTTTCCTTATATTGAGCACCATAGTTGGAAAGATTATTTTCTCCTTCCTGCTAAGTCCCCTGGCACTTGTGTTTTTTCCTCAAATATTGCTTGGCAGTATCCAGTGGAAGAGATGGGCCTGTTTGGGACAAAACTTTATTTATTTCCCCCTACCCCCACTTTCTTTCTTTTTTTTTTTTGTACTAGACAAGAAAACTGCATCGTTTGATGAATAAAAATCGAGTTTCTATTTCTACATCTGCTTTTCTCCCCAACCTTTTATCTGTTGATTTGACTGATTTGCAGCCCTTCCTTCCCCCCTTGCTGTTAACTAATGGACTTTGGTATTAAGCCAGCCTTTCAGTGCACACACCACCATGCCAGGGAGAGTGTGTGCAGCTATTCTGTCTGCTTTGGAAGGCTACAGATGCAGCCAGAGCTAGAACAATTCCCGTATTGATCCCACACTTGTCAGTTAATCCGTCATAAGGCATGGGAATCCTAGCCCCTTCCACATCTGCCTGCATAACTGCAGGGGGAAAACCAATTCTCTGAAGCTCTCACCAGGGAACAAGAAAGCAAAGAGAAATGGGAGCTGGCTGGGGAGAGAGGGCTGTGAGCTGCTGGGCTGGGGGGCCGTGAGATCGCCTACCTGCTCCACCCTCTCCCCCCAGCTCCTTTTCATCCTCCTGCAGGTCAGCAGGATCAGGTTTATGTTAGCGAACCATGAAGCTTATCAAATAAATGCTGCAGCAGCAGGTGTTTGGCTGTCTCCACAGGCCAAGTCTAACAAGGTTGATATTGTGTCTGTGGCCAAAGTAATGCAGTAATTACTTTTCTGGGCTTGGAACCCCCAAGAGGTTTCTGGGAACCAGTTAGAAAAACAAACCTTGCTAAGAGCAGGGGATTTTTAAAAAAGGAACAGTGGTGCTCTCTGTGCCAGAAGGAGAGGACAGGCATTTGGAGTGCAGCATCCAGCGTGATGCCCCGTCCCCCTGTAGCTTGCTCGCCTTACGGGGGCCCAGGACAGAGGCAAAGTGCTTGAGCCTGGTCGCTCACGTTGGGACGGACAGCTTATTTTGGCCCAGGGTGGCACGTGGAAAGGTGGCAGCTTTCTTTAAAGATGTTAACGTGGTACTGCAAGAAGAGCAAACTCCGGGTTAGGGGGGTCCTAGAGTATTTGCAATTTCATCTATATAATTCAATTTGACTTAAAAATCAGGAGGTGCATAGCATAGCGTTCCCACTGCTGCCTGTTTCTTGCTTGTGGGCATTTCTCTGGTAAGTCATGAGCACAGAAACTGAGTTACGGACCGTGATGCAGCCTGATGGCACCAAAGGAAGAACGAGATCTCAGAGCACAGCTCTGCCGTGCCGTGCCCTTGGACCTCAGGTATCCATTCCATGCTATGGAGGGGAAAGTTAAAACACATCTCCACAGTGATGGCATTTAGAGACAGCAATCTGCATCATTCTTTTTGAAAGAATATTGATCATTTAGGCCAAAGCTTTTTCTGCGTAGCTTTTTAGTACACATAATAATGCCTGTTATTTCAGCCATATTTAGTAAGTTCAAAAATGTCCTGAACTACTGGAAGTTTCTTCTGCTGCTGTGTGATTGTCCAGGAGTCCAGAATTTGAAAGTGAGAAGAGGAAGAAAACAAAACTAATTAGACATTCATTGGATTGTGTGTTAAATTTGAACCTGGTATGTTTTAAAAAATAGGTTTTTTATAAAGAACCTATAAAATTCATACTACCTATAAGGAATTCTGTAGGCATCCTTTTGCGCTGTTGAATCAAGATACAAAGCAATGACTTTGTAGTGATGAATGAATTTTCCCAAGCTAGGAAAGTTAGCATTTCATTAATGTCTGGCAACGCTTTCCCATTCCTGCTGTTTATGTTAAGCTCTATTTTTGCATATTACCTTGCACTATGAAGACCTGGTGCTTTGGTGATGGTCCAAAGATACACTCAGCATTCGTCAGTGTTTCTTGCTAAAGTGTTTTGTTCTCAGTATGTTGTTGTGCTGAACATACTGGAGCTGAGTGTGCTGTAAAGGCCACTGTGAGTGCCATGGCATGCTAGTCCCCAGTGTTTAATTCGGTGATAGAAATACTGTGCATTTGGAGGTGAGTGTGAGGGGTAGGTCAGATACTTGCTTCTTGAAGGTGCTCAGTGACTTTCCATAAACGCTGCCCAAGTGTAGCAAGTAGTGAAGAACTGCCGTATTAGGACTGCTCAGAGGGAAGATACTGTGATTTGCCTCAGCATTATTGCTTTTAAAGTCTAATCTTAGTCTGCTCTAGTTCAGATCAACCACAAATAAGGCAGGGTATGTGCCTCCCAAGATGGTGCTAATAGAGCTTACTACTTTAATTTGGGACACAATGGCACAACATAGGCAGTTTTGTTTAACGTGTTATTTCGGTTTTTTTATATGTGTTCCTGAACTGCTTGTGCATGTTTAGAAGGACACACAAAACAGCTTAACTAGGATAGATTTTTTCATCATGTATTTTGCAAATATTCAGGAATGATGTCTGGAAGCTATTTGGAGGAAGCGTTGCTGCAGAATTTGGCATACTTACCTATCCGTACTGAAGTCTCAGATTCTGGGGGGAGATGAAGGCCCATATATTTATTTTTCTATAAACAGCAACTACCAACTATGTCCAACTATAATAAATTATGTGTATTTTTAGTACTGGAGAGGAGTGGACGATCAAGAAGCCATTCAGTACTGAACTGTATGACAATGTTAAAAAGAGGCTGAGGCATGTTAGGATTGGTGTTGCAGTGTCAGAGCTCTGTATGACAAACTCACACATGACTTATCAGTGTTCACCTGAGTGTAACTAGACATGAAACAGAATATATTTGCTATTAATATTGCAGCTGTGGCTTTTTTTAATTATTTTTTTTTTTTAACTTTTGTGATTAGAAGAATGTGCCAGCTTGTGTGCGTGTGTGTGTTCTGGCAATGGAAGGATGAAAGTGCTTACAGTTTCCATATGCAAGCAAGAATATGCCTTCTCTAGGCCCAAAACAGTTACAAAAGTACCTCATAATGCTCAAGAAATAATGACAAAGAGGAAAACAAGTGACAGCGGATTAGACGAGCTATTTTATGTACTGTGATGTTTTGTGTAGTCATCTGGAAACAAACAGAAGAGACCTTTTGAAGATCATTGATTGGAAACAATCTTTATTACTGATCAAGTTCATTTGTCAAAAGGGTGATTATTTAAATATTAGGCATCTTTTACTCCCATGGCAGGAAACTGATTCAAAGACTTGACCTGATAGATCAACTGTTAAATGGCTCATTAGATTAGATAAGGGGGTTGGAATGTATTTGATGTTAATATTATATCCCTACATACTGTATGAAATCTCTCCATCTATTGTCTAGTGAAATACATTACCTGAGTATAGGATGTCATCTGCATGTTGTGTAGAGTCTTCTGAAGGTTGAGGACTAGCTTGGATATTACTTCTGCTTTCACTACTTTTTTTTCCCAGTTGAAATTTTTTTTCATATTGGCTATAAAAAAAATGAAAATGTGTTGAAATTTTCAGGAACTGGTAAGGGACAACAGAGTTCTCACCTAATAGTTTGCATTTAAATCTGGGCTATGTCAGAAAGAAGAAAAGGGGACTCTGCCATCCAGCCTGAAGAGAGTAGATTTCATTCTGTTATTTAATGGAGCAGGATTATTCCATGTTGGCGATTGTAGAAATCGCCAACACGAATGGAGTTACATGGACCCCTGCAAAGACTCTCCTCTAAAATAAAATTCCTAATACTGTCATTTCTTGTCAGGTTCCCATAAAAAGGTAATGGTGGGATCTACCTGACAGATGCTAAAAGCACATCTGTCACTTTAATTACGTCAGTCTTTTTCCTTTGAGTAAGAAGTTCTATTGCTCCATGGCCCAGTTTCATCAACCTTATTTTTTCTGTAGCCCATTTCCATTCATGGCTTATGGTCAAATCAGGAGTTTAAATCTCCAGAATTAATCTTAAGCCCTTAATACACCATGTGATTTCTGACCCAGCAAGGACTCGGACCTCACAGTAACATATAGAGCAAGAAAGTGATCTCTGCCTTCCCATTTCTTGACTGAACCTGCTGAGAGCCACTATGGAAACACATCAGAGCCATAGTAATGCAGTTGCAGAAGATGCCATCAGTGTTTCCAATGGGAGTCCTAAAAAAAACTGAAGCAAAACAAAACAAAGCCACCTTTCTTGAACTCTTGATAAACTGGCCATGAGAATTTACACAGTTTAGATGTAATTTAGCTTTTCATGGTGTTTTCTAAGCCTGTAATGAGTAACAATAGCCATTGATCAGTTACTAGCATGGTATATGCACTTATTTTGTATTTGGGAGCCAATCCTGAAGTGACTGAAGTATGATTAGAGGTTGCCAAGTAGAGTTTTTCTTCTGGGCAGCCTTATGTATTGAGCTTTTAAGCATCACTTGAACACTCAGTGTTGCTTGAATGACTTGTCATATCCCTCCCAAATGCTTTTGCATTCTAAACATGGACAATTATTTTTTTAGTGACCTGCTTTCAATTAAAAAGTAATAAAATGAGCCCTTGACAAGTTTATCATGAACTAATTTCAAGTGCTCATATATTCCGAACAGTGAGCCTGAGGCAATGGTTGGAGGCACTTACTAAAATACAGATACGACCTCTTAAAAGAATTCACCGGGGAGTCTCTCTTGAACAACTGCTTGTGCAGAATTGCTTCTTGCCATCCCCAAGACAACTGGTTACCACTATGATTTAAAATCTCTGGAGACAGTGAGACAATTTTTAGGATCATATTCAGCAGAAAATAAATAGTACTCGGGCCTTTACGTAAGTCAGTCTGATTAGCCTTGGGAAGGCAGACAAACCTATACGGTGCTTACCGGGAACTGTGTGAGACTCAGTCTGACTATGAATTTCTGAAAAGTCAAATAAAAATTCAGAAAGTTCTAGCTGGAATGGTGAAAATTTCCCTGTTGACTTTTTGGAGTGTGAGCCATCTTATAAATGGTTCATGCTGTTAATGCTAAATCGATAGGAGTTTTGAGGCCCATTGCATGGGAAACATACGAAGTCTGTAGTGTCAGAAGTCCAGTGTGTCTGGAAATCATAGACTCCGATTTTTCGTTGTTAAACTATTGAGTTTGTTTATTTTCCTCTCTTTGTGGAGTTGTCTTGCTTAAAAGTCCGTTTTAGTCCCTTTTTCCTTACATGTATCTTTTCTGTGATAGTTTTTGAGGAAGTGGCAATAATATTAAAATATATGTAACAATAACTCTCTCTCTGTATTAGTAAGACACATGTAAGTAAAAAATTCTTTACATTTTTTTGGAATAGTAGTCTTAGGCCACTGTTAAGATTCCTGTTTCCCAGTCATTTAATACATTGGAATTTTATTCAAGAGGTATCAAAGGATGTACCTCTTGCCAGGGGAGAGTAGCTTGGCAGACAGAAGGTAGGAATGGTAGAGATTGGAGGTCTTTTAATATGTTTCCATGAGACAGGATAGAAAGAAAACAAATTCAAAAGGAGGTTAAAGGAAAGAAAAGAGCCATAAGGGAAGAAGTACCCAAACTGAAAAGCCATCGGGGAGACAGAATCATCTGAGAAACTCCAGAGGGTGGGGAATGGAAAACTGGAATTAGGAGGGGATCTTAAAAAAAGCTAAGCCTAAAGCTTGTCCATGCTGCCAACAAATCTGTTTTGCTCAATTTTGGCTAAGCAAGATAAACATTTTTTCTGGCATGTATAGGTGGTGGCCCAAATTTGTTTGTTACAAGTAGGTTGAAAAAAAATCTTCCAAAAATGCTTTTGCCTAGTTTAGTGAATTGTGTTAAATCATATTTTTACTTTGAGTCAAAAGAATTTGGCCCCGCAGAGGCTGGCCAAACACCGAGGCAGATCAGACACAGTTGGATTTCACAGCTGTTTTTAAATTCTGTGGTTTTAGCTGTGTGGATGTGGCTTAACTGCAACATCCCGCCAGAGCTCCCAGGGAAGGAGCACCCCAAGGTAGCCTTCTCCAGCTCTGCCAAACATCAGGAACAGCATCAGCAAGGGAGAGTTAGCAATTAATGGTCTTGGTGTCTGTAGTGTAAAATCATGGCAAAAATGCCTGCAGCAGGCTAACACAAAGAAAAGGAGGACTCAGTCCATTAGTGTGAGTATGGTTGCTCTGCAACAGCATGCCATGTGTTTGGCTCCCTTCTGTACAACTGCAGTGGGACTGGGGCCCCAAGTGGATTGGAGACCTGCTTGGAGATAGGGGAGAAGTAGCTAAATATTGCTTTTGTCTTTGGTATCCTGGAGGTTTGTTACGTGCTTGGGGATGGCCTAAACCGTGCTGCCTGGTGCATCTTCCCAAGGAGCCGTTCTGCTGGGTGAGGATCACCAGGTGCAGATGTTTGACTGTGGCCACACAAGACCATAGCCAGGTTTCAGGTTGTCAACTCACGGTCACCAGCCAACGAAAGGCCAACTTGTGCATCAGTTCTGCTGCTCATCAAACCCCCCAGTGATTTGTCTAAGGGAGCTCAGAAATCCCCTCACTTCATACTTCTGGGTTAGACTTATGCTCCCCGAACTGACTTTTTTCAGAGAAAGATGAGCACCAGCGCAAGGGAGGTAGCAAAGCTGGATGAAAGAGAGACGGAGGACAGCATGGGACCATGTCTTTCACTAGCCATTCACACTTACAGCCATTTGACTCCAATGTCAAACCATGTGGGAGAGTAAAGCAAAGCTACTTGTTTCAGGATAGCACACCCTCAGCTGCAGGTGTTGTGGTGGTGGAAAAGTGGAAGTTGTACCAGTGGAAAAGACTGGTAGCACAATCCCAGCGAAAGCTGTTATGTTCCCACTCTTTCCTATGAAACAAACAACTTCAGGGATTTTTTGGAAGCTCAGACAAACCTGTAAGCATAGTAAACTAATGAAGTGTGGCTTGGTACATATCTGTACCTTGTGGTTGGCTGACTGTATCTGCAAGTTTTTCCTGCAGTTGGCATACTTAGAAGTCCTCTTTGTGGATTTCATGGAATCTAATAATGGGTAACTTAATAAGCCAGCCAGGGGCATTTATAAGAGCTCTCCCCTCTACTCAGCTGTCTATTTTCACTGAATTTCTTTAACCTCACATGCGTTTGAGAACTGCAATGCTTTGTCAGTCTTGGTTGAAAGCAATCAGTGGTTGAAAAGGTTATACGTTGGACACAAAATGTGATTGCAAAAGTGTTCTCTGTGTAGAAAACCAGACTAAAACAGAACCCAATAAACAGTATTAGGAGGAAGATGACACAATTGTATTGTTTGACTTTAGCGACTGCAAACAAGATTTTAACATTTCTTCCTTCAAGCAATGTCTAAATGTCCTACTGCTTCTATTCAACTGAATGTTGCAACGTGAACCTGTTTGTTTTAGTTGAGCTGAGAAAAGACTGGACTCATAAATGCTAATCTAACTCCTTTTATGTCACTTCCAGCACATGCGGAAGAGCTAATAAGCACCTGTTAAAGTAATTCTGGCCATTAGAAATATGGTCTATATCCCTTGTCCTTAGACAACTTTCGAGGCTCACAGTGCTGCATGGGATGTAGTGCGTTAGTTTTGGGCAGCTAGCTAAAGGCATCTTCATCTTACTCAGCACCACTTTCTCTGGCGTGCCTCCAGTGAGAGATAATTGGAGGAACAATGGTGACTTGAGCCACTCAGCCTGATTTTTCTGACACTCTGAGTACCTAAAGATCCTTGTGCTGTTACTGGTTGTTTTGCAATAGCATCTTTGGCCCCTATTCAGCATCCAGAGCTCCACAATGTAAGGCACTGTGTACATGCAAAGAATGAAAAGATGGCCCTTGCCCTTGCTGACTTCAAATTTGGTTTATGGTTCATCCAGCAACTCAGTATGTCAGACTGAACAGCAGAACTCATGGCCAACAAAATCATAAACCATTTGAAAACAAACTCAGCTTTAAAAGACCACAGGAATCACCATGTAAATGTTGTCCTGTTGTACACTGGAAACATTTCTGACTTCTGATTGGCATGTTGATAAATTCCTGCAACCAACACCATGTGACAAAAGGGCTAACCCAGCATCCAGTGTTTCCTAAGTGGTCGCAAATGGGATCACACTTCTTTACGAGCTCTCAGAAAGGGAAAATACATTATTAAATTGCTGTATTGGCAAATTGGAAGGGCAGATGGGGAAAACCAACAACAACATATTTAGTTGCATTAAGTGCCCAAAACCATAGAATGAATACCAGTGCTTTATGAAAGAGTTCTGCAAACAATTTGAGCGGTCCATTTTTCTTAGAGAATTATCTAGCCATAAGCCATTCCCAGCAGATAAACAGTGCCCACCAGTCTTTGCCAGCCAAAGAGAAAAGGGGAAAAAAACTTTGCAGTGAAGTTACTGTGGTCCTTTTTGGACTTGCAGTAGTTTTGCAAAGCAGGGTTCACAGTCATTCATTCTGTTTTCAACAGTGTCCTTGACCATACCCCCTGCCAGTAACAGGACCTTTAAGTCTAAGAGACAGAGAGAAATAACTTTTTTTTTTTTTTTTTTTTTTTTTTTTTTTAAAAAAAAAAAAAAAAAAAAAAAAAAAAAAAAAAAAAAAAAAAAAAAAGTTCTAGGAAAAATATTAAACCC